>NC_141932.1:4273856-4578417 GCF_057802395.1 Ceratotherium simum simum
TAGAAACCTAGTATGTGCTTGCAGGTGCTGAGTATGTGCTCTGTATAATCTTACTTAATTTTCATAAGACTTCTGGGACAGAATATTCCCCTCCCTCTGTTTACAGAGGAGCCAACCGAAGCTGAGAGACGTTAAGTAACTTGTTCAAGATGACAGTGTGTAAGTGGTAAACCCACAAGTGGAACTCAAGTCCTTCTGACTCTGAAGCCTACGCTTTAAAATCTCTGCTATGTTGCCTCCATCAATGGATAGATTTTAGTCCACAGGCCAAAGGTCAAGCTAACTGCTGCCACAGTCCTTCCTTGTGGACCCTCCCAATGTTCACTTACACCAAGACCTGCAGAGCGCAGTCTGGGTGGCACAAGGCCTTACACAGCAGGGGCACCCCTTTGTCCAAGTAGTTGTATGATACATTAAGAAGCTTCAGCTTCTTGCTGCTCTTTAGGACCCAGGCAAAGGCTTCACAGTCATCGGCTGAGAGGCAACAGTTTGCCAGCCTGCAGGAAAGAGAAAATTTTACATTCCATTGGTTTCTATTTCCCCGACTCATTCCTCTTGCTAATCCTATAAGAGTCAGGAAGAACCTATTTGTTCTGCTTGAGAACCTCCTTGATCCCCTGCCTCTGTTTTGATCCCCATGACCCATTCTCTAGACTTGAGACACATACAAACTCAGATATTATCTGTACATGCCTTAAACTTCCCCAGTACTTCTCAATGCACTTAGGGAGAAGCCCAAAATACATCATGTGGCCTACAAGGCCTCTTCCTCAATCCTTGTGTCCCAGCCACACTGGCTGTTTTCGGTTGCTTGACCCACATCAGGTATTATTCTTCAAGGTATTCATTCATACTTGCTGTTACCCGAAACTCATTACCCCCATCTCCTTTAACCCACTTAGAGTTTTTGCACTTGTTCACTCAGAGTGGAATGCTTTTTGCCTGGCCTTTGGTTAGATGGATCCTCATCATTCAGGTCTCTGCTCAAGTGATACCTCCTCAGAGGACCCTTCAACTGGAATCCTACAGGGTTCATGACTTGGTGTCTTGCTTGAGTTGGTTAGGGCTTCCAGTAATTATGGTTTTCTATTACTCTAGCCACTCTCCTTCCCTCTGGTTTCCACAAGAAGTATAAATTAGGCCCAGAGACAACAGAATAAAGATGTAAACAATTATGAGAGTTGTTAAGAAAGGAAAATGGAATTGGCAAGTCACCCAGTCCATGGCTCCTCACGTTTCTCCAAAGACAATTCTGTGGCAGTGCATAGTTTTAAAGCTGCTTCTAGCTTTAAGATATTATTTTCAAGGAGTAAAAAAATAGAGTTTACTTACTTCACATCACATATAAAAATTAACTCAAAATGGATCATAGATCTAAATATAAGTGCTAAAACAACTTAAAACTCTTAGAAGAAAACAGAGGAGTAAATTTTCATGACCTTGGGTTAGACAATAGTTTCTTAGATATGACACTGAAAGCATAAGAGACAAGAAAAAAGTAATTTGCACTTGATCAAAATTAAAAACTTTTGTGTTTTAAAGGACGTTACTAAGAAGATGAAAAGAATTTACAGAATGGGAGAAAATAAATACATGATAATCATATATCTTGTATATCATATAACTTGTATCCAGAATACGTTACAAGTCAACATATACTTACAACTTGACAAAAAACCAACAAACCAATTAAAAATGTGCAAAAGACTTGAATAGACATTTCTCCAAAGATGAAATAAAAATGGCCAAAAAGCACATGAAAAGATGCTCAACATCATTAGTCGTTCATAAAATGCAAACCAAAACCACAACGAGGTGCCACATCAAACTCACTAGGATGAATATAATAAAAACATGGAAAATAAGTATTGGTGAGGATATGGAGAAATTAGAACCCTCGTACATTTCTGGTGGGAATGTAAAGTGGTTCAGCCACTGTGGAAAACAGTTTGGTGGATCCTCCAAAAGTTAAACATAGAATTACTACGTTACACAGCAGCTCCACTCCTAAGTATATACCCCAAAGAATTGAAAATAGGTGTTTAAAACATTAACATTCATAACAGTACTAGTCACAAGAGCCAAAACCTGGAAGCAACCCAAATGTTCATCAACAGATGAAGGGATAAACAAAATGTGGTATATCCACACAACAGGATATTACTCAGCCATAAAAAGAAATGAAGTACTGATACACAGTACAATTTAGATGAACCTTGAAAACATTTTACTAGCTGAAAGAAGCCACTCACAAAAGAGCACATATTGTATGATTCAATTTATGCGAGATATCCAGAACAGGTAAATCCATTGAGACTGAAAGTATATTAGTGGTTGCCAGGGTGACAAGGGAAGGGGTAGCGAGTGCTAATGGGTATGGGGTTTCTTTTTGAGGTGATGAAAACATTCTAAAATTCGATAGTCATGATGGTTGCACATCATTGTGAATATATACCAAGACCACCAAATTGTATGCTCTAAAAGGGTGAATTTAGTATGTGGATTATATCTTAATGAAGCTATTATTAAGAAATGGGTTTGGGTCGTTGTGTGTTTGGTTAATGGGAGCCCAGAGAATGACAGAGTTGAATGGAGAAGTATTTGAATATGTGGGTATTAAAGAAAGTAAATAGAGGATAAGTATTAGAGGGAATCCTTACTTGATTGAAAAAAAGTCTAGAAGTGTAACATACACACAGAAAAGTGCACAAATGCTAAGAGTTGGCCAATGAATTGTTATGAATTAAATGCACATGTGTTACCAGTATCTAGGTCAAGAGACAGAGCATATCCATCACCTCCTGTCACTATCCTAACCTCTAATACCAGTCTTGCCCATCTTTGAACTTTTTATAAATACAATCAGGTGATACACTCTTAAGCTTGGCTCATTTCCATCAACAATGTTTGTGAGATTCATTGAAATTGTTGCATACGGTTGTAAATCATTCATTCTCAGGGATTGAGAACATAACCACGGGTCTCTTATCTAAGTTATTCTTAGCAGGTATTTCCATTTTTTCAGGTATTATGAATACTTGTCATGAATGTCTCAGTTCTTATCTTCAGCAAACTTATGCATGCAACTCTGTCGAATGTACACCTAAAAGTGGAACTTCTAGGTTATACAGAATGCCAGAACCTATGAAAGCTGAATATAGGCTAATTGTTTTCCAAAGTAGTTGTACCAGTTTAGAAACTTTAACTCCCATATTCTATACTCAAGTTTACAGGAGGTTAACTTTGCATATGAATAATAGAAAAGAGGACTAAAGTGGACATATAAAAAATATGTACAGTCCTCTCTGGAAGCAGATCAGTGAGGATGGTGAACACAGAGACTTACAGCAGTTCTTCTACATTGCATGTTGGATTGCTCAACGCGTTACAGAGCAACTTCACATCCTTACGGGAGAGGGTTGTGCCACTGAGGTTCAGGTATTTCAAATCTGGGCTATGTGTAAGCACCTCAAAGAAAAACCAGCTCTCAGCATAGAAGGAAACATTATTCATCCTGCAAAAATAAAGAAAATTTTGGATAGGTTTCATCCAACAAAACCTTAGAACACTGCCTGAGCACCTGTCTCAATTGTCTCCTGTGACCTGTAATTAACTGATAATCTAATTTCACAAACCATTTATATGTAGCTCAGTGGTTCTCAATTTGCCAACTTGTCCCTGTGGGGGCATAATCACCCGAGGTCTGGAGATATTTTTGGTTGTCACACTGGGGGGGTGTGCTACTGGCAACTAGTGGGTAGGGGTCAGGCATGCTGCTAAACATATACAATGGACAGGACAGTGCCCCACCATGAAGAATTATCCAACCCATAATGTCAATAGTACTGAGGCTGAGATACCCTGGTGTAATACTATCCAGTGTTACAAACTCTCAAATTTGAGTGGATTAACACAAAGTTTATTTTTGTCTCATGTAATGGTTCAATGCATGTGTTACTTACTGTTGTGGGGGGTGGTTTTCCTTTAAGACAGTGGTTCTTTACCTTGGCTGTACATTGAAATCACATGGGGATATTCTAATAAATTGGTTTGGGGGCTTGACCTGGGATTGAAGAACTTTTTTAAAGGTCCTCAGATGATTTTAATGTGCAGACAATACAAGAAGTCACTGCTTTACATCCTTGCTTCTCAAAGTGTGGTGCCTGGACAAGCCACATCAGCATCACCTGAGAACTTGTTAGAAATGCAGAATCTTATGCTCTACCCCAGAACTACTGAAGCAGGATTTGCATTCTAATGACATTCAAGTGTGAAAAACACTTCTCTATGAAATCACAGACCCAGGTTCCCTCTGTCTTGTGACTTTACCATTCACAGCAAATGAGGAATGCATACGTAGAGATGCCAGTTTCTTCCATAAGGGCTTTGGTATAGAAGTGACACTTCTGCTCACATTTTATTGCCAAGAGAGAGTCACATACCCATACTTAGATGCCAGGGAGCCTTGGATGTGAAGCCCTTGGCTGGGAGACACCACCACACCACAACAGGGGGAACACACTTTGGTGGAGGGGCACCTAACCATCTTTGTCACACCAATTCTCAGATGAATATTGCTCTTGTATATTCTTCCCTCTCTCTGGAGCTCTACATCATGTCAGAGGATATTCTAAAATCCTTGACTAGGACAACTTTCCAGACAACCAGAGTCTCAGCTTCTCTCTCATTTCTTTCATATCCACCTCACTGAGAAATATCCATACATTTTATGGTGGGGAAACAGAAACTAACGAAGCCACACTTGACCATCTGTTCCTAAAGGTCAGGACCATAACTCTCAACCTCATTTTATTCTTGGGATTTAGTACAAAGTCTGACACCCAATTGGCCCTCAAATATTGATTGACAGAATGTTCCTCAAACATTTAAGGAAGTGGTAGGTGCGGTAGCCACCAGCAGAAGCTCTGCAAATGATCAGCTCTGAGTTCAGAACCCAGCTTTGCCCTTATTGCTTTATGACCTTGAGAAACTCACTTTAATGAGTACGGGAAAAGATGACACAGCAAGAGAAATGGGCATGTGAAACTCTGCTTGAGATTGCAATTTGCCTCTGCAGTTGGCCTCGCCTAAAAGCTAGAGGTGAGACGAATTTATCTCTATGATAGACTCAATTCAGATGGATTTCCAACTTACCAAAGCTTTTGAAGATGACAGCTGGGATGCCTCAGCTGATTACACAAAGTCACGAAGGCTGACTCATTGAGGGTGCTGTCACTCACTTGGAGTTCTGTGAGGTTCTCATTCGTAGTGAGCACAGAGCAGACATGATGCCAAGAGATGAAATTGTAATTTGACCTGTAAGGAAGGAGAAAGGAAAGGCTTTCCATGGGAAAATAGTCAACCCAGCCATTCATAACATACAAGCATAATAAATTTTCTCCTGAACATGAGACATCGGATTCAGACTTACAATTAGTCAAGGAGGATAAGGTCCATCAGGTAAGTTCATCTTTGTGATTCTCAACCAGGGGCAATGTTGTCCCCTTCTCCCAGGGGACATTGGACAGTATCTGGAGAAATTTTTTGTTGCCACAACTTGGGGGAGAGGGGCTACTAGCATCTAGTGGGTAGAGACTGGGGATGCTGCTAAACATCCTACAATGCACAGGACAGCCCCCCACAACAAAGAATGATCCAACCCAAATTGTCAATAGTGCCAAGGTTGCGAAACCTTGCCTTCTATGCAGGCAGTTTTACAGTGAAAAGTGAGGCAGCACAGCATAGCTGTTAAGTCAGTCTTTAGGAAGATTGCCTAGGCTCAAACTGAGCCTTCACCACTTCTTTTTTTTGTTTGTTTGTGTTTTCCCTGCTTATATCTTTTTTTTAAAATTTTTTGTTTATTGCAGTAACATTGGTTTATAACATTGTATGAATTTCAGGTGTACATCATTATACTTCTATTTCTGCATAGATTACATCATGTTCACCACCCAAATACTAATTACAACCCATCACCACACACCTGTGCCCAATTATCCCTTTCACCCTCCTCCCTCCCCCCATTCCCCTCTGGTAACCACCAATCCAATCTCTGTCTCTATGTGTTTGTTTATTCTTGTTGTTATCTACTACTTAATGAAGGAAATCATATGGTATTTGACCTTCTCCCTCTGACCTATTTCCTGGGCAGCTTACATGATCTCTTTGCCCCGGTCACCTCACCTGTAACATGATAATAATAGAATCTGCCTCATATGATTTTTATGAGTATTAGGTGAGTTAAAATTTGTAAGAATTTTAGAATTATTTTTCAAAGGTAATTTGTAGCTGGGAAGTCAAGAAAGAATCTGAATGTGGTCTTATGGGAATGATACAAATTAATAAGTATCTATCAGCTAATATTTGAGAAGTGTAGGAAACACACTTCACATGGATTCTCACATTCAATCTTCACAACACCCCACAACGTGGTAGATAACATTATTGCCCTTTTTACAATGAGGGAACTTCAATGAACAAAGGGAAAATCCCATGGGCAAAGTCACCGAGTCCATAAAGAGTCAAGCCAGGACTTGATCTGAGGTCCATTTGACAGAAAAGGTGAGATCCTAACCATGATCCTATATTAAAAACTCCATCAGCAAAACCTACTTGGGAATAAGGACAGATGCTGAAAAGGTGATAGAAAGAAAGTCATTGGATGGACTCACATGGGGCTGTTTACATTCTCTTCTTTAAAGACATTTTGGATGGAAAACCAAAGTTTCCTCAAGTGAGAACAGTATTTTAAGCAGTAGGCAGAAGTCGCCAAATCCGCGTTGTCAACGATAGAAAATTTAATGTCTTGGAAGATGTCCATTGCCCACCTTACAAAGGCTTCATTCTGCATCTCAAACAGACAGTAACATAATGCCAAGAAATCTACCTGTCCTCGAAGATGTTCACTCTCACCTATGCTCTGTATGTACTGGTGAAATTTCTGCTGTATCTCCTGGGCCAGGTGGAAGCCGAAAAATGCATCCAGCTTTTGTTGTTCCTTTTTGTTTAAAAGGCCAAACATGAAGCACCCCAAATAAATCCAGTGTACCTTTACTTTCTTTAAATAGGTAAATAGTAGTGTCTCTGTACATCCAACAGCTGGGTTCGGATGGTCGGTGTGGCTCTTCAGAAAATAGAACATGGCGGCACAGAATTCCTGGACGCACACATGGATGAACAGGTATGAGTTCTCATTCTCCCTGGACTTCTGAAGAGCCTTGATGTCCAGCAATGTGGGGATGTCAGAATCAACTAACCCATTTCTCCTAAGATCCTCTTCACTAAATACAAATGTGTCGGTCCACATGCCCTCTGTAGCCAGGGAACACAAGCCCTTCAACTGGCTTTGGCTTTGCTGATCTGGACAACTAGCGCCCTTGGGTGTGAACAAGTTAAAGATGAAAGAGGTATATAGAGAGGTGGTACGTCGGCAGGTCAGCGCCAGATCTTTCCCCCTTTCCATCTCCTGCTTCAGACAAGTACACACAATCCAGCAAAGGATGGGGATTTGGCACATGCAAAACAGTTGTTCATTTTCTCTCACAAAACTGAAGGCTTCCAGGGCCCTATTCCTATCTTGAAATATACAGCAGAAGTACTGCTTCCTCTCACTGTCACTGAATCCCAGGAATCTTCTAATTTCTGGGCACACCAACCTATCCTCAATTTCCTGTGGGTATCCAGGTGCAGCTGCGATGAGCAGTGAGGACTCGGGGAGCATTTTCTTCCTCAGCAAACTACTCAGGAGCACGTGTATTGGCCGCTGCTCCATCCAGTCGCTGCACAGATCTGACTCAGGTTCACTGAGGTCGTGTTTCAGTTCTTCAAAGCTATCAACGATGAACAAGAGTCTCTCTGGTTGGGACATGATCTCTGTTAGTGGAGCGTGGGAATCGGACCAGTCTCTAGAAATCAACGCAGCCAAGCTGGTCTCTGCCAACTGCTTCATTTCCCGGCAGCAGAAGTAGAAAACATAAGAGAACCTGTCCTGATAGAGGCTGCCTTCTGCCCAGGCCAACATCACCTTTATCAGAAATGTTGTCTTCCCGAGCCCTTGTATTCCTTTCAAGACCACCGTCCGTGGCTGTTCCCTGGTTTCCTTAGGAGCAAAAAGACGTTCCAAAGACTCACATTCTTTTGGGGTGGCTTTCTGGTCAAAGTAATCATGGATCCTAGTGATAGATTCTCTGAACCACATATTACTGAATTTCTCCTTAATGTAAGCTTGATATGTCTTGGTGTATCCTGAGTCAGCGAGAATAAGAGAAGAAAAAAAACACACACAACACATCCAAGTTAAACACTCAGATATGTATACATTTTGACCCTGCAATTTTTTTTCCCTCAGAATGTATATTCTCAGGGATCTGCAACTGTGGCCCACAGGCCAAAGCTGGACAACAGCCTGTTTTGTAAATAAAATTTCATTGGAACACAGTCATGCTGTTCATTTAGTGTTGTCTACAGCTGCCTTCCCACTACAATGGTGAGACGAGTAGTTGTGATGGAGACTGTATGGCCCGCAAAGTATAAACTCTATGGCACTCTAGAGAAAAAGTCAGCCAAACTCTGCTCTAGATACACACACACACACACACACACACACACACACACACACACACAGCTATTCAGTGCTGCTATTATAGCAAACACTGGAAAAGAACTATATGGCTATATCAATAAGCTAAATAACTTATGGAACCATAGAACATTATGCAGATATTAAAAGTATGGAATCATCTTTATGTGGAAAAAGAACAAGACAGTGTCTCTAGTATGTACCCATTTATGTATATAAGGGATTTTCTGTGTATGGAATTTACCTGAAGGACCTGACACAGGCAATTACTTCTAGGATGGAAACTGGATGCAGTAGATATGATAGGGTGATGCCTAGTATTTGTTCTAACTTATTCTAGCGAGTACACTTAAGAGCAGAATGCTAAAAACAAACAAACATAGAAACAACTACACTTCCCAGAATCCCTTACCACTAAGATTGCAGGTACAGGTTAAGTTTTGCAATTTACATGGGTTCTTATGACACTGGAAGGTGGAGGTGGAGTGGAGTCCATCTTCTGATGCTCGAATAGTTTTGCTGCCAGTTATTGTGAACGTGGAGACACGGGACTTGTCTGTAATTCCATTCCAGTCTCCAACGCTATTGTCATGGTTTTCAAGAAGCAGCTGCACCAGTGAGCTTCCTAACCTCTGAACCGTAGCTACAGCGGTGTATTTTTATAGTCATACCTCCGACAGTGGCCTTCCTATCATTCACCTTCCTTGTTGCAATAAAGGTAGCAGGTCCCCAGTGGTACAGTTCTTGGGGTGATTTCTGGAGCACCAGCCTGGACCTCAATCTTTTAGCTCTTCCAGAAGTTTTGGAAATGCCAAACTCCCTTATAAAATTGTGTTTTCTTTAAATAACCTGTGTGATCTTTGTTTTCTGCAAGTGAATGCTGGCTGATGGACCAGTGATCTGGGGTTCTGTTATAGGAGGGAAGTTTTCATTCTACCCCTGCATAATTCTCATTGGGTTTGATTGAACATAGGTTAAGGGCTATAATCTAGCATCCATAGACAGCTACGTGTAAACAGTTGGTAATACTGTATCAAACCCAAGGGAGAACAGTGTATTCTCCCAATCTCTCAGTCCCCTGAAGTTCTCAGCTGCTAACGATGCCACTTGATGTTGGTTAGGATCCCACTAGCTTCTTAAACTCAGTAAGCTATTTTCCCATCATCCAGTGGTTTTCTACTTTCCTGGTCTTCTCACCTATTCTGGAGATTTGGGTTACTTGTTTGGTTGCTCACTAAGGGGAATTAAATGGGTATGCAACCTCAACTGGACTATGAAAGGAGGCAAAGGCACAAGTCCCCGTGGGGAAGATCCATCTTCAGACTTGCTTAGCTCACTTTAGCAACACCCTTTGTTATACTGTGTTTGCCATGTGCAAGGAATGTTCTGCTTCATATAGAGTACTTTTGACAAATGAAAAACAGTGACAAAACTCAGCATATTAGAACACCTGAGAGATTTTGTAAAAAGAACTCTGAGCTTCAAGTTCAATGAACTGTCTTGAAGCCTGGTACCTACTTGTCCTAGTTACATGATCTGGGGAAGGAAACAATCTCCCTGAGCTTCAGGTTTCTCAGTTGTAAATGAAGGTAAGACTGAGCTATCTAGTACTATAGGGATATTGTGAAGGTCACAGGTTGTAGGAGATCATGCATGAGGGAGCATAACACACAGTGTGAAAGGATATGGAATATGAGGAAGCTGTGGGGAAAGGTTCAATTTGGAAAGGGATGATGATATCTCCTACAGTTGAGAATGATGATATCATCAACTAAATCATCCCCACCTACCTATGAGCACTATCATGTATTACAAACCTAATTCTCTACTAGGTTCTACTAGAAATAACATTCATAATGACCATAATGATGCAACTAGGTAGTGGATTTGCCTTTTTATGAACAGGGTTCTGAGAGGCTGACATATTTCATCAGGGCCATGCAAATAAGCATCATTAGGATTCTGATCATTACCTGCCTTCAAAATCTATCAGCCCCGTCTGCTATACCAAGCCAAATTCTATTTAAAGGCCAATTCTGCAAAATACATTTGAATGATTCTTTCAACATGTCCTATGTCCAACAATAATGTTCAGTGACCTGGATTAGAAAAGATCACATTTCTGGTGAGGTTTGACGCTCAACGCTCGCTCTAGAAAAAATTTTTACTAGAGAAGGAAAGCTAGGAGAAACACACAAAGGGGAAATGCAAAATCCCCTGAAATACTTCCAAGAAGAAAAGAAAAAAACAAGTTAAATGCTCCAAGCCAAGGTACTTCAGGACGGCATCACGGAAGAAGAAAGCTTGAAAATTGTTAGGACAGAAAAGCTATTTACAATTTCATTAACAATGACAAAAGCACTACCAAATTCTTGATTTTAGTGTATATGATTCAGGCTACTAAACACACTTGTTTATACATTTTTTAGATCACAAATTGATTCATATTGAGTATATATTTTTAATACCTTTGTCCCCTACTGAAAAATGTGGTAAATTTCAGGTCTTCTTTCTGTGCGAAGGGAATGTTAAGTTCTGTGCTATCCAATATGGTAGCCACTAGCTACATGGAGCTATTTGGCAATGGCAATGTGGCTAGTGTGACTGAGGAACTAATTTTTTAATTTGATTTAAAATAATTTAAATGTTAATAGCCACATGTGGCCAGTGGCTACCATATTGGACAGAGCATCATCTATATGCTTCTAGTACAGGGTTGCTCAATCTTAACACTACTGACATTTTAGACTGGATAATTCTTTGTGGTGACGGACTGTCTTGAGCATCTAGGATGTTTAATGTTTAGTAGCATCCCTGGCCTCTAACAACTACATGCAAGTAGTACCCTCCCCCACCCTGCCCAACGGAGACAACAAAAAATGTCTATAAACATGGCCAAAAATGTCTCTTAGAGGGCAAAAATCACTCCTGATTGAGAAACACTGCCAAGATTAACCTAACACACAATTTCAATGTGATCTTGAAAATCAACGATCATGGAAGAATATGGAGATAACATTTCAGAAGAAATGAACATTGTCCTGTAGTACATTCTGGCCCTGTTGTAGACAGGCATAGAGACCATTTATCAAAATTATGACATGTTCCTCATTTTAAGAAAATTTGTCCCATCCCACAATCCCCGACTCTCTCACCTGTAATCTCTTTCTTGGCTTTCTCACAGAGATCCTTTCTATTGATCTTGTGAAAGATGCTGAAGGTCACATTCCATGCTTGTTGTTCCTCATAATGTTTGACCAATAGGTTTGCAAGATTTTCCCGCGTCACCTTCCTTACTTCAGCCCAGGGAATTTGCTTGAGTCCAAGTTGCAGAGGCTCCTGTTTGAGGAGCTCCTTAAACTTTCTGAACTCATCCTTTTTGAGCTCCCCCAGGTACCACAGAAGGCCAAAATCAGAAAAGAAAGATGATGCCATCTTGCCCAGGGCAGAGAAGTCAATCCTCAGAGACAGAATTACCAGGAACAAGAATAAATGGAACCTGTGGAAAATTTAGGGCAGCACCAAGTTATTAAAACAAACAAACAAACAATCGATTGAGGTAACTAAGTTCTTCTAAGTACCTTGCTAGTTTTGGGGGTCAGGGATGAGGGCAGGAAGTACTTTAGACCAGACTCATCTTTTCTCACCTTATTGAAATGGTCATGAGAACAATGATACCTGAAATAAAATTCAGCATAAGAAATCATCCCCAAAAGAATTAGTTCTAACCCAACTCTGATGATGACTGAGAGAGACACATAAGAAAAAGCATCCAATGTTAGTGTCCAGGAAAGCACTCCTGATGAAGATCTACTGACAAATACCTGATATAAACCAGGTGAAAAAAGTAAGTCAGATAAGCCAACCTTGTCCAAACGAAAGCTTACACAGTTACATTATCTGATGAGTTGACTTGAAGGCAAAATCATGATGACAGATAAGGAAGATCTTTACCTAATACTAGATGGAACAGTTATTCAGAAGATATGATGGGCCGGCCCTGTGGCTCAGCAGGTAAGTGTGCGCACTCTGCTACTGGCGACCCAGGTTCGGATCCTGGGCGTGCACTGACGCACCACTTCTCCAGGCATGCTGAGGCCGTGTCCCACATACAGCAACTAGAAGGATGTGCAACTATGACACACAACTATCTACTGGGGCTTTGGGGAAAAAAAAAAGGAGGACTGGCAATAGATGTTAGCTCAAAGCCGGTCTTCCTCAGCAAAACGAGGAGGATTAGCACGGATGTTAGCTCAGGGCTGATCTTCCTCAAAAAAAAAAAAAAAAAAAGGAAGATATGAAAATCTTAACCTATATTTACCTGCCATATCATCAACATTGAAGCAAATATAAACTTACAAGTAGTGGGAAATTGCATCTCTCTCAGTACATAGAGAAGGGATGACCACATAATTATAGTCAATTGATTTTTGACAAAAGCACAATGCAGAAAGGATATTTTTTTCAACAAATGGTACTGGGACAACTGGAAGTCTATACACACACACACAAAAAAAGAAAAAAGAACCTAGACACAGATCTCACATCTCATACAGAAATCAAATCCAACTGGATTATAGACCTAAATGGAAAACTCAAAACTATAAACTTCTAGAAGAAAACATAGGAGAAAAATCTACATGACTTTGGGTTTGGTGGAGAGTTTTTAGATGCAATGTAAAAAGCATGATACATGAAAAAAAAAAGATAAGCTGGACTTTATTAAGATGAAAGATGTTTGCTCAGAGAAGGACACTTGTTAAGAGAATGAAAAAACAAGCTACAGACTCGGGAAAAGGTACTTGCAAATTACATATCTGATAAAAGATTTGTATCCAGAATATACAAGGAACTCAAAATTTGACAAGAAAATAACCCAATAAAAAATGAGTAAAAGATCTGAACAGATGCCTCACCAGAGAGAATATACAGATAGTAAATAAAAATATGAAAGGATGCTTAACATTTGTCGTTAGGAAAATGAAATTAAAACAATGATGAGATGCCATTATACACTATTAAAATGGGTAAAATGAAAAAGGCTGATCAATTGATGTTGAGAATATGAAGTAACAGGGACTCTCCTTCATTGCTGGTGGAAATGCAAAATATTATGGTAGACAGTTTGGCTAACAGTCTTACCATACAATCGAGCAATCATGTTCCTAGCTATTTACCCAACCAATTTGAAAACGTTTTATCTGTATCAAAACTACACATGAATATTTATAGCAGCTTTATTCATAATCGCCAAAACCTGGAAGGAACCGAAATTCCTTCAAAAGATGGATGGATAAACTGTGGTACACCCATACAATGAAATATTATTCAGTAATAAAAAGAAAACTATAAATCTATGCAAAAACATGGAGAACTCTTAAATGCATGTTGCTAAGTGAAAAAGTAGTCTGAGAAGGTTATACAGTGTATGATTCCATTTATATGACAGCCTGGAAAGACAAAACTATAGAGACAGTAAACAGATCAGTGGCTGCCATGGATTCAGGAGTGGGAGTGAACAGGTGAAGCACAGGGAATTCTTTTTAGGGCAGTGAAACTATTCTGTATACACTATAGTTGTGGATACACGGCACTATGCATCTGTAAAAACCTATAGAATCCTACAGCATAGAGTGAACCTTAATGTATTCAAACTAAAAAATAACTTAGGATGTCCAGGGACCCCAGGATGAAACGCAGACTGTGACAAAATTTAACTGTATTACAAGTGTATGATATAACCTCACTGAAACGGATAAGGGGAGTATTGCTCAAAGTAACTTTGGAAATGAGTGGAGACTGTAAGACAATGATAAAAGAAAATGTATGTGAGCCCTGGACTCTAGTTGGTAAAGCTGTTTGCCATGGAGGTTCAGTTTAACAATCTGAAACTACTATCTGTGTTCACTGGGACTGAACAGATAAGTAAGTGGATGGCAGATGGTGGGAGCTGGGTTTCTCACTGTTGGGGTGGGAAGTAACAGACAAGCAAAGGGCAGGCTATGATGAGCCATGTGATACTGGATTAGAGCTGGAGACGTTAGTGTGAACTCAGGTTTAGCTTAGTATAATGCAGATCAATATTTATAGAAATAATTCTATACACTCACATTAGTATACACATATATATCTGCTTGCTCTATCCACTGAGGAGGCTATTATGGACTGAATGTTTGTACCTGCCCAGAATTCATATGTTGAAGCCCAAATCCCCAGTGTGGCTGTACATGGAGATACGGCCTTTCTGGAGGTAATTAGGGTTAAATGAAGTCATAAGGATGGGGACCTTACGCGATAGGATTAGTGTCCTTATAAGAAGAGAGAGGAGAGAGCCCACCCCCTCTGCCATGTGAACACACAGTGAGAAGAAGGCCATCCACAAGCCAGGAAGAGAGCTCTTACCAGAAACTGACCCTGATGGACCTTGATCTGGAACTTCTAGCCTCCAGAAGTGTGACAAAATAAATTTCTGTTGTTCACGACACCCAGTCTATAGCATTTTCTCACAGCAGCGCGAGCTGACTAATATAAGCACCTGGAAGCAACAGCAGACACCCCAGTAGCAATCAGTGCACCCAGCGCCCAGACCTTGGTTTCTAAGACCACTCGCTAATAAAAGGAACCAGGGCTTCTTGGGGAAATGACTGATTCTAGGGCTGGGGCAGGGGATATATAGGACAAGCCTGTGGGGTTTGTGCCTGAAAGTAGGGAATGACGAAAACAAACAAAAATGATGGCGTAGGTCAAAGGGACATAGGAGCCAACTGAAAGAGCTCTTAATAGCTAAAGCTGGAAAAATTTGAGCAACAAAATGAATAATGTTAATACTGGATTGTAACCAAAGTATAAAATAAGTGTTCATGAGTCCATGCCAATATAAGTAAATGACTGAGTAAATAAAGGGGGAAACAGACAAATATCCCATAGAGAAGAATTCCAAATAATTTACATGAGTTTTACCCCTTTGAGGAGATGGAATATAAAACTCCATCCTTTGAATGTGGACTGCACATAGGCACTTTCTTTTAAATAATGCAATATAGAAAGCTGGGGGGAGAAACTTTACAGTGGAGAAGTCTGCCAAACACCTAAGCTAGGTGATCAAGGTTAACGTCAGTGGTGAATTATTCTAACAGCACATGATATGATGAGCATGGAACGTTACCTCTGTGGTCTTCCTCAAACCCCAGTCTAACCATGAGATGAATGTATTGTACAAACCCAACATGAAGGACATTCTACAACATACCTGACCAGTACTTCCTAAAACTGTCAAGATCATCAACAACAAGGAAATTCTAAGAAAGTGTCATAGTGTAGAGGCAGCTAAGGAGACATGACAACTTAGCATAATGTGGGGTCCTAGATGAGATCCTTGCACAGAGAAAGAACATTAGGTAAAAAGCAAGGAAGTCAGAAGTAAGTATGGTCTTTAGTTAATAATAATCCATCAATATTGTGAGACATGTACCATATTAATGGAAGGTGTTAACAAGAGGGAGACCTGGACACAGGATACACAGAAACTCTCTGTATTATCCTTGCAACTTTTCTGTAAGTCTAGAATTATCATAAAACTTCAGATATTGAAAACATAGATAAGGCAAATAGTTATTGCTGATGTAGACATACAAAAATTAGCACATTATCGGGGCTGGCCTGGTGGTGTAGTGGTTGGGTTTGCACACTCTGCTTTTGCAGCCCAGGGTTCACAGGTTGAGATCCTGGGCATGGACCTATGCACTGCTCATCAAGCCATGCTGTGGTGGCATCCCATATACAAAATAGAAGAAGATGGGCACAGATGTTAGCTCAGGGCTAATCTTCCTCAGCAAAAAAGAGGAAGATTGGCAAGGGATGTTAGCTCAGGGCTGATCTTCCTCACCAAAAAAAACCAAAAAAACAAAAAAACAAAAAACACATTATCTAATGGATATTTACGGAATCCTACACACAACTGTGAAGGATCATTCTTTTTAAGCACACACAAAACATTCACAATAATTGATTATGCCCTGGGCTATAAAGCAAATCTTAATACAAAAAGAAAAGCCAATAGCAGAAAGACCATCTTCTCCATGCCCAATGCAACAAAATCACATCTTGGCAATAAAAATCAATAAAAAGCTCAAATTATACAACGGAACATTACAACAAATGAAACCACTTTATTCATGGGTGACCATAAGGCAGGATTTGCCCCCATAATAGTAGACTAGGTGATTTGGATAAAAATTTAAATAAATATTAATAGCATTAGAGGTCTAAAAATGAAGAGAAATCGTTAAGCAGTACACAGAATGAGAATACAATTACAAAATAATGAAACTCAAGGTCCTTCAATGGCTTCTTCCCTGAGGGCTTTTGCCCATAGTGTTAAAAAGCCTGCTTTTGGTAAAATCTTGAGTCACAGGCACATCTAAGAGCTGAGGCCAGTAGAGGAACAGGCTCCAAAGCAGTGGTTCTCCAAGCAAAGTCAACACCAGCAGATAACTTGTGAGAAATGCAACTTCCTGGTGCCATCCTTAGACCTACTACATTCTGAGGGTGGGGCAGAGCCAATGGTTAAAGTCTCTATTGGTTTTGATTGCATGCCCAAGTTTGAGAACCACTGACCTAAAGAATGGCTTTCGTTGGGCAAGAACCTTGCTGGCACTTTGCTCTGAGCCCTTCCACAAGAAGCAAGCAACTAGCTGGACTTTTCTTGATGTGGAGACAGTGTCAACATCATCAGAGTTCAGCTTTTTGCTAAAAGGTGAAATCTTAATATGATACCTCCTGCCCTGGGAAGAGACCTTCTGAAAAGGAGAGGACTGACTTCACTCAGATTTGCTACAAGTCAAATTTTAAATATCACCGCAAATACACACACACACTCCTCTACCACCACCACAAAAATCAGCAGAAATAAACTTTTCTGTCTCCAATGCAATAGTATTAGATATATTACGGGTTGAATTGCATCCCCCTCAAAGATATGTTGAAGTCCTAACCCTAGTACCTCAGAATGTGAACTTATTTGGAAATAGGGTTGTTGTAGATGTAATTAGCTAAGATGAGGTCATAACTGGAGTAGGGTGAGCCCCTAATCTAATATGTGTGGTGTTCTTATTAAAAGAGGAAATTTGGACACAGATGAGCACAGAGGGAAGATGATGTGAAGACATAGGGGGAATGCCATTTATAAGCTAAAGAACACCTAAAGCTAGCAGAAGTTAGGAGACAGAAACGGTTCTCTCTCATAGCCCTCAGAAGGAATTAACCCTGCCAACACCTTAATCTCAGACTTCCAGCCTTCAGAACTGTGAGACAACAAATTTCTGCTGTTTAAGCCACCCAGTCTACGGTAGTTTGTTATGGAAGCCCTAGAAAACTATTACAATGTGTTAATATCTGATTAGACAGAGATAATTAGTGACCTTTGAGCAAAGAGAAAATATTGGAAATAAAATTTTGAACTGAATGATATTTAATGTTACAGATCAAAATGAGCAGAATGCAGCTAAAGCAGTACTTAGAAAAATGTACAACTCCAAATGTATAAGAAAGGTTGAAATTCATGAGCTAGGTACATTTTAAGTTAAATAAAAGCAAAATGCACCCAAAGAAAATAGACTGAAATCAGAGAATATCGATGAAATAAATATGAGGCTCAAAGTATATTCTTTGAAATGACTAAAAAGAAATTTGATATCCCCCCAAACAAATCTGATGAGGAAAAAGAAGGTATGAATAACAAATACCAAGAATGAAAGAGGATATCACTGAATATCCCACAGACTTTAAAAATAGAGACTATGACAAATCTTATGCCAAACGAATTGATCATTTTGTTTGAATATATGACTTCTCAAAAATGACAAATTTTATTTTCTATTTCTTTTTGTGTGAAGTGTTGAAAGCTAATCTGTATAGGTCAAAGAATTTCTTCCCCCCAAAGATGACTTTAGGTTCAAACAGCTTCATGGGCAAATCATGTCAAAATTTAAATAAAAATTAGTTTATTTTTCCAGAAGCTCTTTCAGAGAGAAAAAGGGAGGGGGTCGGGGAAAAGGAACTCCCCAACTGTTTGAGGCATAGCTTGGGTACTGGAAACTAACAAGTTCTATATAAGAATTCAAGTGTCCCAATCTGCTTGTGAAAACAAATGCAAAGAAAAACCTCCTTAATAAAACATAAGCATAAAGCCTGTACTTGAGATAATAATCTTGTCACTATTAATTTCCTGATTTTGATATGCTGTGATTATGCAAAGAACATCTTTTGTTTTTAGAACATAAATGCTGAAGCAGGATAAAGAAGCTGTGGTATATATACACAATGGAATACTACTCAGCCATAAGAAACGACGAAATCCAGCCATTTGTGACAACATGGATGGACATTGAGGGTATAATGCAAAGTGAAATAAGTCAGAGGGAGAAGGTCAAATACCGTATGATTTCCTTCATTAAGTAGTAGATAATAACAACAATAAACAAACACATAGGGACAGAGATTGGATTGGTGGTTACCAGAGGGGAAGGGAGGAGGAAGGAGGGTGAAAGGGATAATTCGGTACATGTGTGTGGTGATGGGTTGTAATTAGTATTTTGAGGGTGAACATGATGTAGTCCATGCAGAAATGGAAGTACAATGATGTACACCTGAAAGTTTTACAATGTTATAAACCAATGTTACTGCAATAAACAAAAAATTAAAAAAAAAAAAAAGAACATAAATGCTGAAGCATTTAGGGTAAAGTATTATGGTTAAATTCATACAATGCTCTACAAATCATCTTGAAACAGATCAGGAAAAAAAAATACTTCTATAAGTGTAGAGAGACAAAGTTAAGTAAAATTTTAACCTTTGGGAAATGTGGGTGAAAGATACATGATAATTTTTGCAATATTCTAGCCACTGTTGTGTCTGAAATTGAGTCAAAAAAGTTTTTTTTAATGGGGTAAAAAAATACTGTGCTAGTTTCTTAGGGCTGCCATAATGAAGTATCAAAAATGAGTAGCTTAAAACAACAGAAATTAATTGTCTCACAGTTCCTGAGGCTAGACGTCAAAAAATCAAGTTGTCCTGAGATCTGTAGGGGAATCCTTCCCTGACCCTTCCCTGTTTCTGCTGGTTTGCTGGCAATCTTTGGCATGTCTTGGCTTGCAGCTGCGTAACTCCAATCTCTACGTTCATCGTCACATGACACTCTCCCTGTGTCTCTGGCTTCACAGGGTCATCTTTATAAGGATGTCAGTCCTGTTGGATTAGGGGCTCATCCTACACCAGCATGACCTCGTCTTACCCAATTACATCTACAACTACCTTATTTCCAAAAAAGGTCACATTCTGAGATCCCGGGGGTTAGGACTTCCACATGTGTTTTTTAGGCGGACACAATTCAACCCATAACAAATTGTAAAGATCAACTTGTGTTGATATGGAGAGACAATCTATCTATCTATATTTATTTTGTAGTCAAAATTAATGTTAAAAAAATAAGCGAATTTTTGATGGATCGTGCTCTAGAATGAGAGTATCAAAAATATTTCTGCCTGAGGTCAGATAGCAAGCTCACAGTAGCCAAACGGGCTTAGACATAACCGTCTATGGGATGATGTCTCTGGACCACATCTATGTCTCTCTGTGTTCTCCAGTTTCCACTTCATGTTTGTCTCAACAGCTATTATGAATCTAATAAAAACATACCCACCCCCTAAGCTCCAAGTTCTCCCATCTGATGATTCCTTACGTGTGTTACCGTCTCTCCTTGTATTCGAGACACCTGTCCCGCCATCCTTCTCACAGGTTTCAGACTCAACTGATAAGGAACTTACAAGCATGTGCAGCTCCTCTGCTCCACCAGCTTTAGAGCAGAAGAAAGCCAGGTAAATAGAGTAGAAGCAGCCTGGCTGTGGATCAGGTGGAAGCAAGGCTTGGAACACTTGGTACTTGAACAGAGCATTCCTAAGGACAGGGATGTTGAACATCATCGTTGCAATAGTCTTTTAAAGGATATCTAACATGTTAAAGAGTCCACATCCAGGGCCATGGAGTAAGGACACAAGGAATTCTTTACGGTTCAGTCAAGGAAGGAGGCAGGACAAAGGGAAGAAAACGAAGACTTAAAGTAAACAAAAGAAATAAATGGATAAAAGAGAGACACAGCACCAAACGATGCTGACTCACCGCTCCAGGTCTTCCTGGTTGGTCCTTAATGAATGGCGGCTGGAACTGGGAGGAAAAAGGCAAGGGAGCCATATGATTGGCCAACAAATTGCTTCCTTCCAATTGGCTCACGAGGGCTTTTGATGACCAGAACCAAAAAATATGTGAAACAAAACTTAAAAAAAAATTTTTCCCACCTTTGGTGTTGGTCTAGCTCTTTGCCCCTGGTGTCCTCCAGAGTGGTAGATATTTCAAACTGAGCTTCTGATTTAGGATTCTCAGGGCTTCTGGTTGCGAGGAAGCTCACCCAGTCTCTCCAAACTGGCTAATTTAGGGAGTGGGGATGACTCTCTTCATAACCTAAATGATGATTCCTTCCTACACCCTAAGCTCCTTGAGGAATGTTAGGATGTCATGACCATTTTTTTGTCACCACTGTATCTCACATTAGAGGAAGCCAAAGACTATTGGCTGATGTAGTTATGAGTATGTGGAACAGGTGTTAAGTTTTTCAGGTGTGAGGTCAATATTTCATTGTCAAGTGTGGTTTTCACTCTTCCCTGAGTTCCTTGTACTCATCACAATCATCTCTGAAGTTCTTTGCAAACTTCAATGTGCCGGGAACTATCTTTCTCTAATTATAATTTTTCTTCCTCCTTAGAAGAATCCTATGAGTTAAGGACTACTATTTGAGGTGTGCATGCATGTGTATGAAATATATTATGCATATAAAGAAGCGTAGACAACATACTGGAAAAGTTAAGGAATAACCGTAGTCAGAACACAAATATCTCTGGTCCAGAACCTAGATAAAGAAATAGACATTATAAGGACCCCTGCAGGCTCTGCCTACCCAGCTCCAATTGCATGTCCTTTCCACCCTCAATAGTTGCCAACTGAAGTGAATGTTGTTTTAATTATTCCCCTCAACTTTCTTTTTATTTTTGTTGCTGATAGATGTTCCCCTAAGCGATACGTTTAGTTTTCCCTGGTTTTGAATTATAGTGACTATATCCTCCTATGACTTGCTGCTTTTGCTCACCATTATAGTCTTGAGATTTATCAGTGTCAAATTTGTTTTAGCTGCAGTTTAGTTTTTACTGCCCTACGGTGTTTGAGTGCTTGAATATGTCACAGTTGCTCCATTCTATCAGGGACAGTTTTTGTTTCTCAATTTTTGCTAAGAGGAGCAATGCTGTTTGGAACATTCTGGCACATGTGCCCTGGTTCACAAGTGCCAGAATGTTGAATTACTTAAGAGTGGAATTGCTAGGTCATAGAGGGTGCACAGGTTCCTCCTTACGTTTATTTCCCCTGTTTTGATCAAATTATATCACCATCTGTCATAGATGAGTGTCCCGTGGCTGCACAACACTTCTCACCCCTGATGACGTCAAAGTTTTAAAATATTTGCCAAAGATTGGATGGGAAAAACTGTTTCACTGTTACTTTTGCTTTTATATGATTATTAATAAAGTCGAGCAGTTTTCTCACTTCCTTTGCCCTTTGTTGCCTCTTTCGTGAAATGCCTTTTGATTGCTTTGCTTATCTTTCTGTTGGTTATTTTCCGTTCTTATTTGCATGTAGAAGAGCCTTACGTCTTCTAATGCTGACGCTTGGTCAGTGATGTCGGATGCCTGAATCTTCTCCCAGTTTGTGGTTGGTATTTTCCTTTCTGTTTCATAGGGATCACTTGCCGAACAGTTTTTATTTTAATGACATCAGATTTAACAAGGCTTACTTTATGATGGGTAAATTTGGGGTCTTGTTTAAAAAAATCATTCTCAACCCCGAGTCATACAGATGTCTTACGTTGTCTTTTAAAATATGATGGAGTTTTGCATTTCATACGGAAGTATCCATCCACTTGTAATTGCTTTTCTATGGTTAGGGAGAAGGGATATGTTTTCCAATTTGAATAAAAACAATACTAGCTTGCTGATGAATGCTTAGCCCTCCCCACTGCCCAGCAATCTATTATAAAGGAAATTTTCATATTGATTGCCTTTGCTTCTGGGCTCTGCTTTTGTTCTGTTGATTCATTTGTCCATCCATGTGCTGACAGGTCTTAATTACTATAGGTTTTCAATTAAATCTTTATAAGGTAGGTCCAATTCCATCAATATATCCCCTCCCCCCACTCTGTTGTGCTGTAGGAATATTTTGGTTTATACTAACCCCTTCTGTCTCCCACATACATTTTAGAATTATATTTTGACATAAACATTTCTATTGGGATTTTATTAGCAATTTACTGAATATAGAGCTCTATTTGGGGAACATTGACATTCTTATAATGATGATCATTCCTATGCGAGAACTCAGTGTAATTCATTTATTTGGATTTTTTAATACAGCTATTAATCAAAATTTATATTTTATCCAATAAGGCTTACAATCTTTTATCAGATTTCTAATTACTTTATATTTTTCTTGTCACTGCCTATGGCATCCTTTTAAATTTCAAATTCTAAGTAGCTTTATTTATAGAAATACAAATGAATTTTTATATTATTTTATATTCATCAAAGCTGCTTATTTTGAAACTTGAGAAAATACATTATTTTTTTCTCCAGCTTTGTTGAGATATAACTGACGTATAACAATGTGTAAGTTTAAAGTGTATAAGGTGTTGATTTGATACACGTATTTTGCCACCCATAGCGTTAGCTAAAACCTCCATCATGTCACATAATTACCGTTTCTTTTTTGTGGTGAAGACATTTAAGATCTACTCTCTTAGCAGCTTTCAAATATATAATACAGTATTAGTCCTAACAGTTTCTATAGATTTGAGGAGGGATTTTTCATAGATGTATCAAGTTATCTCAAATAATGCTAATTTTGCCTCTTTCGATTCCGTTTTACTGTCCCCCTGAATTAGCTATACTTTCAGCACGACATTGAAGTAGCATTGGTGACAGAGGGCATGACTGTCTTGTCTCTTACCTTAAAGGGTATTCTTTCATTTTTCCATTAATTATGAGGTTTTGGTTGTTTTTGGGGAACATTTTATTCCTGTCTTAAGGAAATTCCTGTCTTAATTTACAAAGATACATCTAAGAGCACGAATAGATGTTGAATCTTCTGGAGTCACCTTTTTGTGCATTTATTAAGATGATCATGTTTTTTCTTCTTTAATCTGTTCAGCATGAGGAGTTATATTTTTCAGTCATACCCAGAGCACACGCCCTGCTGTTTGAAGCAGAATGCCTGCAGGTGGGAGCAAGACATCAGTCATCTTTAAGGGACTCAGGTGATTCCAATGGAGCAGCAAAGCTGGGGACCACTGGGTTTAGGGTCTGGGAAGTGCCTCTACGAAATCTATCATCTGTTAAACGTATCTACGATTGCATTCATTCCACAAATACACATGGTGTCCCCCCATATTTGAAAGGCTCCTTGCCAGATCCCGGTGTAGATTGAATAGTGTATTCCCCTTATGTAGTTTATGGTATAGATGGTTATCTGCAGTTGAGATGATCAGTTCTTTTCTTCTGGCACTGCCCAAATCAATTGTTTTGGGGGTTCTTGGCTAGACGCACCAAGAGCTCCAACATCACAAGTGGGTCTGAACATTTTTGTAATCAGCAGACCCCGTGGAAGAAGGTGTTGGTGAGAAAGACGGTTGGAGCACAAAAGCCCAGGTGAAGCAGAGTTTCCTTCTTCTACGAACCTGCTCATCAAGAAGCGGCCTTAGCCAATAAAAAGGGGGGAAATGAACTGGCCAATCTCTGGGGGTGGGTAGCTTTTTCCTTCCGCTTCTTGGCCTGTTTGCTTTAGGAGCTGGCCCAGGAGACTTGGTGTCACGGTTGGTGAGTTATCTTTCTTGCCAATTTGCTTCTTTTGGTTTTAAAATCCTTTTATTTATATTGTTACTGAAGTTTCCCAATTTTCTTTTTTTTTTTAATGCTGTTTTTCTTAAGCAGAAATTCATCCTGTGGCCTTACCACGAACACTACTCTTCTGTTTGGTGTGTGAAATGTTAGAGAGAGACAGGACATTTAAAAGCATTTTTTTTTAAACTTTATTTTTTGAGACAGGGTATTTTAAATGGTCAGTATAGCTTCTTCACTTCTAGGGAGGCTCAACTGAGGTCTAAGACACTGGTTCTCAGTTTTAGCTTCTTACTGAAGTCAACTGAAGAAATTGTGACAAAACACTATTTCTTGAGTCCAACTTTTAAAGTTTCTAGCTTAACAGGTGTGGGTATTTCTGGGTATTGGGATTGTCAAAAAATCCCAAAATTAGAAAACCAGATCAAATAATATTTAGTAAGTGCTTACTGTGCATATAAGCACAGTTCTTGAACTGGGAGCTTTCAAATCCGAAACTGATATGAAGCTGAGAGGGATGAAGCTACAGGATGGCTTATAAAGTGAAAACAAGGAAGCTGTTTAACCTTTACAATGATTGGTTATTACAGTGGGCTTCCAGATGGCAGGGGATTGGTCTTATACCATGTTTAGGAAGATGGCTTAAGTTTCTTTTATGGCTATCAGAGGCATTTATAAGAAATAACTTAAGTTTCCCTTATGCCCATAAAATAAGCAAGATTTAGTTTAGCTTACATGGTGTAAATGGTTTTGTCTGCTCAGGGAATCTTCAAGTCTGGTCTCCATTTTATACTTAATTTTAACAGGATTTTTAAGAACTCCTCAAGTGATTCCTCTGTGCAGCAATGCTTGAGAAGGTCTGGTCAAGCTGCTGAGTGTCCACCTGCCTGGTCATCAGTTATTCAGCCACATGACTCATTTAGTCAGCATACTTCGATGATTTAGCATCAGCTTTCCATGTGAAACTTTGGGTAGGCGTGGGACCCCATCTCGGCTCTTGAGTCTGAGTCTCAAGGACGAGGCTCAAAGAAAGAAGATGGCGTAAAATAGAAGTCAAAGGAGGAAATAACTTGAGATGTAGGAGGGATGGGTTCTGTGAGGCTTAACTTTATTGCTGTATAATAAATTTATGTTCACTGAAAAACACTTAGAACCAAGATTTAAAAGAAGAGAACACTTTTTTGGCTACACAAACATAGCCAGTGTTGAATAGATTTACTACTTCTAGTTTGTCAAGGACACTGGAGAGAGATCTTATAAATGGTCTCTTACATAACTTAGGTTTCCCTAAATGTGGTATTATGAGCACTGTCTTGTTAAGTGTTGTTCTAAAGCATGACTTTAAGCGGGTTTATAATACACAACATTGATACACTAGAAATGTTTACTCATGCGCTGTCATCTTCAGTTTCTGATTTTATACTATTACATAGGACAATGTAAAGAATACTTTACTACATAAGCTTTACACCTAGTGGTTCTGCATCATAGGTTCTTAAAAGAGGAAATTCTAGGTCAAAGTGTTTACATTAGTTAAAAGCTTTTAATACTATTTACTTTCCCAAAGGGATACCATTATTTTATGCTATCATTGTATACACCCATCTGATCACACTGCAATGCTTTTTATGGATTTCTTCAATTTGCCTTTCTCTGAACTATAAAGTGCACTTCTTTAAATATGTATGTTTTAGCTGCCTGTAATTTCTTGTCTATATTTTCAATTTCTAGATCTAGTTGGTTGTTGGTATTTTCTCAACGACTATTAATAGAGCTCCTGAATTAAGGCTAATTTATTTTACCTTGGTTCTTTTGTATTCTATCTTAGCTTATTGCTTCTATGTGTAGCTTTTTCCCTCAAAATAATGCATATGATATATGCCTACGTTTTTGTTTCAATCATATTTCCTTTAAAAAATACAACTAACTCGTTTACCTGGAGTTTGTGTGTGGAGTGACATAAGGCTTGCCTTTTCTGCATGTTGAAGCAGTTAGCCAATTTTCTCAGCATCATTTTTTAAAAAAATTTTTTATTTATTGCAGTAACATTGGTTTATAACATTGTATAAATTTCAGGTGTACATCATTATACTTCTATTTCTGCATAGATTACATCATGTTCTCCACCCAAATACTAATTACAACCGATCACCACACATCATTTAATGCATGTGCCTTCATTTCAATGTGAATTTGTGATGTGCCTATGGACACAAGCATACACCATGCACATATATGAATTGCCTCTTTTTATAGGCTATTAAGGATGACAGTTACAAAAGAAACACTATTCTAGAGAAACTGATGTCTGCTCTCCCCAAAAGGTTTTATGTGACATTCGATTCTCAAAACCTAAATGCTGTTTACCAATCAGGGGTAATTTTTACAATAAGAATGTTGGCTTTTAGCACTACCGATATTCCACATTTATCTCAACTCAAAAGTTTACCAAGGTCAATTGCAAGGTCATTGTCCCAGAAAGAAAGTGTTCAGATTATCGAAAAGTAGCTCATACCAGATCACAGGACTTTTCTACTATGTCAACTTTGAATGAATCAATGCCACTGTGTGGTTTGATGCTCTGATTTCATCTTTATTTTCTAGATACCATATTCCTTGGTCCTCAAAATCCTTTTTCTCAAAGTCTGACCTTCTTAGACAAGCAAGATGGCAGAATCGGGTCCTACTGGCTTTGACCTGCTGTGGTATCTAAATAAGCTCAGTAAAAAGGAATTTCAGAGTTTGAAGAACCACTTTGGACAAGAGTGTCTGGAGATGGAACTGCCACGGACCTCGGAGCCTGACCTGAGGAAGTCCAAACAAGATCTGGTTAAGCTGTGGACAACCTCTTATGAGGCACAGCACATCTGGAATATGATGTTCAGCATCTTTCGAAAGATCCGTCGTGAAGATCTCTGTGAGAAGATCAAAGCTAGACGAGAACGTGAGTGGTGGGTAGGGATTGGGGGCAGGTTTATTTTTTTTTTTTCGTGAGGAAGATTAGCCCTGAGCTAACATCTGTCACCAATCCTCCTCTTTTTGCTGAGGAAGACTGGCCCTGGGCTAACATCTGTGCCTATCTTCCTCTACTTAATATGGGACATCGCCACAGCATGGCCTGACAAGTGGTGCGTCGATGTGCGCCCAGATCCGAACCCAGGCCGCCAGCAGCGCAGTGTGCGCAGTTAACTGTGATGCCATGGGGTGGGTCCCTGGGGGCAGTTTTTAGAAAGTCTGATTGCTTTGAAAAGTGACTTCTTTGTCTCCAAAGAGTCAGTCTTCAGATCTGGAACCATAAAAGGACCAGTGATGGACTGGACGCGGGTCTTGTCCTGTCTTGTGACTTCCTGGTTCTACCCCTATTTTCTTCCATTATACTAACTGACTCTTTTGAAAGTAGCCAGCTGAAGAATTAGACCCACTCAAAGAAAGTGCTTAAGAAGCAGATTCTAAGCATCAGCCTTTGTCATAGAACTGTAAAATCTGGCCAAAGCAATGTGAGGACCTATGTGCAAAGATTATGGAAAATTAACATACTAGGTACTCCGCTAAGCATGTCATGTTCATTGGCTCATTCAGTCGTCACCAAATATCTCTGAAATAGATGTAATTATTTATCCCAATTGAAAAAAACTGAATATCTGAGAGGTTAAGAGAAATTACCAAGATCATGAATCTAGTCCAAAGTCCCTTAGGTAGCAGAGCTAAGACTCGAAGCAAAATATAGCTGACTCTAAACGCCACACTCTATTCTCATATGTTTTCCATCCCTTGTATGTTCTCCATCCATCTGGAAAGACTCAAGTACTTACAGGGACCTTCAAGGAAGGTAATGCAAATATCCAAGGTAGCTGCCATTTCTGGACAAAATGTGTGTTCAGATTCATTACTATCCCTCAGCGCTTGTTACGTTCCAGACAGTCACAATTAGTCTTACGGAAGAAAGCTTTTATATCATCTCCAATCTTAGGTCAAAATAAGTTACTGGGCATTTACTACTAAACTGGTGCCAATTTTTGATAATGGTAAGGTGGTCCCAGTGTTATCTAACGTGAGAAGAGACATCAGAGATCTGGAATGTTTGGTGTGTCCTTTGACACTTAATTGTTGACAAATATCTCAAATAAAAATAAAATGACTTGTAATTCAAGCAAAATCACCTAACAGGTCAGGTCCAGGTCTAGTGCTGCTAGCTTTAAACCTGTGGCACAAATAATCAGGTTGTTTTTTGCTATTGAGTTGTGTGAGTCCTTTATGTGTTTTGGATATTAACCCCTTAGCAAATAGATGGTTTGCAGATATTTTCTCCCATTCTGAAGATTGCCTTGTTATTTTGCTGATCATTATATTTGCTGTGCAAAAGCCTTTTAGTTCGATGTAGGCCCACTTATCTCTTTTTGTTTTCAGCATCATATTCAAGGAATCATCGCCAAGACCAATGTCTAGAAGCATTTCTGCTATGTTTTCTTTCAGGAGTTTTACAGCTTCAGGTCTTGCATTTAAGTCTATAATACATTTTGAGGGTTTTTTTTTTTGGTATGGTGTAAGACAACTAGACTGCTATCATTCAAAAGAAAAAGAAAGAAACTAAAACCTGTAGCATTGGGTTTGGGTTGGGGAATTTGTAGATGTGCCTGATGTGCCTTGAGGAAGCTGTCAATGAAGCTTTCAGTGAAGGCTTAAATGCATTTTAGAAATGTTCTTAAAAGGCGGAGGAAAGGAATCACTTACTGTATAGTGGAAAGTTTAGCAAGATTGTAGCCTGAAGTAATGTGTAAAGTAAAGTGTACTTTATGAACTTGAAGATAAGGATGTTTCTCGGAGACTAAAGATGTGGCCTGGTTTCTTTTGCTTATAATAAAAGGAGAGAATAGAAACATGAGCTAAGGAATAAGTTAGGTTTTTGAGCCAATTTTAAGGAAATATGAAGGTCCCGGGATACGTTTTTCTGACCACAGAGGGTACTCACAAAAAGGCTTCAGGGAAAGACCAAGTCCTGGATGTGATCATACAGCTTCTTACTAAAACTTCAGAGAGATTAAGGTCTTGGCTGATAAGCCCTTTAAGCAGCTGCAGATGTTTTAAGCATTCCACGGGCAGATTTTGTGTTTTAAGTCTACAACCCTCTCTGTTAACAGTAGGGCTTCTGTAATTTTGAGGACAGTTGTCCTACAGCAGCCTCACAGAGGAGAGAAAAGCTTCTCTCTAAGATTTGTGGACATAGCTTTTGTGTAATAGAATGGATTATAAACTGCTACATAAGAAGCCCACAAGGTTTTATAAAATCAACTTGAACTGAAAAGAACAGATGCAATATGGAATAAAAGAAGCTTCTGTACCCCCAAACTTCTACAAACAGGTAACAGTCTAAGAACTATCGAGCTGCAGACATGGAGAATGTTCATGGTAAAGGAAGGATGATTCAGGGCAGAATTGACATCCTGGTGGGTGATCCCAGGACCATGGAGAACTTCTAGGAAGTAACGACGGAAATATGTGTCAGGCTGGATTTCAGAATTGCAATGGACCAATGATTCCTGTATACTTCCCACTTAACTCTCCTTTTTGAGTGGGAATGGGTATTGTGGTTATCTCATTCCTGTGTCACTCCTTGATGTTGGATGTTGGTGGGGGGATAAACTCTTTTAGCTTATTGGTCATCAGAGAAAGAAGATTTGAATCCCAGAGCCTCATCAATACCTGAACCTGATATAGACGAAACCCTGGATGTTAAGCCCAATATTGTAACAGATGAGACTTTCTGTGTGTGTGTGTGTGTGTGTGTGTGTGTGTGTGTGTGTGTGTGTGTGCATCTTGGCACTAGATGAGGATGACCCATAGGAGGAATGTAACTAGTGGCCAGAGGGCGGATGTTGACTGTTTTTAAATGTCTGCAAATTCTTTGACACCTCTCCCGTTAAGAGTTGGGGTCTATGTCACTTCCTCTTGTAGAATAGTGGGCATTGACTCTCCTGGCCAATAGAGTGTGACACAAGTGATTCTCTTATGTCAATCAAGGGTGGTTAGGTTTCCACCTTTGCTCAGTGGAAGTGTGTGCTAGGTACTCTGAGCTATCTCTTAAGGAAGTTTAACTACCTGGTGGAAGGGAGCCAAGCCACATGGCAATAGTAACTTGAGATATCTTTCAACTTTAGTAACTTCTAAGTCATTTTTCAGTTCCTCAAATATCTCTTTTATACCTCTTCTTTTTCTCCTCTCCTTCTGGAACTGTAATTACATGTATTTTATACTCATATTCTTTGACATTGTGCCACAGTACCCTGATGGTCTATTGAGCCTAGTAATCTTTTTTCTTTGTGTTTAAGTTAGGATAGTTCTATTAATCCAAGTTGGTGTTAACTAATCCTTTCTTCTTCTCTAGGCCATCTGCTGTTAAGCCATTCCAATGAAGTCTTTATTTCAAATGTTGTATATTTTAGTTAGAGTGCTTCTATTTGATTCCTTCTATAATTTTCCTTTCTCTACTAAGATTCTCTCTGTTCACTCATTTTGATGTTATTTTCCTCTGAAATTTAATATTTATCTATATGATCCATAATATATTTAATATATAATTTTTATTATAAAATTTAATTATTATAAAATCCTAAATTTTTAATTCCAAAACCTAGGTCAAATGTGGGTATGCTTCTATTGATTTTTTTTTGATTATATATTATGGTTTTCTGCTTCTTTAAATCTACATTTTTTAATGGTATGCCAGACATTGTCTATAAAAACGGTAGAAAAAGGAATATTATTTATCCCTGAAAAGACTTGTCCTTTCCTCTACCAGGGAGTTTAGGCTGCTTAGATGAGCTGGGTTAGGATCTGGTGGCCATTTTAGTTAGCTGAGAGTGGGATCAGACCCTCCATCCATTGGGCTCATTTCCACAGGGGAGAGCCAAATCTGTCACATTCTAGTCTGCCACATCAGCCGTGGTGCAGCTGTAAAAGATCAGTTAGTTTTTAGTTACTTCATCAAAGTTCTTCTGCAATGGCAGCCTCCCTCTTCTGGTTGCCCTTGTCCCAGGGAGAAAAATCATCTTCAGGTATCTACTCACCAAGGAAGGGCTCATCTCTCTGGAAGTTCATTTATTTAAACTAACTTTTATATCCATAGCTCTATGATAACTTTCAAATTTTTTTTTAAAAATCTGGTGTTTCCTTGTTATGGTGGGAGTACAACCTTGTATATTCTCAGTAGAAATGAAACTCCATCTATGATTAAAAATTTGAACTTTAGTCCATATATTACTTCATTTATATTAAGCGACTCATTAAATGATGACGATTAAAGTAATGATGTGCGTAAACAACACAATCAGAGGAAAGATTAATGTGTAGTGGTTGAGAGTCAAAGATGAAATAGTTAGCTGCTGTGAGCCAAATATATACCAGAAAACAGTCTCTGAACTGAAGAATCATTACCTCAAAGGAAAAATTTGATGTAAACTAAAGAGTTAAAACTGCAGGCTGTATAAAACATTGTAGAGCCACAAAAGGAGAAAGAAATAAGGCCTCTTTATGCCAAAATACATGAGAGGGGCACTGTTCAAGGATCCACGGGCACTGGTAAAAGAGATCTGTTGGATCCTATTGTCTGGATGTAGTATGCACTGTTTAATTCTACTGATGAAACCTATGCTTATGCAATCTTCTTTTAAAACAATGTGATAGAAAATATCTTTTACCTGTGTCTTTGTGATGAATGCTAGTAAGTAGAGATACTGGGTGAAAATTTTTCTTCTGTATTTTGAACTTTTATCTATGTTCTGCATTTCTTCTGCCCTGTACTCACTGACTTAGGTAATGAAGAAACACACAAAGTTCTCATAAAGAGAAAATTCCTCCTCCAATGGGAAAACTGCTTTTTTGAAAATGTTCATGATGAATTCTATAAACAAATGATAGTAGAAATTCTCAGAATACTTGATGCTACATATGATCCTAGGAGAGCTGCGTCATCAAAGGACCAGAATGTGTTCCTTCGGGGAGGGAAATCAGCTGGAAAAACGATGGCCATAAAAGTGGCTGTGTTAGAGTGGGCAAATGACAAAATTTGGAAGGATGTAATCTCATACATTGTTTACCTCACTTCTCATGAAATAAATCAGATGGCCAATAGTAGCTTGGTTGAGCTGATGTCCAGAGACTGGCCCAATGGCCAGGCTCCTATTGCAGATATCCTGTCTGATTCTCAGAAGCTCCTCTTTATTCTCGAGGACTTGGACAACATAGAAGTCAACTTAAATATAGATGAATCTGCTTTGTGTAGTGACAGCAGACAGCAGGTGTCAGTATCGGTGCTTCTGGCCAGTTTGCTGAAGAGAAAGATGGCTCCAGGTTCCTCGTTCCTCATCTCATCCAGGACAGATTGTGATGCTGCCATGAAGGCATTGGTGAAGGAGATGGATTATTCCATAACCTTGGAGTTCTCTAATGAAAAGAGGCAGAAGTATTTTACCTTATTCTTTAAGGACAGTCAGAGGGCTATGATAGCTCTCAAGCTTGTACGAGAGAATGAAATGTTCCTCCATCTGTGCCAAGAAGCCGTCTCATGCTGGATCACTTGCATTGCCCTAAATCGGCAGATGGACAATGGCGATGATATGAAACTCTCATGCCAAAGACTCACTGACATATATGTCCATTTTCTTGCCAATACTCTGACATCTGAGGCTGGAGTTACTGCTAATCACTACCACCTCATCCTGCTGGAATGCCTGTGTTCACTGGCTTTAGAAGGACTGTTTCATGACACACAGCATTTTAGTGATGGGGACCTCAGAAGTGTTGGGTTTACTGAAGCTGATGTCTCCGTGTTGCAGGCCCTGAAGATTCTTTTGCCAAGCAGCAGCTATCAAGACCATTACATGTTCATACACTTGAAAATCCAGGAGTTTTGTGCAGCTATGGCGTATATGATGGTATTAACTGAGTGCCGGATCCCCTCAGCCAGTAAAAGGTATAAAGACAGAAGACAAAGATACAGTGAATTTAGTCCAATAATTACTTCCATTTTTGGTCTTCTTAATGAGAAGAGGAGAAAAATTCTTGAGAACTCCTTGGGCTGTCATCTATTGACTGGAGACCTCAGGCAATACTTTCTACAGAAAATAAAATATTTGGGTAATAATCCAAAAGCAATGGAACACCACATACCTTTGTTTTATTGTCTCTTTGAGAACCAGGAGGAAGAATTTGTGAAAGAGATAATGGACTGTTTTTTAGAAGCTACCATTTATATTAAAAAAAATGAAGATCTGATGGTTTCATCATATTGTCTGGAGCGTTGCCATCCCCTACAGAAACTTAAGTTATGTATTCAGTGCATCTTTGAAAACAAGGACCGTAAAATGACATTAAATTCTAGGTGAGTCTTTTAAAAAAATTGTCATTTCCTGTATTCCTAAGACCTGCCTGTAATTCTAATATTGTTGACCATAACAGAACTGAAACTGAAGGCCATGCAGAACTTGATTTCCAATCCAGTCTCTAATTGGACAAGTGAGCTTAAAAATTGCTTTGTTTCAGTTTACCTCAGGATTTCTGGGTTAAACATCAGCATTATTGACATTTTGGGCCAGATAATTCTTTGTGCTGCAGGGCTGTCCTGTGCACTGTAAGCTGTTTAGTAGTATCTCTGGCCTCTACCTACTAGAAACCAGTAGAACTTGCTCCACCTGCCCCAGTTGTGACTATTGAAAAAAATGTCTTCAGACAATGCAAATGTCCAAAATTGCCCTTAGTTGAGAACTACTGATTTAACCTCAGTTTTTCAGACCTGTTGTGCGGATTAACTGAAAAAATTCTTATAAATTACTTGAGGATGTGCACAACAGCACATAATAAGCAAAGTTTATCAATATTGATGTTTCTTAATAGTAGTTAATGTCTTTACATTCAAAGTACTGAACTCAATAAGTTGTGTCTTCTTGTCTACAGACTCACCAACTACTTTTGTGGGTTTGGATGTTTTTCATGCTTCACTATACTTTATTTCTTCCCACCTGTTACTAAGTCTGAGTTGGAATATAGGTGCTCTCAAAGATAGTTTATTGTATGTATTATCTTTGAAATTGCTGGAATTGAATTTATTCCTCTGGAGAATTACATGTTTTCCTCCATGTAGTAAAATGAGGAGCCTTGTCTATTGGAGAGACTTCTGCTCTCTACTCTACACCAAGGAGAACCTCCGGGAGCTAGAAATTTGTAACAGTGACCTTGACGATACCTCAGAAAGGGTTCTGTGTAAAGCCCTCATACATCCCAGCTGTCAACTTCAAACACTCAAGTAGGTGTTATCTCAATCCCTACCTTAGAGGTTTCCCTGGGAATAATGGTATTACCATTTTCTTTCTCTGGGGGAGGGCAGTATACAAGAAAACAATGACCATCCCATGTGATCAAAATAATGCTGGGATGGGGAACTAAGGCGATGAGTGTACCTAAAGCACTGGGTGAGGGGAGCCCTGAAGTTCCTGGTAATATTGTTAGAAAATAAAAGATAATTGGTTGAAATGCTGATGAATCATAAGTTGTCCAGGGGAAAAGAAGCAGCTCTATCACTCGCAACCATGTTTTACCATATATAACAGAACACCTGCCATCCCCTGACCCCCACCCCAAGAGTGGCTTAAGTGCATAAGGCTGAATTGTTCATTCACATGAAAAGTCTGGAGGTAAGAAGCTAGTGGTAGATACACTTTCAGATCCTTCAGGGCCTAGACCCCTCTGTACTTTCTCTCGGCCATCTTTAGTGCTTCTGTGATTAAGATGATTTTGGACCACGATGATAATTGAAGCCTCAGCCATTATGGTTGCCTGCTAGGTAGGAAGCAGGAGGAGGAGGAGGAGGAGGAGGAGGAAGAGAGAGAAGGAAAGGTACACCTCCAAGCTTCAGGAGCTTCCTTGATGGAGCCTTTCCAGAACTCTTCCTTGTGTCACTTCTGCGTGCATCTCATTGGCCTATTCATCTCATCACCACATAGTTTCACGTAATTGCAAAGAGAGATCAAGAGAAAGCAAGTTGCGTCAAAGATAAGTAACTTCAAATTGCTTCAAAGATGAATAATTAGCTTCCATTCCTGGAAGTCTCAAGTGCACCAGTGGGGCCTGATGACCATTTGTGGGTTCCCAACTCTTCTTTCTGTATGGCCCCTAAAAAGGTAATGCCAAAAGCTGTCGCCTGGACGTTGCCCTTCAACTTGCAAGGGAATCACGGAAAACTCTGAGCATTGTCCTCAGCTCCAATTTCTTTCATGATCCACATGCAGTCCATGAGAAAATCCTAATTTTGAAATGTATCCAGACCTAACCACTTCTCATCCGCCATTCCGTGACTAACTGGGACCAACCCTTCATCATCTCCCTCTTGGAAATTTAGAAAATCTCTCTGCCTGGTCTCACTGTACAGTTACAGCAGGGCTAGTGAGGTGAAGGGTGTGAGGAGGTGAACCTGGAGAAAGATGTAGAGCCTGTAGCTACAGTAAGGCCACCTGTTTGTTAATGCAACAAACATTTAATGAGCCCCTTCTGCATGCCAGACAATGACCTGGGCACTAGGGGAAACAAGAATAACTCGTATAGATAAATTCTTGCTCTCAAAGATTGCATTCTAGCTGTATCATAAACACGTAATGTGTTAGGCAGTGGAATATACTATGAACAAGTATTACATGAGGGTTGAAATTGAGTGGAAGATGCAATCTCAGGGTGGTGGTGGTGGGGGGACTAAGAGTTAATATTTAATTAGATACTTGGAGGAAGTAGGGAAGTCTGCCATCTTGCTATGTCATAGGAGAGCATTCCTGGCAGAGAATATTGCCCATTCAAGTGCGCTGTGCTGTGTGTAAGAGAAAGCAAAGACTTGAGCTGAGTGTGGAAGGAGAGAAGGAAGTGAAGTCAGAGAGTAAGTGGGGTCAAATCATAAAGAGCCATGTTGTCTGTTCAAGATGCTGGATTTCCTGAGTCATAAAAATTGTTTGAAGTTTTTGAGCAGACTAGCAAGATCTTGTATTTAACGTACCCCTGGGGCTTCTGGGTAGACTGAAGATCATGGGAGGAAAGGTGAAAGGAGGAACACCAATTAAAAGACTCTTGTAAGAATCTGGGCGAGAGCAGATGGTGGCCCTTGTGGTGGTAGAGGTGGAGACGGTGAGAAATTATCAGATTCTGCATTTATTTTGGAGGTAGAGCCGACAGGATCCGCCTGCTTTGGGGCATTCTCCTCCCAGGGAGAGAGATTCTGGGACATTTTTTCAATTAAATTATGAATTATTAATATGTGCTAGATCCTGTGGATACGTTAGCCATCAGCTATTGCTCCCATGGTATAGAACATGGCTTAATTTTGCGTGGAAGTGTATGTGTTTTCTTAGTATCACTTCTGGGCACTGCTTAGAGGAAGAATAATGTGGTAAACACACAATCAAGACCCAGAGGATTTTTTCCAGGGTGACAGCCTGATTTAGGGATTAGCAGAGGTCTTCTGACATGACTGGGAATCTAAGATAGAGAGTAGTATGTGAGGAAATGATCAACACTCAGAATCTGTTCTAGAATGAAGTAGGAAAATGGTATAGGAAAGGAAAAATGATATAGGAGATGTGCATACTCTCTGTGGGACCTTGACTATAACTCTTCCACTATCTTATCCTCTGCAGGTTGACATATCTCTCGGTCGGTACCAAGTTTGAAGACGTGTTCAAGGCTATTGTTTATAACCAGAATCTGATGGTGCTGAGCCTGAATTGTATGCCCATTTCCCTAAAGATGTTTTCACTTCTGCACGAGGTCTTGGACAATCCCATGTGCAGCATACAGCATCTGAGGGGAGTCATTGTTCTGGTGAATGCTCGTTGTGTATGAGGGGAACGGCTGGGTATTGTTGTGCAGAGGGGTTCTTTAGATAATTTTACCTGCTACTTCACAATGCCACTCACTCCTTGAAGTTTTGGCACACGGCTTATTTCTCTCACACCAACACTATTCTTATCATTTTGGATGATTTCATTTTCTATGTGAATGATCTTTTCTATAACTTGGCTTCTCATTTCCCTGACTATATTTCTCTAATCTTCTTGTCCTTCTGCTCATTGTCAGGCAAAGATCACCCTGGTCAAACTTTAGACTGCCTGATAGAAATATTATCCAAGCCACAAAGATAGTTTAAAATTTTCCAATTGCCACATTAAAAAAAGTAAAAGAAGGCAAAATTAATTCCAATAATATATCTTAAGCCAACATATCAAATTATATTAATATATAACTGATATAAAAAACCATTAATAATATTTAACTTCCTTTTTTGGAGGTATTAAGTCTTCAAAATCCAACGTGTATCTTACACTCATAGAACATCTCCACTCTGATGCTAAATTTTCATCAGAAACACTTGATATCTATTTTGATTTCATAAAATATACAATTGAAAAAGTTGATTCACATACATCATTAGGATGTTTCAAAGTCATCCTAAACATAGTTTCTCTCTATTCTTTCTGAGTTCTCATCCAGGTCCATGGCATTAAATAGCCTCTATATGCTCACGACTCCTAGATGTATGTTTTTACAGCCATATATTTCTCCTTGTTTCAGGCTTGTACCCAACAAACTTCCCAACACCTCTACTTGGATATCTATTTGGCATTTCAAATACGGATTTTCTAGTGGCTTGCTTTAGACAAATGAGCTAGGTCTAAACCCAGAATGGATTCATCCGACTACTTCCTGTGCCCTTTGCTGCTATGTGTGGTAGACCAAGCCACTCTCATCTCTCACCTGAACTATTTCCATATCCTCCTACCTGCTTTCCTTGTCCCCACTTTTGCCTGCTACATGGAAAAGAGTAGAAAGGCAACTTTAGTTTTCAATCTCAGTCAGATCTTGCCACTCTTCTGTCTTCTGATCTTCAACCTTCGATGGCTTCCACTCTCATTCAAAATAAAATCCATCATTTCACCAGGGGTGGCCCTGGTTAACTGTCTGACTTCCTTCTACTCATCTCCTATGCACTTACTGTGCTGTGGCTGTACTGTGCTGGTTGCAGGTCTTTGAACCACCAAGCCTACTCCTGCCTCAGAGCCCTTGCACTTATTTCCTCTGCCAGAAATTCTCTTCCCCTAGAGATGCAGAGCTTGCCATCTTCTCTCTCATACTTCTGCCCAAATGCCACCTTAGTAGTGGATACTTCTCTCACTGACCGCTCCATACAGAAGTAGAACATCTCCTTCCCTTTCTCTACAATTTACCCTGATTTATTTATTTTATGTAGAACTGATCACCTATTAGACACACCACACCTTTGGTCGTTTCTCTATTTCCACCCACTAGAATTCCATCATATTTCTTCTGGTTCTCTGTTGTACCCTAGGAACCTAGCATAATGCCTGAAATATGGTAGAAAATCTGTTTGAATGAATGATGGTCAGCAAAGTTCTCTTTGAGTGAACTTTGAGTGACAAGCTGAAGGAAGTAAGAGAGCCAACTGTGCAGACATCTTGGGAAAGCATATTAAGCAGAGATGAGAGCAAGAGCAGAGGTGCTAAAGCAGGAATGTGCTTGGAGGATTTAAGGAAGAATGAGGAGGCCAGGGAGGATGGTACAGAGTGAGCAATGAGTAGAAAGTTAGACAAAGTCAGAGAGGTAGTTGAGAGCCAGACCATGCAGGACATCATAGGCTATATAGGATAGAAATCAGAAGTCATTGTAAATTTGATAAGTTGAGTGTCTTGATCAGGTGAGTTGCTTGAAACCTGACTTAGAGTCACGAAACACAGTGATGGACACTGTGAAGATGGATACAGAAGAGTGAGAGACTCCTACTCACAACCCTTCTTGAATTGTCAAACTTACCCAGATTTGAACTTTGAGAACTGGTGTAGGGCAAGATTAGAAGTAGGGGGATCCATTTATTTCCCATTTTACGTAGGTATCATCTCACTTGGTTGGGGCTGGTTTTGCTTAAACGAGGGATGGCTTGGAAAACCAGGCAGCCTCACTTTATCGGCATGGATTCCTCTTACAGCTTGATGAAATGTGATTTGCGAGCTAGTGCGTGTAAGGAAATCGCCTCTCTCCTCATCAGCAGCAAGAGACTGAAAAAACTGACCTTATCCAACAATCCACTGAAAAACGCTGGAGTGAAAATACTATGCAATGCTTTGCTCCATCCAGATTGTACTCTTGAGTCACTGGTGTAAGTCGGCTTAGACAAGCCTGCCATGTAGAAGTTTGGACTTGAGTATGAATGTTGAGGCATGTGGTCAAAACACAGTGGAGAGGTAAAGGACAGCAAAGCGTAGTAACTGAAAGCAGGTATTTGGAGCCACACAGGTCTGGGACATCATTCTGGATGGACAACTAATTTGTACTATATGTTGGCAAAAATCTATTTAGATTTTCTCAACTTGCATTTTGCAGTCTGGAGAATGGGGTCCTAACACTCCCAACCTTATGGCTTTGGAGAGAGAGTTAAATACTGTGCCAAAGAAGTTCCAAACACACCTGGGCCATAGCAACTGGCTTGATAAGAGTAAGGAATTATAGTTATTTAATGATAAGCTACTGTGCTAGGTGGCGAGTGGGATGTGATGTTATTGAAAGCACAAGGAAGAACACCAAGGGAAGGAGATTTGGTGCTAGGTTGCCTTGAAATAGGGACTTCCGTTTTCTAGTTTCTACTTCTCTCAAGATGGCAGATGATGGGCTAAGTCCACATTTCTTATTTGTTCCAATAATGAAAGATGATCTCTTTCTCCATTTTGGAAAAGTAGCTATAAAAGCAGGGTATCTTAGATGGTTGAGGTGTGGGAAAAATATGGCAAATGTAAGACATAAAGCTACAAAAAATATAAAAGCGTGGAGCTTGGCAGGAATGGTCAGGAAACAAAACAGAATAAGTAGCTCGCTATATCTAAGGACACAATTTCCCATATATAATTCCAAATTCCAAGATGATTGAAAAATTTAGTAGTTTTTTTTTTTCCTCTGAAAAAGCTCTACTCATAAGATTTCAACACATGACAACCTGAACTGAAACAACTCTTTATGGTCTTTACTGTTCATATATTTTCCTGTGAAAATATTCACGTGGTTGATTATAATACTAACCCCTCTGTTAGTATTACATAATGTTCTAGTAAATAGTCGTCTTTAAAATCTCCAATTGTTGTAGGCTATACCTGGCCCCAGAGGAATCCAGTGGGTGATTGCCAACATTAATTTTATATTACAAAAGGGGATGTCATGAAGAAAGGGACAGAAATCATTGGCTCAATAACGAGGCTCTAAATAGGTATAATTTCATCCCATACTTCTTTTTGGGTTGTGTCCTGTTGTATTTTTTTTTTTGGCAGGTTGAGATATAATTCCCACACTGTAAAATTCACCCATTTAAAGTGTACATTCATTGGTATTTTCAGTATACTCAGAGTCACACAACCACCACTACAATCTAATCTTAGAACATTTTCATCATCCTGGGAGGTTGTTTGCACGTAGTTGTTCATAATTCACTTCCGTGTTTTAAATAATCCATATTTTCTTCTAATTTTGTAGTTTGTTTTTTTTTATGTAGGCAAGGAATTTATAAGCCTAAGAGCACTGAAAGAAATTATGAGTGATTAGTATGATTTGAAATTGTAAGGGAAATATCTATAAAAGGTCAAGTGTATGGTCTTGACCAAGTTTGATATCTAGGAAATAGTAGTATCCCAATGGGTTGATGGTGGTGGTTTCCAAACAGCTTTTACAAAGACAACAGGAAATTTCTTTAACTTATTTTTTGCCTTTATATATAATTAAAAAAATGCAAATTACTCTGCAAACAAGAGCAGAGTATCTTGTTTATATCTATATCTATATATCTATATATATATCTATATCTAGTCTATATCATTAACATCAAAGAAAGCCAAATGAATATAACATGATATCATTCTAAGAAATCTAATTAGTAAACATAAAATATTTATAATCACTCTAGAATCCAGTGAAACTAGATGAAAGCAGATATTTGATTTCTAATACAAATTCAATATATCATAAAACTTAAATGACCAAACCTGTATAACAATTTTTTTAGGTCTAATAAAAGTACTACATTAAAAATATACCTTATTATTTAGAGAAAAACTCAGAAATATTGAAAAATGAAAAAAATGGAAAAATATGATGCCTGGTATTCATTTCAAATTGGAAATGAGTAAACTATTTATAGATGGGGAGAAGTGGGTGAGGTATAGAATGAAGAAGACTGTCTGTGAGTTGAAAATTGTTAAGGCTTTGATTTGGGTCATGGTACTCCTTATAGTATTACCTAATTTTATATATTTGAGGTTTTCTATAGTGTTCAGAATGATTTGACACCCATACTCAGATATTCCAGCATTAGGAAAATGCCTAAAAAGTAAACAAATGGAAGAACTTGACAACAAATATGTCTTGTAACATTAGTGAACATTACATGTTGTTAATATCATTGCAACATTAATGAATATTTCATGTTATTATTGTAAGCATTAGCACAGGGTAAAAGTTTAAGTTTAGTAGGCCCACTCAGTTGACTGTTTAGCATAAGATGTTATAAAATTATATTGATGTATTTAAAATAATTGAAAGATATACAAGTTCTGATCTTCCAGGTTGATCAAAGCTATGCATAGAAAAGTCAAGAGAAATACATAAAAACAGTAACAGTAGTGAATTCGATCATGACTTGGAGTTTTAAAAAATCACATGATGGAAAAGGCAGCCTCTTCAGGGACCAGGCAGGGATAATAAATGATTGAATGATGAAGATGAGTGGGAACTTGAAGAAGGCAGGTTAGCACCTGCCATGTTTAAAGGGAAGGATGTGCCAACACTGTCACCCAGGGTTTGGCGATGTTTTTCTGTAGAGCAGTAGAGAGTAAATATTTTAGGCTCATGTGCTGTACAGTCTTGGTCTCTGTAGTAACCAGTCAGCTCTGCTGTTCCACCAAGAAAACAGACATAGACAATATGTAAATGACAGGGGATGGCATGTGCCAATAAAACTTTATTAATTATTAATTATTTAATAATAAATTTTAATAATTAATTAATAATAATTAATCAAATAAAAAATAATATTTAGTATTAAAATTTGAATTTCACATGGCTATCACATGTCATGAAACTTTTCTTCAGATTTTTTTCAACCATGTGAAAGCATAAAAAACATTCTTAGCTCACGGCTGTACAAAAAGAGGCAGAGAGCTGGATCTGATCCTCAGGCTCTACTTTGTCAGCTCCTGTTCTAGCACATCTTTTTCCATATCGGAACAAAGATCCAATGTGGTTCTTTCCAGATTTTTTTTAAGTAGAAGCTAGAAATCCATATGGGAAATGAGTAAAGTTCCAAATATTGGTAACAAATAAAAACAAACTGTGGGTACCACAAAATGGGTCTACAAATCCAGAACCAAAGGGCGTCCGAATGCTTTCTGCCGTTACCGTTCCTCTATTTTCAACAGTTCCTGTATTGTAAGCAGCAAAGTAACTTCTTTAGAATGATAGAATTTAAAAACTGAAAAGAATTTTAGGATTAAATGTAACCAAATATACCATCTCAAACAATGAGGAAACCAGGTTGTAGAAGGAATTTCTCTAAGGTTATCCTGTTAGTGGAAGTAGGAATCTGATTTTTCTTATGCCCTGTTCCACGTTATTTATTCCGTGTTTCACCCTCTGCACTGTTTCAGGTACTTTTTATTTCCTCTTCCCAGTAAGGAAGTTGTGGGTAGAGATCTGTGGCCTGTGGCAGCTGAAGGCATAGAAACATGTGTGGATTTGGATGGGTAGTCACGCGTGAACCTCTTTCAGGTGGTTAAACTGTGTTATTGACTCAGTGCTTTTTTTCTGTGTAATTCCATGCAGGTTACTCTTCTGTTGTCTCACTAAGACTTGTTGCAGCTTCATTGGGAGAGCTCTTATGCTCAGCAAAACTCTCAAACATCTAGATCTGAGTATGAATAACCTAAAAAATCATGGAGTATTGGTTCTAACTCTGCCCTTGATGTTTCCAACCTGTAAATTACAGGAGCTAGAGTAAGTCTTGCCATGGCTTTCTGGGATGACCATGTCCCTACCACGTAAGGGTTTGGGTGGTGGAGTTGGCAACAGAAATGAGGAAAGCCTTTAACTGTGGTGTCAGGGGTGATAAGTGGTGTGCAAGGAGGATGAGAACATGTGCTCACAACAATATGCAGCATGCGAGCAGGGTGAGATTTTTTGGCAACACCTTTCAGCTGAGAAGGAACAGAGTCTACAAAATCCCTCGTCTTCACTATCACACAGAGGTGTGCCTGGGCCAGGGACAGCTAAATGTACCATGGAAACGTGCTACAGGAGAAGGGACCCAGAGACTCAGCCCTGATCTGGCTTATGTATTTATGGAGAAGAGAACATCTTTTGCAGTAGGCTATAGTGGGGGCATCTCTGCTGAGAAATAATCTTACTGGAAAATGGATGTGTTGAGAGCACAGCTGGGGGCAGTGGTCATAGCTAAGCCACTGGAATGGGCCAAAGATACTCTGCTTTCCCATTGAACTAACTTAGTCATGCTGAGATGGCCTTTGACCAAAACTTCCAGGAGGAAATAGATAATAACCTTCGACAGCCTTCTGAGTGTCTCTCCCCAGTGATGCTAAATAACTGACTTTCTCATATTCTTCCAGAGATGCTGAGCTGTCATTTGTCTTAAAAAAATTAACTCTTTTATTCTTTGGAGTTATTTACTTTGAAGTAGTTCTTTGAAATTTTTTATCTCAAATTTCTATTTTTTTGGCTCAGAAATATGAGAAATCTAGACCATACAAGTATCTCCTGATCATAAAATAGCAACACTATGGATTGTGATCTCCTGAGCTAAGACACTTAACAGACTCGTATTAGAAAATCACCACTGCTATGGTATAAGACATTTTATTTCAATTTTGTTCTGCCTTGCAGTTATTATTTCAATCCATGGCTTTGTTTACTTTGGTGGGAATAGGCAGGTCAAGAGAAAGAGAAAAATCTGGAGAAGACGTCTCCTTCTAGAATGTTGCTTCCTCTGGCATGGCAGTCTACCAGAAACTGCCTCTGGGAAAATAACAGTTGGTTTTTTCCTTGGACCTTAGTTTTTGTTCAGTGGTTTGAGGTAAATTCACTCAATGCTGTACACCAGGGGTCATCAAACTTCTGTAAAGCATTAGACAGTAAACATTTTGGGCTTTGTGGGGCATATGGTCTCTGTCACGACTACTCAACTTGCCTTTTGTGCCCCAAGAGCAGCTGTGGATGATATATAAATAAATGGGTGTGGCTGTGTTCCAATGAAACTTTATTTACAAGAGCAGGAAGTTGGCTGGATTTGGCTCATGGGCTATAGTTTGCTAACCTCTGCTGTAAATTCCAAACACTCTTTTGTCATTCTTCAAAAATCACCTTGAGTATGACTTTCCATTTCTTCTGTTGCCTACCCCAACCTGTGTTGAAGTCTCTTCTCTGAGCTCTTGTGGGGCATATAAAACCCTGCATTGTTTGTCACGCTTCCTTTCCCTCTAGGTTTGAAAGCACAGATGTATATTATCTTTATTCTGAAATTATCGCAGTGGTTGGCACGCTGTTAATGCTCCATAACTCTTGAATGAATAAATTTGGGATTTTCTAGTATCTGCTTCAATATCTAAGTATTGAACAAATAATTGCTGAATGTATACTTTCAGGCACTCTTCTGGGTGGTTGGGATACATCACAGAACAAAACAAATATCCATGTGCTAATGGATTTTTGCATTGGCTCTTGGGGAGATAGGGAATAAGATAGAAGTAAATTTTGCATTGTGTTAGACCAAGGGCCAGAAAACTATGGCACAGGGGCCAAATCTGGCCCTTTGCCTGTTTTTTAAGTAAAGTTTTATTGGAACACAACCATTCATTTACATGTTGTCCATGACTGCTATTGTGCTACCACGGCAAAGTTGAGTCATTGTGACAGACTGTGTGGCCCACGAAACCTAAAATATTTATTATCTGGCCCTTTACAGGAAAAGGTTGTTGACTCCTGCATGAGACAGTAAAAATTGCTATGGAATTGTTTTTAAGTAGATCAGGATATGTGATCAGGAGTGCTGATGGTGGATTGTAGTCATCTTAAGCAAGATCAGTCAATGTAACCCTCATTGACATGGGGGCATTTGAGCAAAGATTTGCCAGGGATAACGGACCAAGTCATATAGATTAATAGAGGGGTGCTTTCAAGCAGAATGAAGAGCCAGTGTAAAGACATTAACATGGGCACAGTCCACTTTGCTCAAGGTACAGTAAGAAGGCCAATGTGGTGAGGCAGTAGAATCGTAGTCATAGATGATGTGGGAGAGATGAAACAAGGTGGCAGAACATATGGGATCATGTGGGCAATTTGTAAGCACTTTACTTACTTTGAGTGAGAAGAAGGACCATGTGGTATAATTCTCTTCATTATAAAAACATACATTCAGTTCTTAATGAACTTTTCAATGAAGATCTCTTCTTCATGGATGTCATGAAAGAGGTCCAAGAACACTTACCACTTCATGATATAAAAATCTTTGAGACAAGTCGTTGTGGTTCTAGCTCATATTTATCTTTTATTTTTTGCAGGCTGTCTGGATGTTTTTTTACCAGTGATGTCTGTCGGGATATTGCCTCAGCTATAACTAATAATCCAAACCTGAGGAGCCTGGAGCTTGGGAGCAATAATATAGGAGATGCGGGAATGGAGCTGTTGTGTAATGCTTTGAAACATCCAAACTGCAATTTAGAGAACATTGGGTAGGTATCTGGTGGGGAATGCCCCCTGTTTGGAGTTTGGCAGAGCTGAAGAAGGGATAAGTACAAGAGGAAGTGGCTTGGGGAATGAAAACTCTCAGACATAATGGTCTGGTGGTTACACCAAAATGCTGCTCTATTGGTTGGTAAATTCGTTTGTCCAGAACTTGTGAGGAGGTATTTGGGAAACATCTGGTTTACACCCGTACAGTCTGCCTATTGTGTGTCCCCAAGGATTGTGTCTTATCTCCCTTGTGCTTCTCCTCTTTACAGGCTAGAAGAGTGTATGTTAACCAGCGCCTGCTGTGAGTCTCTCGCCTCAGTTCTTATCAGTAGTAAAACTCTGAAAAAACTCAATCTGTTTGGAAATGAATTGGGTGATGAAGGAATTGTGCAAATTCTTGAGGGCTTAGGCCACCCAGATTGTATACTTCAGACAGTTGGGTAAGTTAGGTGCTATTTTCCTTGGTGATGGGGACAATTCTGTGTTGAGATGGTTCAGGGCACATGAAATGATAAATCTTGTTGCCAGGTTCAAATACCTAAAAAGTGAGAAGAATAGTCTTCTCCGTTGGGATGTTGAAAATATACGTAGAATGCTTAGAGCAGAGGACCTAGTCAATGTCGAGTAAAAAGTGATGATTGGTATTACTTGTTATACTTGACATAGGATAAAAATTACCCTGTATTTAAGTATTTCTATCTTACTTCTTACCTTCTCCTCCTTTGATGTGTCTTTTATTACTAGAGAAGGAAAGAAAGGTCAATTCTCAGCCTGCCATTGTGTAGCTCCAAATGCTGGACCATTAAATTCCTTCTTGTAAAGCAAACATTCTCTTCCTTTCTGTATGAGGTAACTACTGCTGCATAACAGACCACCACAAATTTAGGGCTTAAGCAATGCACGTTTATTATCTCACAGTTTTTGTAAGTCAGGAGTCAAGTCAAAACTTAGCTGGTCCTGTTCTTCAAGGTCTCTTACAAGGCTGCAGTCAAGATGTCATCCATGGCTGGGATCGCATCTGAAGGCTCAACTGAGAAAGAATCTGCTTTGAAGCTTGTGTAGTTGTTGGCAGAAGGCAGTTCCTGTAGGGATGTTGGTTTGAGCATCTCAGTATCTAGGCAACTGTTGGCTGGAAGAGACCCTCAATTCCTGGTCCTGTGGGCTTCTCTAAGATGGCAGCTCCCTTCATCAAATTCTGGCAGGCAACAGAGTTTGTTAGCAAGGCAGAAGTAACAATCTTACATAAACTCATCAAAGGAGTGGCATCTCGTCATTTTTGCCTGTTGGTTAGGAGCAAATCATAGGTTCGACTTACACTCAAGGGTGAAGATCATTGAAAGCCATCTTAGAGGCAGACAACCACAATTTCCATTCACATTTTGTCCACATATCTAGAAAGTTCTGACAACATCCAGCATTCCATTTCTATTTGCCTTGTTTTCTCTTTTGTTCATGTTTTCATTGGTTCAATATTTTCCCCCCAGATTTATTGAGATATAATTGACATACAATGTTGTGTAAGTTTAACGTGTACAATGTAATGACTATATATGTATATATTGTGAAATGATTACTACAGTAAGTTTAGTTAACACATTCATCACCTCACATAGTTACTATTTGCTTGTGTGTGGTGAGAACTTTTAAGATCAACTCTTAGCAAATTTCAAGTATACAATATAGTATTATTAACTACAGTCAGCATGTTGTACACTACATCCCCTAGAATTTATCTATCTTATAACTGGAAGTTTGTACCCTTTGTCTATCTTCACCCATTTTCCCTGTCTTCCCCCTTACCATTGGCAACCACCAATTTACTCTGTTTCTGAGTTCAGTTTTTTTAGATTCCACATGTAAGTAATATCCTACAGTATTTGTCTTCCTCTGTCTGACTTATTTCACTTAGCGTGATGTCCTCAAGGTCCATCCATGTTGTTGCAAATGGCAAGATTTCATTCTTTTTTATGGCTGAATAATATTCCATTGCATACATATACCACACTTTCTTTATCCATTCATCCATTGATCGACTCTTAGGTTGTTTCCATGTCTTGGCTATTGTGAATAATGCTACAATGAAAATAGGGGTGCATATATCTTTTCAAGATACTGATTTCATTTCCTTTGGATGTGTACCCAAAAGTAGAATTGCTGGATCATATAGTAGCTGTATTAACTTTTTGAGGAACCTCCACACTGTTTTCCATAGTGGATGTAAAAATTTACATTCCCACCAACAGTGCACCGGGGTTCCCTTTTCTCCACAACCTCGCCAACACTTGTCTCTTTCATAATAGCCATTCTGTCAGGTGTGAGATGATATCTCATTGTGGTTTCAATTTGCATTTCCTTGACTACTGATATTAAGTACCTTTTCATGTACTTGTTAGACACTTGAATATCTTCTTTGGGAAAATGTCTATTCAGATGCTTTGCACATTTTTTAAATTGAGTTATTTGCTTTTTTGCTACTGATTTGTATGAATTCTTTATATTGTTGCCAAGACCAACATCAATGAGTTTTCCCCTATGATTTCATCTGGCAGTTTTATGAGACTACTATGAACAACTGCCTTCTTTTCTTAAAGTAAAACAATGTTCAGCTTGCTGAGTATTCAACTCGAGACAGTACAAACATCCTGGATTTACCCATTGATCAAGTACAGACAGAGTGACTCATTTCCCCTTGGCCCTCAATTTTCTCACCTGGAAAATGGGGATATTTATCTCAGAACTTTTGAAAAGTTTAATTGGATCACAAACTCAATGTGCTTAGGATTTCACTATGAATTGCTTTCCCTTGTCTTCTCCAAATGATACTTTCCCATAAATATGGATATTGGGTGAAACTTCCAGATGCACAGAAGGTACCACTCAAACATTGCAAACTTCCCTATATCCCTTATGCTCTTTATTTTTCCCCCAAGGCTTTTCTCATCTTCTAGTATACAATGTAATGTATTCTGCCTATTGTCCATCTCCTTCCACTAGAATATAAACTCCACAACGGCAGGGATTTTTTCCGCCTTCACTGTTGTATCCTAGCACCTAGCCACTCAATAAAAGTAGATTGAAGAAATGAACATTTTTCAGATTATAAGGGTGCTTGTACCTACATGCTAATTGGGACATTCACATACAGAGAGGGCACGAAGGAAATAAGAGTGACTATGAATCTCCTCCTTGATTTGAAGAAACTGATTCAAATGTTATGAGCATGAACTCGGGAGTAAGTAACCCTCTGTTCTCTAACCACGTGAACATATTGTAGTTAAAAACATTTGACCCTCAGTTTTGTAGTCTATAAAACCATTAATGGTATTATCTGTTTTGAGGATATAATCATATATATGATTTGAAATATTGAGTCCACAGTATCAGTGATTAATATTAACTTCAAATTGTTGTCCCAATAGAATTCTTGCCTTATGATCTGATGCTTAATGGTGAGATCTCTATCTACTATAAGAATAAGAATTTTTAGTCTAGAGCAGATTTTCATTTTCCCTCAGAGGCAGCACGAGAGACTCCCAAGGATGCCCAAGTAATGATGTGTGGGAAATGAGTCATTGATGCAATGAAGTTGAAATATAACATGTAGCATTAACAGAATTCTCCCTCTGTATTTTCGCAGGCTTCAAATAAATGATACAGATGCAGAAACCAGGAAGTTGCTGATGACTGTCAAAGAGAAAAATACCAAACTGGTCTTTGTTTATCAATCTTGGGCTAAAAAAGAAGGCAGAGAAGTCAGTGAGAAGCTTGGTGATCTAAGTCTTCCTCAGTCAGTTCCAGTGATTCCCAACCTTGCCTGGCATTTAATCACTTTCCACATGCCCAGAAAGTTTAGACTTATGAAGTCAACTACAGTTTCTGAGCAACACCCTCAATCATGTTCTACATAAAATGTGTTTGATATAAATTTCTACCGTGACTGGGATGCAGGAAAATTTAGAGTTATGGTTTCTCATTTGTATTTGTCTTGTGATTTGACCAAATCAACCACTTTCGCTACAAAATTCCTACACTGTCCACAAGAGTAATGAAAGCATTATATGAAGTAATAAAAGGTCAAAATGCATTGGAAAAAAGTATGTAGCATTATTCTTTTATCAATGGTCTACGTAGAGTAACAAATTGAATTGAAGGAGCCGTGATTCTTACACTTTTTTGTCTAGGTAGAGATGTCAAAAGGTAACCCTGGGAATCCCTTGAAAAGAAACCCCTATCTTACATGTCTTTCCTTTGTATTTCTACGTCAACTCTTTCATCTCTGATCTACTTATGCCTCAGCTGATATTTGTTCCCTTATCCCTGCTCACGAATTCACAAGCATGCCCCATGGGGTGAGGGGTGACTTCTCTCTAAGCTGCAGAGAAATGTGAGGTCTGTATGATATCAAAAAATCCTCTCCTCTTTACTATTTCTTTCAAAGGAAGGAGTTGGAAACTGGGCATCCTTGAATAAATTTTCTGGCTCTGACACCATGTTTGTGGTATCCCATTTCTAAGCATTTGGAGCTACTGTATCTAAGATACCCCAGAGGTGAGGGGGAACAGGTATTTAAATTGGGTAGTGTTAGGGGCTGAAAATAGTTTTCTGTAGTATAAGTGCTGTTTTCCATAGTGGCTGTACCAATTCACTATATCACCAACAGTGTACAAGGGTTCCCTTTTCTCCACACCCTTGCCAACACTTGTTATTTCTTGACTTTTTGATAATAGTGATCCTAACAGGTGTGAGGTGATATCTCATTGTGATTTTGAGTTGCAGTTCCCTCTTGATTAGTGATGTTGAGCACCTATTCATGTATCTGTTGGCCATTTGTATGTTATCTTTTGATAAATGATATCAGGCATTTTGCTCATTTATTGAGTTATTTATTTATTTTTTTGCTATTGAGTTGTAGAAGTTCCTTATATATTTTGGATATTATGCCTTTATCGGATATGTGGTTTGCAAGAATTTTCTCCCATTCTATGGGTTAACTTTTCACTCTGTTTATTGTTTCCTTTGCTGTGCAGAAGCTTTTTAGTCTGATGCAATCCCACTTGTCTATTTTTGCTTTTGTTGCCTGTGCTTTTGGTGTCATATCCAAAAAATCACTGCCAAGACCAATGTCAAGGAGCTTTTTCCTTATGTTTCCTTGTAGGAGTTTTGCAGTTTCAGGTCTTACGTTTAAGTCTTTAAACCATTTTGAGTTGATTTTTCATTCAATTTCAATTTCATTCTTCATGTGGATATCCAGTTTTTCCAGCACCATTTGTTGAAAGATTATCCTTTCCCCATTTTGTGCTGGCACGCTTGTGGAAGATCAGTTAAGTGTAAATGGACAGATTTATTTCTGGGCTTTCTGTTCTGTTCCATTGGTCTATATGTCTGTTTTAATGCCAGCATCTTACTGTTTTGATTACTGTAGCTTTGAAATATATTTTGAAATGAGCAAGTGTGATGCCTCCATCTTTGTTCTTTCTCAAGATTGTTGAGCTATTTGGGGTCTTTTGTGGTTCCATATAAATTTTAGGATTGTTTTTTCTATTTCTGTAAAGAATGCCATTAAGATTTTGATATGGATTGCAATGAATCTGTAGATAACTTGGGACAGTACGGACGTTTTAACAATATTAAATTTTTTAATCAGTGAGCACAGAATATATTTCTATTTACCTGTCTTCTTTAATTTTCTTCATCAGTGTTTTTATAATTTTCAATGTACAGATATTTCACTTCTTTTGTTAAGTTTATCCCTAAGTATTTTATTCTTTTTGTTGCTATTGTGAATGTTGTTGTTTATTTAATTTCCTTTTTGGATAGTTGATTGTTTGTGTATAGAATTGGGACTGAGATTTTTGTATGTTGATTTTATGTCCTGCAGTTTTACTGAATTCACTTATTAGCTCTAACAGGTTGTTGTTGTTGTTGTTGTCTTTAGGGTTTTCTATGTATATAATCATGTCACCCGTAAACAGAGATAATTTTCCTTCTTCCTTTTCAATTTGGATGCCTTTTCTTTCTCTTGTCTAGTTGCTCTGGCTAGGCCTTCCAGTACTATTTTGAATAGAAGTGGTGAGAGTGAGCATCTTTGCCTTGTACCAGATCTAAGAGGAAAAGCTTTCGGTAATCACTGATTACAATATTAGCTGTGGGCTTTTCATATATGGCCTTTATTGTGTTGATATAAGTTCTTTCTCCACTTATTTTTTGAGAATTTTTATCATCCTTCCATCCCAGGGATAAGTCCAACTTGATCCCACTAAATATCCTTTTAATGTGCTGTTCAGTTCAGTTTGCTAGTATTTTACTCAGAATTTTTGCATCTATGTTCATTAGGAATATTGGCCTTGTAGTTTTCTTTTCTTGTGGTGTCTCTACTTGGCTTTGGTGTCAGGGTGATGCTGGCATCATAAAATGAGTATGGAAGTGTTATCTCTTTTATTTTTTGGAAGTGTTTAAGAAATATTGGTATTTATTCTTCTTTGAATGTTTGGTAGAATTCATCCAAGAAGTTTTTGATTACTGATTCATTCTCCTTATTTTTTATCGGTCTGTTCAGGCTTAGAGTCATCTAATCATTCAAATTAGATACTTCCTGATTCAGTCTTGGTAGGTTATATGTTTCTAGGAATATATCCATTTCTTCTAGGTTATTCAACTTGTTTGCACATAGTTGTTCACAATAGTCCCTTATGATCCTTTTTTTATCTGAGACATCTGTTGTAATGTCTCCTCTTTTATTTCTGATTTTATTTGTGTCTTCTTTTTTTCTTAGTCTACCTAGGGGTTTGTTGATTTTTATCTATCTTTTCAAAAAACCAACTCTTTGTTTTGTTTTTTTCTATTTTTTTTCTATTCTCTATTTGATTTATATCTGCTCTAATCTTTATTATTTCTTTCCTTCTGCTAACTTTGGGCTTAGTTTCTTCTTTTTCTAGTTCCTTGAGGTGTAAAATTAGGTCAGGTTGTGTATGTGATATCTTTCTACTTTTTTTTTTTATAATTTTATTTATTTATTTTTTCCCCCAAAGCCCAGTAGATAGTTGCATGTCACAGCTGTACATCCTTCTAGTTGCTGTATGTGGGACACGGCCCCAGCATGGCCTGAGAAGCGGTGCGTTGGTGCGTGCCCGGGATCCGAACCCGGGCCGCCAGCACCGGAGCGCATGCACTTAACCACTAAGCCACGGGGCCGGCCCATCTTTCTACTTTTTTAATGTAGGCATTTATTTCTATAAACTTTCCTCTTAATGCTATTTTGCTGTATCCCATAAATTTTGAATTGTTGTGTTTTCCTTTTCATTTGTCCCAAGATATTTTTTAAATTCCTTTTTTATTTCTTCTTTGACTCATTGGTTGTTTAAGAGGGTGTTGTTGAGTTTCCACATGTTTTTGAATTTTCCATTATTCCTGCTGTTATTGATTTCTAGTTTCATACCATTGTGGTTGCAAAAGGTACTTGGTATGATTTCAATCTTAAATTTGTTAAGACTTGTTTTGTGTTGTAACATCTGGTCTATCCTGGAGACTGTTCCATGTGCACTTGAGAAGAATGTCTTCTACTGCTGTTGGGTGGAAAGTTCTATCCATGTCTGTTAGGTCCGTTTGGCCCATAGTGTTGTTAAAGTCTGCTGTTTATTTTTAAAAATGTGGGATTTTTGAAAGCTGGGCTGTAAATTTTACATAAATGGAACTAAAGTTTTATTACAGTATTTCAGTGCAGAAATATTCTTAACATCTCATTGATAATGAAGTTGAGCCTAAACCAAGTTAAATCTCCTGCCTAAGAATGCAGAGCATATTCTTGAAGGGACAGGAAGTCAAGCTAAGTTGTGTGGGTTCAAAGCTTTTTCACCCTACCATGGTGGTTTCTATGAAACCAGCTGGTGGTGGGGGCACACAGATATTTTTGTGTCCCTCCTATGTCCTAGAAAACAACAAATGCATGAGATACTTACTTGATATTTTCCCATCTTAAGATGGACAAAATTGAAGTACACTTGTCCAAGGCACATCATTCACTATGGAGTGATATAACAGATCTTTTTGTATTGAAAAATTTTTAACTCCTCTCCTGAGATCTTTAATGTACTTTCCAGGGAAAACCAGAGCTGAGACTTTGTTTATCAGATGTCTCACTAGCCAGAGCAGGTAGAGAAGTAGAGACTCAAACTTGCATCTGTTGGTTCTTAACCACTACATAATTTGCTCCTGGTATCATGTTTTGGGAAAAAAATATTATCTATCATCATAGGAGCTGTAGATGTGAGGTCACAACAGAGGAAATCCAGGAGATAGTGTCCCAGCAGAAAACAGAGCATGTACTTTTAGTGCCAAGTCATCCTAGAAGTAGTTGAAACAAAGGCTTCTAGGACTCAGGGAAAATGTCTCCATTCATTGTGAGTCCTTCTAAGACAAGAAGATGGAATTGATTATCTTAGAGCCATGGAAGCCTGGAAAAGAATGAATATATTTCTGAACTCCCAACAAATGGATAGCTTAGTAAGTGAATAGAATGTGAATACTTTTAAAAACCACAGCAGTCAAAAAAATACTTTTTCACTACCCTAGAAGTCCTACCTTATGGCCCAGGGGAAGGCTTCCAAACCATCAATCCATTTGAGGTTAGCCTGCCATCTCTGCCACATACAGCCATTCCAGGGAGTGTTTGTATTGCATGTGGGCTGACTCCAGGTTTGAGTTGGGCATCAATACCAGTGAATGTTCCAAGACTGAAGCCAGGTTGAGGGAGAAGGTTCTGCCCTGGTCTGTACTGAGGAATGCAGGCCCTGACCCTGTTGAGAAATCTATATCAGGCAATGTTCTAAGTGCTTTGGAGTTCTAACCAAGAGAGGAGTCTTTCTGAAAAGCCCCATCTTAACTTCTAGACATTCTGGTTCTTTCAGGCATCGGCATTCTCACTGGCAAAAAACCAAAAACCTTTGGACTGTAGATTGCTGAGCTAGATCCAGGCTTGGGTGAGAGGTCCAGGAATTTGGGAATTTGTTATGAAGAGGCTTTCAGCTTTTAACTGTGGGATCCAGATCAGGGTTTCTCAATATTGGCACTATTGACGTTTGGGACAAGATAATTCCTTACTGTGGGGGGCTGTCCTATCCCGTGCATTGTAGGGGGTTGAGCAGCATCCCTGCCTTTTACCCATTAGATGTAGTGGCAGCACCCCTTCCTCTAGTGGTTAAAACTAAAAACGTCTCCAGACATGGCCCAATGTCCCCTGGGGGATAAAACTGACCCTGGTTGAGAACCACTGATCTATATATGGCTATTGCATACCCAGTGTCAGCAGTGTGAGCTGAGGTGTCTACACCCAGGGGCAGTGTGTTTTCTGTGGGTGTAATTTGGAAAGGATTTGAATGATTAGATGACTCTAGGCAAGTATTAGTGGATAGGCAAATGGAAAATACCAACAAAATCGCAAGGGATTTGTCTCTCTCACATGGTAGAAAAGGAATATTAACCTAATTAGGTTTATTTGTTATGGTAAATTAGGTGGGAAGCATTGTCAAATAAGTGATGATAAACTTTCTTAGGGTATATATATATGGATATATGTTACTAACATAGATATTCCAGAAATTGTATGACATTCATAGAAATTTATTAATATCCTCTTTTTCTGGTTGTTTGTTAAAATGCTGTATGCCACGGAAATAACTAAATTTCCTTATCAAATTAACTCTCATCAGATCTTTAACCATGGCCACATCGAGTCTTTTGTCACAGTTATTGTTCTACTCTGATTCTCCTCTGAAAGCCTTTACAATCAACTACAGGCAAGAGTGCTCCATGATGGCACTACTTGAATAACTTTGAGACTGTGCCACTAGACTTAGTAAGAATTTCCAGAACTAATGAAGAAGCTGATGAATTCATAAAACTGCTAACGCAAGGTCAAGCAGACAAGAATTAATTACATGGGATTGAATGAACTGATGAGGAAGATTATAATTTTTAATGACTTTGTTTGAAACATTGTTGGTTCTTAGATGGTTTGCTTTCCAGATTTAAGGAAACCCTTTTCTCTTTTCTTTAAGTTTTCTATAACTTGGAGCAATTTGGTAAATTGTTCCCTTGTAAGCAGTATTGAAGCGTTTATCTTTTCTCCTTACCTGATCCCTCTAGAATGTGGAAACTCTTACTGAGTATTCTTATTTTCATGACAATATAGTCATTTGCATAAGTTCAATAAGAATCTCCTTGTAACAAGTCATAATTGGAAACATTGGTTAAATTACCAAGGCTTTGGCTAGAATATCATATTTGAAAATGATGTGCATCAAATCAGATATGACCAGATAGCTTTAAGGAGCTAAGGTTGACTTTAAGGAGCCAATGCCTATAAATCCACCTCTTGGAAAAACCAGCCTGTACCTGGCTTACAGGTCAGTGAAGAACATCATTTCCTAGCAGGCCCAGGAACCGTAGGACATTCAGAGACCTTGAGAAGAGAGGAATTCACCTATATCTACAGATATTGCAGGAAAAATCTGGTGGCAAGTTCTTGGCTTGTCTTCCTAGCTTCAAGAGGCTTTTAAAAGTCCAATCTGAGATTCCTTATGAAAAGTTCCAGCAAAGCAAACTCAAAAGAGCCTATATGATCAATCACTATTCTTGCTGCACTTATGTAAACAATCAGGCCAAGTTTTATTAGACCAGACTTACTCTGCGAACAAACTGGAATTACTTTGATTATCTTTGATAGAAACGGGGGTGACTGTAGAGAGGTGTTTTTTTAAATGGAAAACTATGGTGCATCCTTGAGGATTCTGTCTGGCACATTTTGCCAATCCTCACCAAATCCTGAATTCTTCTCATTTCCTCCAATATCTGGCTATAACTCTCCAAATTAACATTTCCAATTTTTCTCCCTTCTGTCTTGGAATCATGGGAACTAAAACTGCCCTTTTTCTGAAGCTCTGTGACCTGAACCTGGACAACTTAGTATAAACTTACAAGAAAAATGACCACAACAGATCACATATGGGCAAACTTCATGCTGCCTGCTGTATAGGTGGCTCACAAAGTTCACCGGATACCTGATGCCATCATGAGAGACACTCCAACTGCAAACCGGGAAAATTCTTCAGGTGGCCACTGCCATCCCCATTCCACCATCTAAAGATGCTTCAAGCTCAAGCCTAAAAATCTTGACTGGCTGCCCTCTGGACTCAAACTGGGTTTCTATTTAATCTTTTATTGTCATAGAAACTCCTTTCATTAAATAAATGCCTGATTGCTAGCACTGTCCGGCAAACATCCTCTACTGCCAAATCCCAACAGATGGTTCAGCTGGTCCTTAATGAACAGAAGGCAATCAAATGAGAAAATGGACTTGTATTATTCAGAGGAAAGGAGGATATCTCTTCTTTCCTTGAACAAGAGGGGGACTGACAAAGATTCTTCGCTTGACCAACATTTAGTCAGGTTCCTGAACCTTCTCCTAAGCCCATCTGTGCACTTCCTTGTAAAGTCTAGTTTTAGCAAGAACTCTGCTAAGTCAATTTAACCAGAACCCCCTACTCTGGATATCTGATCACCCTCAATACCTGATCAAGTTCTTCATCTTCCACCAGCCCTCAGGTGTTATCTAATCACACTGGACTGTCTTCAGCAAGAATCCTGTCAGGTACACTTAGCCAGAACCCCCTCACCCTTGATGTTTCCTCTCAGTGATTTTCCACCCACTGACCCCCATCTCACTCCTAGGTTGTAGATCCCCACTTGCCAATGCTGTACTCAGTGTTCAGCTCTATCTCGTGCCTCCATTGCAGTGTCCCTCTGCAATGTGATGGTCCTGAATAAAGTCTGCCTCACCATTTTCAACAAATGTCATAGAATAATTTTTTTTCTTGAAGAGATTTGCTGGTGATGAATTCCCTCAGTGTTTATTTGCCTGAGCAGTGAATGTTCACCAGTGCCCTGAGGCCAGTAGTGTTGCCCTTCCCTCCAAGATTAAACCTTTTTTTCCTTAGTGGAGATAGAGGAGAAGGATGTGACTTTTCTGTGACAAAACAGAGAGCATTATGGTACAAAGGAAAATGAAAGTGAATGAATGTCTCTGTAGCCCAGTCCTATGGTTCTTACCTGAGCACAGGTGCAGCTACTAGTTTCTGTCCAGTGGCCATAGGTAGTGAAGCTGGAAAAACTGTACCTGAGAAGAGACTCATCCTTTAGAAGATTCTGCCAGCAGCTGCTGTCCTCTCATCAGCCTTGCCTACCTTGGTCAAGGCCATTCTGGAGGGAGCTAGGGGCTGGTGAGGTGCGTTCTGCATGAAGGGCATCTATAAGTCCTCCAACTGTGGCTGTACACCTAGGTCTTCCAGGGTTAGATCTCCATCCAACTGCATTTGTACACCTGGGTCTTCAAAGATTAGATCTTGATCCAGAAGCCCCTCCTATATGACTGCTCTTCCTGTCCCCTAGGTTGTACCACAATAGACACTTTTTAGGGCTCTCTTAGATCTTTTCTGGGGGTGTCTGGTGGGGTTTGTGGGACATGAGCCTGAAGCTGGGTGCAGACTTTATCCATTTCTGCAGCCCCCAGGGTTTTCACGCTGTTCCACCAGCCTGTACTCTGCCTTCACTGATTGGGCAGCTATTCTATCTCACCTCTTCTGACAGGTATCTGGTTGTGTTGACTCAGGTGAGTGCATGCTCATGTCCCCTCTTTCCCTTCAGACAAGGTGTCTCCTCAGATTTGGGTTAGTTATTTGCTCTGCCACCCCAGCTCTCCAAGAAGTTCCAAAAAAGAATGGAATTTGCAGTTAGTGCAGCTCTTTTTCCTTGTAAGTGTGGGGGCGGGAGCAACGCTCTTGCTAGCTCTCTGCATTGCGAAGCTGAAGGCTCACGTCCCAGGACAGCTTTTTATGTGAAGTAACGCTTGGATCTGGGTCTCTTCATACTGCACCAGAAACTTGCTGGGAGAAGGCAAGGCAGTGAGGATCCTGACAAGTGAGAGACAGGGAATCAGGGAGGCTCTGCCGGTGCCACTGACCTGCAGAGAGACCCTTGTATCTTCCATTGGAAAGCACTGAGTGTCTCTCCTTCTTGGATGCTATCTTCTGTCCTTAGCCCTGTTTACTGCTCTGGATGTCATCCTCTTTCCATTTTTCAAGGCATTTCCAAGTCTAAGTCTTCGACTGTCTGTCAAGCTCCACCCTCAACACCCACTCTTGAGTAAGACCTGCTTTTACTGAGCTGCAGAAGACTGCACTTTGCTCTGTATTAGTCACTGGGCTCTTCAGGCTTCTTCTGTAGCTGATTAAAAGGGATCATTACATCCAACTTCAGGACTCAAAGCCAGAAGTCCTGGAAGCTTTATTGAAAAACAGGACTGTGTCAAGATGTCTGGTCAACTCTTGTTTAAGGGGATCCCAATATACTCCAGTTATACCAGCATGGAGGTTTTGTGCTTTGCTGGGGAGGACATTTTGGTGAGAGATGATGGTGTCATCATGTTGAGCTACCTTAGATTAGGTAAGAAGAGTGTGTATGTGTGAGAGTGTGCACCTGTGTGCATGTGTGTATTCTTGAGGCGAGGCTACTCTTAATAGGAAGCTTTCATGTGTTTCATGCAGGAAAATGTCTTCCTGTAGAAACCAGAAGATAGTAATGATGATAATATTTTCTCTGATAATAAATAATAAAAAAGGTGACACCTGCCTAGCACTTAAAATGTGTATGGCACTGTTTTGAGTGCTTTATATACTTTATCTAATTCAATCCTCACATGAAATGGGTGAAATTGCTAACAATAAACTAAGAGGAAAAATCTAGTACAAGAAGAAAGTTAATATTTTTCTAAATTCTGGACAGTTAATAAGGATTTTCTATGATTATACTAACAAAATAAAAAATATTTTTTACTTTGAATTTATAAAATATTTCCTCAGCTAAATAATAAAAAAGACTGAAGCTCCAAGAAAGTGTTTTCAATGAGAGAATGACATTCATGAGTTTATACAATGGCAATTATTCAATATTACAATAATCAGAAATAAAAACTAAAACAATTCTACAATATTATTTCTCACATACTAGTTTCTGATATGCCTTTCAGGACACTATTGCTTAAGTATCTGATGCTGAAGATTGATAACGGCTTCAGTATCTGGAATATAGGTGTTATTACATGTATTAATAAAATCAATAAAAGTTAATATGGTCATCCATGGAATGCATATGGAAAAAGAATAAGATGACTGTTTCTCATGCTATGAAAATCAGAGCCTCAAAGACAAGACCTGTGCATATTAATTTTTCTAGATCCGGATCAGGAATGAAGGGATGGATGAGACAGGAGAAGGTGATCAATTTGAGATATATATTATAGGACGTGTAATTTGTAAGCCTTGTAGGGAAATTGGATGTGGGTAGGGGTGAGGGCTCAGAGGAGATGAGGATAATTCCCACATTAATCTGATTAAAGCTGTTTATTTACTGAGATGGAGATTCCAGAAGAAGGAGCAGGCATGGGGGAATGTGATTTGGGTTTTGTGTGTAGAGACTTAGGGATGTTAGTGGGACTCTTTAATGAAAAAATTCTGAGAGTTTAAGTTGGACTTAGAAAAACAAAGCCCAGAGAGTGTCTGGCCTGGAGATATGGATTTTGGATTCTTTACTTTTTAAGTGTCATTTTCAGCTAAAAACTGTAAGTATCATGTTGGGGGCAGGAGGTGCAGTGAGAAGAGGGCTGAGAATAGATATTATAGATTTGATAGTCAAGTGGCCCATGTAAGATTAAAAGACTCTGGACACTGAACCCATAAAACATCTTCACAATGTTAATGTAACATATAAAAAACACCATTGTCCCATTTATTTCACAACCAGGAACACACTAGATGATTGAGATTGTCAGTTTGATCAACTCCATGGGGGATCCTAGTTGGGTCCAACCTGTACCAAATTTTGCCAAGTCCCCCTGGATAGAGTCTATGTCTTGGCAGAAAGTCCTAAAAGAAAAAGATAGACCATGCTTCATGACTTCACATCTCCCCATACAAATCTTCCTCAAGTCCTACTTCATCTCCAATGCCAAGGTAAGTTGATGCTGGTTGCTTTGAAGGAATCTCAGAGGATGTTCTGTCATTTGATAAAATGGTGGATCTAAGGAAATATCTCAAATGCACGGTGCATATGTCACTGTTTCCTGCTCCCACATCTATGGCAGCCAGAATTAAATGATCACAGCACTTTGTCTTGTGATCCTAGAGGACAGCTCTGAATTTTTCTTAATTCAGTGAAACATGGCAGCCATTACCAATGAATTAAACTTGCCCAAGGTTAGGATCAATTGAGCATCCTTTATTCAGAGTAAAGAGAATGGGGTATGGGGCAAGAGCTTGCATTGAAAGAGTAAAAAATAGAGAATGAAGATTCACGTTTTCTAATTCTAGCTGTGTTTCAATAGATGAACAAATTTTTTCTTCTGATAGGTATCTGGTTGTGTTGACTCAGGTGAGTGCATGCTCACATCCCCTCAGATTTTTTTCTCCCCAAAGCCCCAGTACATAGCTGTATATCATAGTTGTAAAGCTGTAGCTCTTCTATGTGGGATGCCACCTCAGCATGCTTAATGAGCGGTGAGTAGGTCCATGCCCAGGATCCAAATCGGGGAAACTCGGACTGCCAAAGAGGAAAGTGTGAATTGAACCACTACGCCACTGGGCTGGCCCCTATTCTGCACATCTTAAACTTTACAGTGCAGTATGTCAATTATATCTCAATAAAACAGGTAAAAAAATAAAGAAAAGTTCCTACATAGTCAACTAAGTAATCAGCTAAAATGAGAAGGGGATGTTTTTGGCGTTGTGGTCTGTCCATTTGTTAAACTATTTTGTTTCTCTTCACGGTGGATCTGAGCTGTGATGTGGACACGGCCAACAACAACCTTATGATTTCCGCTGACCTGTGGAGCATCTGATAGAGGCATGGTCAACTACACTTGAAAGACCAGAAAAATAAGAGAAAGTACACCCAACACCAGCAAAAGGAAAGAAATGGTAAAGATGAGAGTGGAGATAAACAAATAGGTAACAGAAACACAATAGAGAATATCACCAAAACCAAAACTTGTTTTTTTAAAAAGATCAACAAAATTGACAAACCTTTAGCTAAACTCACAAAGAAAAAGAGAAGATACAAATAACTCGAATCAGAAATGGAAGTGGGGACATTACTACCGGCCTTACACAGATAAAAACATTATAAGAGCATAGTATGAACAATTGTATGTCAACAAATTAGATAAACTAAAAGAAATGGACAAATCCTAGAAACACACAAATTACCAAAACTGACAGATTGTATCTTGAAAGTGTTATTTTTTAAAATTAGTATGGACAAAATATTGCCCTATTATCATTCCAGATCAGATATTGAATATTATGTCCATTGATAAGATTTGCAATTAGGAGGGAAATTTTAAAAAATTTGACATCATTATTAATACTTCCAAAATGACAGAGCCTTGTTTCACATACTTGTTGATCATGAACGTAAAATATCTTTTTTTTTTTTTTTTTGCTGAGGAAGATTCACCCTGAACTAACATCTGCTGCCAATCTTCCTCTCTTTGTACTGAGCTGCTGCCAAAGCATGGCCACTGACAGATGAGTGGTGTAAGTCTGTGCCTGGGAACTGAACCAGGGCCACCGAAGTGGAGTGTGCTGAACTTAAACACTAGGCCACCGGGGCTGGCCCAAAATCTCCTCATATTTTGATTAAGGAAATTAATTAAACCTACTCAGAAGTCTGTCCTAAAGTCACCCTCACTAGAACACAGACATTTATTCAAAAAGGGTTTGTCTCCACAGTTGTGAATACCCTCCTTTAGAAGCTTCATAAACGAATCTCAAACTGTTCTCTCATAATAAATCAACCAATGAAGATCCTGGGTTTTTGGTTAGTTACTGTGTCAAAAATAAAACATTTTTATAATCTATTTCCACTACAACATAACATATATAAAACGAGATACATTTCTTTTTAAAAAACTGTTCCTAAAATGTTGCTCATTGTTCTAAATGACTCTTAAGTGATCAGGGTTTGATGGATGAGAATGGAAAATTGAGAGACGATGGGGATTGGTGGTCAGGGTGGATGGAGTTAGATTATTAGATTAGATTTAGGTGATTAACTTAAACAGGCTTTCATTTAATCATTTCACAGTCATCCTTTGCTGCTGTTTGCTGGAACTTCTATCATTTCACATCCAAGCAGAGTCTCATTCCTAGTTCTCAAGTCCTTTTGTCTTATTAAGGCAAACTAAAAAACACACCACTCTAAGTTGTGACCCATATTTTATCAGAAGTCCTTTCACATTGCCTTTCTCCATTGATTTGGAGCTACAATAATGTGTCTTGTGCATATGTGTATATATATATGAAGTATTTATGTATCTTAACATTTCAATTTATTCTATAACTTCTTTAGAATGTTCTTACATTTTCAGGATTAGTTATTCTCACATTTGTAGTTTCATTGCCTCTTGTCTATGGAAGATGGATCTCTCACGCATTTTCTATTTTTTCATTTTCAGCTGATGGTCAGTAGGTCTTCTCCTCTGTTCTGGACACCAGCTGCCTCAACTGTGGAAAAGACAATCTGGTGCTTTGATTTTGCCTCTAACAGGCCCTCCAAATATCCTTCAGCCTGGAATTGCATTTATGTTAATTTCTTGGGTAGGAATTCTCATATTAAGGAGAAGAGAAGAGCATATTAGGTTTCCTAGCCCATTTGAGGGGCTGACTTTGGGTGTCAGTTACTTACAATAATTTTTTCCAAAAGGTAGATTTTGTGGAATTAATAAACTATTATATCAAGTGACTGATCTCTATTGGACATTTAACTAGTGAGTAGAAGAAGAGGAGTGAACATTTTCAAGGAACGAGGATCATTTATGAGAAATAAGGAATTTCAGAGATTGCAAGGACCAAGTGTAATCGTGGTGCATATTCACACAGGGGTCAGATATTGGTGGGTGGAGGGAAGAAGTCCAAGGCATTCAGGACATGACAATTCTTCCCTCAGCCGGACCACAATCTGTTCACATAAATGTCCTTTCATCCAGGGATACGGAGTCAGGCCTATTTTCTGCAGCTCTGGGCCCCTGTGTGAAGGGACGGTAGCAGCAAGCCCACATCATGTGAGGGTGTTGTGGGGAACGGGGGAGTGGAGGAGACGGACAGTGTTGTTATGAGATTGGGATCCATGAACGTGTAAATAAACATTTGAACAAATAATAACTATATCAATGGGAATATAGTCCAGGTTCCTCACTGTTGGAGGATATATTTCCAAGTGCAGAACAGGGAACAGGTAGCAGGAATCTAAGGGTTGGTTTTGAATTGGAGGAATTGTGAATAACTCATAGATCATTACACGTTTGTGTATGTGTATGCACAGATAAATACAGAAGGATGTAGATGTTCGTGTTTCTGTGTATGTGTGCGTCGTATGAAAGCTAGATAATTATGAGCTGTTTTTGCTGAGAGGTCCCAGGAGCAATGACATACTGTTAGGGTTGTGCAAAGCTAATAGCAGATCTTGGTTTTCTAAAGACTGATCTCCACTTGAAGGAATCAAATGGTGATTTGGTGAAACAGTGGATACCAGAGCTGCACCTAGAACAGAACAAGATGAGCCTACGGCAATTCCCTTTGTTAAATTATAGTAGCTTTATTATTCTTTCACTAGTCAAATTGGGACTACAGAGTATGACAACAGACAATGATTGTACCAGAATGCATCCCACTGAATCATATAGGAATTTAGGAGTACATTTGATACGAATAAAAATGAATGAATGAATGGTTTAAAAAATTCATGGAGTGAAAGGAAACCTCTATCTTCAGTAGACTCCTACTCATAAATGTTGAGGGCTGATGTGAGACAACCGTCATATTGTTGGTTGCTTCAGGTGTGAGTTGTGATAAGGGCTAAGGTGGGTTAGTATAGGGGTGATGAGGAAGAGCATAGTAGAACAATCTCAGCATATCTCCCTCATAAAGTACTCAGTTTACAAACACCAAATGGTAAGATGGAGATATCTGGAAGACGCCAACCTGACCAGGTCATCAACGTGAACTGACCACCATTGGAATAGGTAGACACAATGTGTCCCCTGGTGTGAAGCACTGAGAAGAGCGCATCATTGTTCCTTTCTTTTCTTCCAAGCTTTGTTGAGATATTATTGACATACGACATATGTTAGTTAAAGGTGTACAACATGGTGATTTGATATATGTAAATATTGTGAAATAACTACCACAAAAGGTGAACACCTCCATCCCCTCACATACTTATATCTTTGTGTGTACGTGTGGTGATAACATTCAAGACCTACTTTCCTAACAACTTTCAAATATATAATACAGTATTATTAATTATAGTCACCATGCTGTATATTAGATCCCCAGAACCTATTCACTTTATACTTGGAACTGAGTACACTTTGACCAACATCTTCCCAGGTCCCCTAGCCCCCAGCCTCTGGAAAACACTGTTCCACTCTCTGTTTTATGAGCCAGATCTTTTAAGATTCCACATATAATTGAGATCACACTGTATATGTCTTTCTCTGTCTGACTATTTAACTTAATATAACACCTTCAAGGTCCATCTATGTTGTTGCAAAAGCAAGATTTCCTTCTTTTTATGACTAATATTCCGCTGCATATATACACGTTTTCTTTATCCATTCATTCATTGGTAGACTTAGGTTGTTTTCATATCTTTGTTATTGTGAATAATGCTGTAATGAATATGGGGATGTGGTTATCTCTTTTAGGTAGTTATTTCAAGATCGTTCTGCCAAGGAATTGTAAACTGAGTCTGGTCATGAGGAAACGTCAGAGAGGCCCAGGAGATGGTCATTCTATATAACCTATTCTATAGGTCGAGGATATGAAAGGAAAGGAATGACAGAGGAAGAGTTTGAGATTGGAGCAGAAGGAAGAGGACTAACAACTAAATGCAACACGAGTTTGTGGTTGGGATACTCAACCAGAAAAGAAAAGAAGATATTTTGGATCAGTTGGAAAATTTCAACAGGCTCTGGGTCTAGAGAGTAGGGTTGTATCAACATTGATTTTCTAAGTTGAAGGGCAGTATGATGGTTCTGAAGGACAGAGTCTTTGTTGGAGGGAAAATCACACTAGTGAGTTTAGGAGGGCAGGCACCATGTATGCACATTACTCTCAAATGGTTGAGAAAAAAGACTGGGGATAATGAGATAAAATATAGAGAAAATAGCTGATTAATCAAATGTAGTAAAGTGTTAACAGTTAGGGTAACTGGATGAGGGAGAAAGTGAAGTATATTTGAAATTATTTCAAATCAATTATTTTAAAAATAATTCATAGGCATTAAATTCCATAGTTTAAAAAATGAGTTTGTATACTGCTAAATATATTTCTATTGAACATATTTTATTACCTTTTTTCAAATAAAAATAATTTTGTACACTTTAGTAGGAAAAACAGCAAGTAAAATTTAGACATTTTTAGATAAATAAACATCAAAACAATTTACCCAGAGCAATCTTACACTCCTGCAAGTTAAAGGAATTTCTTCATAATGAAGGCAAATTATATTAGAGGAAAACACATGTAAAAAAAGAATTATAAGCAGAAGAAATGGCAATCACATAGATCCATGCATAATCTATACTTTCTTTTCATTTCTTATATTCTACAAGAGACAACTAGCTCATGACAGGAAAAATAATAGCATTAATTGTGAGTAATAACGTACAGAAGAAAAATTTACAAAAACAACAGCACGAAGGATTATAAGATATATGGACATATACTAATGTAAGATTATTATATATTCTATGAAATGGTCAGCAGTAGTTCTAACTAGAATATAATACTTTGGGAACCCATAATAAAATTGCTACAACAATCAATAAAAAATAGTTCTACCTTAGCACTATTAAATTCTTTTCTTTTTTTTTTTTTTTCATGAGGAGATCAGCCCTGTGCTAACATCTGCCAATCCTCCTCTTTTGTTGTCGAGGAAGACTGGCCCTGGGCTAACATCCGTGCCCATCTTCCTCCACCTTACATGGGACGCCGCCACAGCATGCCTTGCCAAACAGTGCGTCGGTGCACGCCCAGGATCCGAACCAGCGAACCCCGGCCACCACAGCGGAGCACACGCGCTTAACCATTTGCGCCACTGGGCCGGCCCCATTTTCTTCTTTTTTTGTTGAGGTCATAATTGTTTATAACATTGTGTAATTTCAGGTGTATATTATTATCAGTTTCTGTATAGACTGCATCATGCTCGCCAACAATAGTCTAATTTTATCCATCACCATACATATGTTGACACTATTAATTTTTAAAGTGGAATATTAAGAATACGAAACTGTCCCAAAAGAAGGCAAAAGGAAAAACAAAGAGAAAAAAGCAGCTAGGACAAAGAGAAAACAAAACCCCCAGTTTCTGTGTTTCAGTGACGAAAACTAAACATTCATGTGACAAATACCAAGATGGCAGCTCTACACCCTCCTTAGTGATGTTATCCATACAATCAATCAAATTTACTGAGGGTCAACCATGTAAAGAAAATTCGAGCATAAAGGGGGAAGCAACCCATTGGGTAATATTTATTTTCTGTGTAACACTAGAACATGTTAGAGAAATATGAGTGAAATAAAGATATAAAATAATGTAGAAAAATACATTTTCCATCTGCCATGTTTCTTATCTTCATCTATGAAATAAAGTCTCCTTCCACTCTGCACTAATATTATCTAGACCAATATTGGATTATGAGCCAACGTATGTCAGGTGTTAGCCATATCCATGTTGAGATAAAATTTGTGGAAACACTTCAAATACTTCTGAACAAAGGAGATTTCTTTCAGACAGCTTCACTGGCTAGTGGGAAAATGGTTTCCACAATACTTTTATGTATCTTTTTTGAGCTGGTAATTTGATGGATTGGCTTTCAGATTTCCCAATGTAGCAGCACTATCAAATTGACCTTCTAAGTTCATAGGATTTTATGTAAAAAATTGGTGCTGAGTACAAATATCAAAAGGTACAAACTTCCAGTTATAAAATAAGTTATGAGGATGAATGTACAACATGGTGAGTATAGTTAATAATGCATTTTAAAATATGTATTGCAGGGGCCAGTCATATGGCCTAGTGGTTAAGTTCAGTGTGCTCTGCTTTGGTGGCCTGGGTTCAGTTCCTGGGTGTGGACCTACACTACTCGTTGGCAGCCATGCTGTGATGGCCACCCACATACAAAAGAGAGGAAGATTTTCACAGATGTTAGCTCAGGGCGAATCTTCCTCAACAACAACAGCAACAAAACATATGTATTACACATTTTAAAGTTGCAAAGAGAGTAAACATTAAGACTTTCTCTTAAGAAAAAAAATTTGTAATTATGTATGGTGATAGATGTTAACTAGATTTATTTTGGTGATCATTTTGCAATATATACAAATATCAAATCATTATGTTGTACCCCTGAAACTAACATAATAGAGCAATTATGGTTATTGTTGAAGCTGTCTTCTATATATTTAGCACTTCAAACATTGTTTCTAACAATTTAAAAGCAGAACCTAGGAGTTCTAGGGTCCCTAAGGATCAGCAGGAAGGGGCTAACAGTGGGAAAACATGAAACCAATATATGAGCAATCTGCATCAGCCATAGACGAAAATCTAAAAAGGCAGTGACATAAAAAGTAAAAATGGAATTCAGCATGTAGAAGATGACAAAAGTGACTACCAGAATCAAGATGGTGTGAGTGGCTCTAATGTCTGGGGGGCATTTGTGGTAGCCATTGGAGGTATGAATATGCTGCACTCTCTGGTGGTGTCTGTGCAAGAGAAGCACCATGGAACCACTGGCCCAGCCCATGAGGCCAATAAACATGGCATCAGGACATGACCACAGGATGACAATGCTTGCACTGGGACTTGAGGATGAACAGAACCACTTCCCTTGAGTCTCAGTGTCATTTCCTATGTCCTGTGGACCAGTGATTTTCAAGGGAATATAGATATTCATTAAGAAATTGAGCATCCAGCAGGTATAACAAGAAGGACCAATGACCTTGGGGGCTCTTCCTCTGAGCAACGTCCACTCCATTCTCCTGGGGAAGAGAGTGAAGAACTGATAGGTGCTCAGGACACAGGTGGAGCACACAGTGGTATTGCGAGCCACCCTTTGTATATAATATACAAGTTTACACCCAAAAGTGGACAGAGGGTTCCTCAAAACAAAAGCTGCCATCATGTGGGGAATCCCAGATGAGAGAAGAACCAAGAGATTGGCCACAGCCATGTGGGTGAGAATCGTGTGTGTGGGTCTCTGCTTGTGGTGAAGCAAGTTTGGATAGACATTATGGAAGAAGAGAATGACATTGGCCACAGTCCCAACCTCCATCTGGAAAAGAAGGATGGCATTCACAGCCACTTCCCCTGTGGTTCTTAGGATATCTTTCTGAAAAGACATGGAGATGGCTTCGGAGTAGCCTGGAGCAAAAGATTATGCCAGTGATGACATCAGCAGTCTTCTTACATAACCAACGTTGGAAAAGATTTTTGTTCTTTCTTCTCCTGAGAAGGGAGATGCTGTCATACTCCACAGGAGGGGCTCAACCTGGAGAACATACACCTGACAATAGTTGTACCTTCCACCGTTATTATTTTGTATTTATTTCTGTTTACTTTTATATTCTGATTCTACACCAGAATGTAAGGTCCATGAACTTAGGATTAATGTCTGTCTCATTGAACAATACAGTTGACAAAGAATAGGTGTTAAATAATATGTGCTGAGTATATGAATAAGTGACAGGAGACAGATAAGAAAACACTGTACCCCCTCTGAATTCATGGTCATCCTGCATACTATAAGAATGTATTGAGTGACGTTACCAAGATAGCAACGTAGGAAGCTCCTGACTTTCCCTCCTCCCATGGATGCACTGAATATACCTATATATGAATCAATTCCCTCTGAGAGAAATCTAGAAACTAGTTGAGTGAGTGTTACACATCAGATGACTGAGAAAATACCCACATTGAAATGGGTAGGAAAGTCAGACCCACACCCTCAACATGATCCCCACCCCTGGCACAGAACCTTACAATCCAGATGAAGCCCCCAACTCCTTGCTTCTCCTTGGGAAGTGAGGGTTTGAACCACACATCTAGCAACCCAATTTTTAAGGCTGCCACTAGAAGAAATGGCCACCAAACCACCTAGCTCTGATAGCCAATGAGGCTTGGCATTCATGATTCCTACAGGACTATAGCAAGTAAAAAGCAGTGATCAAATGGGGCTGCTGGCACTCCCCATGGCTATACCTGCAGGCCCAGTGCAAAGAGAATAGGCAAAAACACTCACTTCCCCGTTTCTTGCTGGAAAGCGCTTTACTACATACTTTACTAGCTTCTGCCCTAAGGTCTGGCTGGTAATCTAGCAGCTGACTTGGATGATCCCAGGATCCTAAAAGAGAAGGTGGGCACTTCCCCCACATTCTGTCTCTGGTTCACTCCAAAAATAAAATCAAGTCTTCAGCTTCTCCCTGGAAGGATCTTGTCCACACATCTATGCCCCAATCTTTGCAGCTTCCATCCAAGGGATGGGCCCTCAGATCACCCAGCCCCAACATCCAGTGGCACTCAGCAGTCAAGAGTCCCACAGGACCATATCAAACAAAAAAAGCAGTTTTCATGGTCACACATAGACTAAAAGTGAAGGGATGGAAAAAGATATTCCATGCAAATGGAAACCAAAAGAAATAGGGGTAGCTATACTTATATCAGACAAAATAGACTTTAAAACAAAAACTGTAAAAAGAGACAAGGTTATTATGTAATGATAAAAGGGTCAATTCATGAAGAGGAGAAAACACATGTAATATTTATAAACCCAACATTGTAGCCCCTACATATATTAAGCAAATATTAACAGATCTCAAGGGAGAAACAGACAGCAATACAATAATAAAAAGGGACAGTAATAGGACACTTTCAGCAGTAGATCAGACAGAAATTCAACAAGGGGTCATTAGATTTAACTACATCTTAGACCAGACAGACCTAGTAGACATACACAGAACATTCCATCCAACAGCAGCAGAATACACATTCTTCTCAAGTGCGCATGGAACATTCTCCAGGATAGATCATGTATTAGGCCACAAAACAAGTCTTAAGATATTTAAGAAGACTGAAGTCATATCAATTATCTGTCTGACCAGAATGGCATGAAACTGGACATTGATTCTAAGGGAAAAACTGGAACATTCACTAATATGTGGAGAATAAACAACACGATCTTGAACAATCAGTGCTTCAAAGAAAAATCAAAAGGGAAATAAAAATATCTTGAGACTAATGAAAATGGAAACACAACATAGCAAAAGTTATGGGATTCAGCAGAAGGTTCTGAGAGGGAAGTTTATAGCAATAAGCACATACATTAACAAAAAAGAAAGATCCCAAATAAACTAACTTTACACCTCAAGGACGAGAAAAAGAATAACAAACTAAGCCCAATGTTAGCAGAAGGAAGGCAATAACAACGATCAGAGTGAAAATAAGTGAAATAGAGAATAGGAAGACAATAGAAAAGATCAATGAAACTAAAAGCTGTTTTTTTGAAAAGATAAACTAAGTTGAAAAGACTTTAGCTGGACTAAGAAAAAAAAGGCAGAAGACTCAATTAAATAAAATCAGAAATGAAAGAGGAGACATGACAAATGATAACGCAGAAACATTAAGGGTCATAATAAACTAGTTTGAACAATTATACACCAACAAATTAGATTACCTAGAAATATTGGATAAATTCCTAGAAACATAAGACCTACCAAGACTGAATCATGAAGAAAAAGAAAATCTGAACTCCTCAATTACTAGTAAGGAGATTGGATCAGTAATCAAAAATCTCCTGACATGAAATGTCCAAGACTAGACGGCTTCCCTGGTGAATTCTACCAAACATTCAAAGAAGAATTAATATCAATCCTCAAACTCTTCCAAGAATTGAAAAGTAAATGTCTCTGTTTGTAGATGTCGTGTCTTATAGATAGAAAATTCTAGACACTCCACCAAAAAACTGTTTGAACCAATAAACAAGTTCAGTTAACATGCAGGATACAAAATCAATACACAAAAATCAGTTGTACTTCTATATAGTAACAATGAACTACTGCAAAGAGAAATTTAGAAAACAATCCTTTCAAATCAAAAAGAATAAATTACTTAGGAATACATTTAACCAAGGTGGAGAAAATTCTGTCCAGTGAACTCTTTAAGACATTGATGAAAGAAATTGAAGAAGACACAAACACATGGAAAATATTTCATCTACATGGATCAAAACAATTACTATTGTTAAAATGTCCATACTACATAAAGTGATCTACAGAATCAATGTAATACCTATCAAAATTCCAATGGAATTATTCACAGAAATAGAAAAAACAATCCTAAAATTTGTATGGAACCACAGAAGACCCTGGAAAGTGAAAGCAATATTCAGAAAAAAACAATAAAGCTGAAGGCATCGCACTTCTGGATTTCAAATTATATTACAAAGTTATAGTAACCAAAAGAGTGTGGTATTGACATAAAAAACAGACACATAGACCAATGGAACAGAAGAGAGCATACAAATACTCCCATGCATCTAGGGTCAATTAATTTTTGATAATGCACCAAAAATACACAACAAGGATGGGATAGTCTCTACAACAAACAATGTATGGAAAACTGGATATCCACATGCAAACAAGTGAAATTGAACTCCTATCTTACCCCATACATACAAATAAACAGATTAAAGACTTGAATGTAAGTCTTGAAAATGTAAAACTCTGAGAAGAAAACATAGCGGGTAAGCTCCTTCGCATCTATCTTGGAGAAGATTTCTTGGATATGATACCAAAAGCAAACTAGACTTTTTGTGGTGATCAATTTATAATGTACATAAATATCAAATCACTATGATGCACAGCTGTAAATAATAGGATATTATATGTCAATTATGCTTCAATTTTAAAAAAAGCAACAAAGCCAAAAAAATAAGTGGGACTACATCAAACTAAAAGGTTCTCCACAGCAAAGGAAACCACCAGCAAAATGAAAAGGCAAACTATGGAATAGGAAAAATATTTGCAAATCACATATCTGATAAGATAATAATATCCAAAATATACAAAGAACTCATATAAGTCAATAGCAAAATAGCAAATAACTCAATTTAAAAATGGGCAAAGGACCTGAATAGACGTTTTTCCAAGTAAGACATACAAATGGCCAACAGGTACATGAAATGTGCTCAACATCACTAATCACCACGGATATGCAAATCAAAACCACAATGAGCTATCACCTCATGCCTGTTAGAGTGGCTGTTATCAAAAAGCCAAGAGATAACTGCTTACACACTGTTGGTGGGAATGTAAACTGGTGCAGCCACTACGGAAAACAGTATGGATGTTCCCTGAGGAATTGAAAATAAAACTACCAAGTGATCCAGTATTTTTTTTTGTATATATCTAAAGGAAATGAAATCATTAACTCGAGGAGATATCTGCACTCCCATGTTCGTTGCTGCGTTATTCACAACAGCTAAAGTATGAAAACGATATAAGTGTCTGTTGATGGATGAATGGATCAAGAAAATGTGGTGTATATATACACTGGAATATTATTCAGACTTAAAAATAAAGGAAATCTTGCCATTTGCAACAACATGGATGAACTTGAAGGGAATTATGCTAAGTGAAATTAGCCAGACAGAGAAAGATAAATACTGTATGCTATCACTTACTTGTGGAATCTTAAAAAACAATTCAAACTCATAGAAACAGAGGGTAGAATGGGGGTTGCCTGAGGATCGGGGAAAGGGGAAACGGTGGTCAAAGGGTACAAACTTGTTGTTATGTGATGAATGAGCTCAGAGGATCTAATGTACAGCATGGTGACTACAGTCGATCACACTGTACCGACTAATTGAAATTTGCTAAGAGAGTAGAACTTAAGTGTTCTCACCAAAAAAAAAGGTAAATATGTGAGTTGATGGATGTGTTAATTAACTCAATTGTGGTAATTCTTTCACAATGTGTACATATATCAAATCATCATGTTGTACACTTTAAATATATTCCAATTTTATTAGTTATACCTCAACAAAGATGGAAAAAGAATGTATTAACTTACCAAAATGTAAAAATATTGTTGAAATTATAAGCTTATCTAACTAATTTTAGTACAATTGCTAGAGAATCAGTTGTCCACAGTTGAGAACTCATATAGTAATTCATCAGAGTTGCTGGATACAAAATACTTTTTAAAAAATCTGCCACCATCTGAATACACAAGTTGACTGCACAATGTACTGAGATCTTCTATTCTTTATAGAAAAGATCCTCAGTGGGAAAAGTAGTCTAATTCTCAACAATTCCCCAGATCTTAACTTATGAGGCTTTGAGGTCAGGTCCTGGACAGGTTCTCCTAAGTGGTCTCCTGCTCTCAGTCCACACCAGAAATTAAGCATCCTGATCATTAGACTGAACGCTCAGACAGATTGTTTTTATTCCACATTACTTCTTCTTTTTTTTTGCTGAGGAAGACTGGCCCTGGGCTAACATCCGTGCCCATCCTCCTCCACTTTATATGGGACGCTGCCACAGCATGGCCTGCCAAGCAGTGTGTCGGTGCACGCCCGGGATCCGAACCAGCGTGTGCACTTAACCTCTTGCGCCACCGGGCCGGCCCTCCTCATTACTTCTGAGTGACTACATTTGTCTGACTCTTTGCTTCCTTTTGAATTTTACAAAAGAGCATCATTCTAGTTCCTTCAGCTCAAAGTAACCCACAGCCCACATGGAGGTCCCATTAAAGTAAAGTTTGGTCAGGCCCTATGAGTGAAGAAGAAGGTTTTGTGGAGGACAAGGCAAATACTGATTACTCTAGGGAAAAGTGTGCGTTCCTTCTAGAAGAAATAATCGTTAATTTAATCATAGGATTCAGAAGCCATTGTCAAGTACAGAAGGGAGAAATGAATTGGAAACTGAAGTCCAAAGTTATAAACACAACTTATTCTTCAAAATAATACTGTCCCTCTTGAAAACAACAAGTGAAAAAAAACAGGAAGCAGTACAGTGAAGTGCTTAATAGCTTTGGATCCACCCATCAGGATTTTGGTCCAGACTCTCCACTTGCCTGTGCTGAGATATGAGAACTCACCCTTGAACTCGCACAACCTTGCCTGTTCATTTGTAACATTGAGACAATAAGAGGACCTCAGGTTAGAGGCAGGAGAGCAGGGAGTCAAGAGTCTAGGCTCTGGGATCAGAAAGCTCTCCTTCTGGGTCAAGGTCATCCACTTATTAGGTTAGTGCAGCCTCAGGAATTTTATTCACCACTCTGAACCATTTTTTCTTATTTAAAAAGTAAAGTAAAAACTAAAAGGAACATGCATCATAAGGTTGGTGTGAACATTTAGTGTGGATTTCAAGCTAATTGTTGATCAGGACGTCTGGCACAAAGGAAGTTGTCGTCTACTATTAGTAGAAACAATTGCTATTGTAAACACTGTTAATGTTCTGTTTTCATTATTTACCAATGGCAAGAAGGTGAGGAAGACAATAGAAGGCATAGTCAGGCACCCAGGTGCATTCCCACCTTACTAGAATCCTCTATCGCTTTACTCACTAGATGAGCCACCCTGCCTTACTTCCATTGGAAGCACAAGAAACACATTTCTGCTTCACACAGCGATATGTATCCTTCTCTCTTCATGGAATTCCCATCTTCCCACCATTGCATGTGCTTGTTCCTTCTCACACCTCAGCTCCACTTGAATGTCAGCTGCTCACAGACACCTTAAATCACCCTCATTCACCAGACTTCATTCCCATCTTTCCTCTCAAAATGAAATTCATACCTTTTGTTTGTTTGTTTGTTCCTCCTCATCTTCTCTCTACCTAATACCTTGAAAGCTACATGAGGACAAAGAAGTGATCTCATCATCCACTGACAGATCCTCAGTCCATAATTGTGTCTGGTCACAGTGAGCTCCTGTGAGCATCACCCACTGCTACACCTTCACCATCGCCAACAACAGCAGAGGGAGATCCATGCTGTTATGCACAGAGCTGAGGATGGCGCCCTTCCTTGTATTCCTATATGTCCCTGCAGTCCACACACTATTTCACCAATATGCATTTTAATGGTTCCACATCCAATGTCAACAAAATTATGGAAAAAGTGTATCCGGTGCCAACGTGTATTTGTGAGAATGTGCCTGTGTGTGTATATGCCTGTGTGTGTGTGTGAGTGTGTATGCATACGTGCTGCTGGGAGCAGGTCCTCACATACTTTGACACCCAACCCTACATATCAAAATGTGTGTTTATTCTTCTGAAATGGTGTACCCTGGTGTCCCTTCAAATGTCCCACCCTATCCTTGATCCATTCCACACAGCTATCCCTCTCTGCAGTTCCTTCAAAAACCCTGTTCTATAAAAGAATCTAATCAGAAACTGTAATTATTCAGATTTATCTTATGCGTTACTATTACCTGTACAAGTCCATGGTTCTCCAGTGTGTTAGGTTTTACTCTAGTCCCAATGAATCCCACAGAACATTGTTTATTGACAAAAGAGCTCACCTAACTCTCATGCCCCATAGATCCTCATATGAACTCCCTGGAGCCCCACCCAGTGCTCCCTAAATCACACCTGCAGTGGCTCCTAGTGCCTGAAGGTCCCCTCATCCCTTTGCACCACTCCTACCACAAACATGGCCTGTGGCCTCGTTCGTATGGGGATGAGAGTTTAATGAGGTGGGTGATATGGTGATATGGTTGTATGTTCTGTGGGGCACACAGAGATTGACCCTACAGGTGAGGTGCCTCCCTTATACCAACAATCACCAGGTAGAATGCAGAAGGATGCACCTGCCCCCGCAGAGAGGATGACCACCAACCCCACACAGTCACAGGGGCACCACCACAGCCAGAGTCAGAAACCAAATCCCAGAAGGTGCCCTGTGCTGTCATAAGAATGCACATCCCAGTGCCTGCTGTCCCTCAGGAACCGAGGTGAAGAGATTAACCCACAGGCATGGAGGGACCAGCAAGGGCAGCTCACTCTCCATGTATTCAGAAAAGCTGGTGCAAACTGTTCTTGAAAAAAAAAGACCGACCCTATTTTCCAACCACTCCTCTGAAGACACACCTCTGCTTTCACTAAACAAAACTGAGAGGCGGTTGTGTCTTTCTCATGCCTGAGCACTTTTTGCTCCACTGGCTTCCTCATACCTTCTAGGGTTTTGTATCTGCTGTGATTGAGAATGCATACAACACAGGGGAAGCAGCCAGAGTTAATTCTGATGCTGAATCAGCAGAGGAGTGTGTCACTCATCACAGGTGAGCACAGAGATCAGAGCTGGTTTGTAGACCCCCTAGGAGAGAAGGAGAAAGACCAGCTAACAGAGCTCATGGTATGCTGAGGGGAATGGACAAAGGAGTCGGAATAGGCTGTAGATGGAGGGATACAGTGAGAGTTGGGGAAGGTGGAAGGCTTTGCTTCCGGTGTAGAATTGCTAAACCTTTCACAGAAATTGCCTTTGATGGTGTCTTGGTTTTAGCCAACACTCCCATTTTTGCAGACTTTTTCAATATCGGCCTGTCTTAGCCTGTCCTGGGTGGCTTATACACAGCAGAAATTTATTGTTCACAGTTCTAGAGGCTGGAAGTCCAAGACCAAAGCTGCAGCAGGGTTGCCTTCTGGTGAGGGCCCTCTTTCTAGTTCATAGCTGGTGGCTTCTTGCTGTGTCCTCACATGGTGGAGAGCGGCTGGGAATCTCTCTGAAGCCTATTTTAAACACACTAATCCCATTCAAGTGGGCTCCACCCTTTTCATCTCAGCATCTCTCAAGGAACACATCTCTTAATACTCTCAGCTTTGGGGGTTACAATTTCAATATATGAATTTTCAAGGCACACAAACACTCACCCTATAGCATGGCCCAAAGTACATTCTGCCATATTTCCAATCATAAGATGCACTGTTGAATTTCCACAGAGGCTATTCTTCTAATTTTTAATTCCAATTAAAAAAAAATACCCTGTTTATTTTCCAACATTCACACCATTTTAGCAGACATGAAAATGAACTGGATTTTATCTCACTACAAATTCTCTTTTTTTTTTCTCCTGCTGTCTCAGGCTAAGGAAGGACAGAGGGGAATTTTCCCATTCAATTAGAGAGATAAAAATCTGAGCTACACTTACACATACAACACAAATAACACATAGAAGAGTGACACAGAAATTACTGAGATGACTGTATCCAACTGAAGTGGGATGTGAAAAAGGAAAAATGTGTATGTCCTTAGAGCACAGACTATTTCTCTGTGTGTATTTCTGTTTGTATGTGAGTGTGTGTCTGTCGTTGGATCTCATTTCATGTTTCAGGATCTTTAAGTCACAACCCAAACTCTGCACACCAATTTGTCCTCCTATATTCACACCCAACCCCAATCTGTTAGGTCTGAGAAAATCAGTAGACTCCCTTGTACCTGGTTGAGGAGCTCAGTGACTCTGGCCATACAAGGCTCTGCATGGATTCTAAGAGGAACTGTCCCTCTTTCTCTCGTTGTCAGAGACTCCAGGGCACAGGGACATGCATTGAATCTCATGACTCTGGTCCCACTCTGAAACACACTCCAATACGTTCCCGCCTTCCACCTGCCCAGCCAGGGCACGAGTGGGCAGCTCTGAACAAGGCAGGGTCGGCACCTGTCCTGCCCAATGTTAGTGCACAACTACAGCTCTGAGTTCCTCTCCTGCTGGAGACCCCTCTCCTCCTGTTCTCTGCCCTGAGACTGAACAAAAGGAAGCACTCACCTGGCTGGTCTTGGCTCCAGAGCTCTGTGCAAGGAAGTGTTAATCAGGATGGGCCACAGTTATAGAGACAGGGTTCCTGGACCTGGTCTCCCCACAGAGGTGCCATTATCATGTCACCTGCAGTATGGGTGACACTGTCTGCATGGAGAGTCTGGGGTGTCTCCAATGAGGAGTAAATATTATCCCCTGTGCAAATCGCCCTCAGCCACTTCTGGTGATTAGTGACAACTCTTGGCAATTATCGAGGAGATCTCCATGAGCAGGTGAACAGAAGGCAGAGGAAGTTTTCTATGTTCCCTGTGGGAGAAGAAGTTTAGAATGAAAGTCCTAATTGGGGGTGTAAGGACACTCCAAAGTGCATAAGGGGCTCCCTGCACTGTGTTTCCTGTTGGGCATTTTCCTTCACGCTCTTTCACTTTTTCTGAACTGGTCCAAATTTTGTTCACACTGATCATCAGCATGTGATCTGGAGGCTGGTCTTTCCCACAAGTTTAAGTTCCATAACAGTCGCTATTTTCAGCCTCAGGTCTGTTTAAGCTGGAAAATCCCCCATTTGAAGGCAGTGTTTCCCCTTCAGAATCCTGGGGTGACCCTCAGGGGCACATGACTTTTCAAAGAGATTACAATTTGCTCTAAGTCACACCAGGAGCCCTGCTCTTTGAGTGTCTCCTTGGACTACCAGCCTGTCCTGTGTTCCCGACTGTGAGCGCTGGAAGAAGCATTCCTGGAGACACAGACAGGGATTAGGAAAAAGCACTGATTAGGAAATACAGAGAGATAAAAAATTAATTACTGCTTTAAAATTGATCAGTGGAATTATCAACTCATAATTGGAAATTTCAATTGATAATCGGATCTTCAAAACAGGCGCACTCACCGGGCAAATGGGCTGATGTCCTTCTTCTGAGATACCACAGAGCAGAAGGTGCACAATAAACCCTCCCCATTGGGCTCCTTCTCAGTGAATTGATGCACTAGAGGCAGCAGGCACATCCACATTTCAGGTACACGGGATGTTCAAGATGATCCAGCAGATAGGACACCTACTGGTTCTTTAGAGTGTCCAACCATGGCCCCTCTCTTTGGAAAAATGTGCATGATGATGGTTTTAATCTTTTCAGTGATTGTTCATCATGGGGATGTGTCCCTGCATGCTTAAACTCATAGAGATACTGTGGACCTACTGGGTGCCATCCCTAGGACTAGGTAATGAAGATACAAACAGAAACACTCCTGGCCCTGGTTCTGATATTTGAATGCTAGTTGGAACAGAAGACATGATTCATCTTAAATCTTTCAGTTGAGGTGGCAAAAGGGTCTATGTCTGGGCTGTCCAGTGTGGGAGCCCCAGTCACATGTGGCTGCTGAGCACCTGACATGGGCTCGTCTGAGCTGAGAGGTGCTGTGGGTGTAAAATGCACACCAGATTTCAAACATGGAATAAGACAGAGAGATTGCAAATTATTTTGTCAGAAATTTTCAGAATTGATTACAGCTTGAAATGACAATATTTAGGATATTAAAATAATTTAAACTGTTTCTTTTCACTTTCTTTAATGTGGCTACTAGAAAATTTATAATATAATTACACCTGTGGGTCATGTTCCATTTCTGTTGAATATTGATGGTGTAGACTCAGAAACCTTTCAACCTCCACAGCTGGACCTATCTGGTTGTGACAAAACACTCAGCAGAAACTTAGAGGTTGAATAAGTCAGTGGGAGAACACAATTCCCCATCTTATGGAGTCTGTCAAGCTGTGATGACTAAAGAGAAGGAAAACACTGTCACTTCTCCACCCTGTGTGTAAAAATCGAAGTCTGCCCACTGCTCCTGGGGCAGAGCATCCAATCCAGGGTCCCTGAGTGCACACACTGTGCTGGCATTGAGCTGGCCTCAGACAGCACTCGTTGAATTAACACATCACTCCATTCCTAGGACCTTTCTTGTCATATCTGATATTTGTAGAACTCTGAGACGTGAACAAGAAATTCCGTCAGATTGCACTCACTTCAAGTCCCCTGGGTTCTCTTGTGGCCTCCACTTGCTTCCACTGCAGCTCGGTTCTGGATGAGAATTCCCCACAAGAAGCCTATATTGGAGATGGTCCCTCCTCCCTCCTTATTGACATCCCACCTCTCCTCTTTACCAGATTATGATGTAATTCTGGCATATGAGATTTTTACTGAGAACCTTGACCACTTACCGCTTAAAAAGAACAATTTATCCTGAGAATGGTTTTATTTTTATTAGTATGGATGAAATACTGTTTAATCATTCTGAATTAGATATGGAACATTATGATTGTTGATGACTGTTGATTTGGAATGAGGACAGAAATTTTTAAAACCAAATATTGGGCATCAATTTTAACCCTTGAGAAATGAACACAGCTGGTTTCAAATATTTTTTGCTCACAAATGTAAAAGCCCCTCATATTTAGATCTGGAAATTAGTTAAACCTACTCATAAATATTTCCTACTTTCACACTCACTGGATCACAATCATTTCTTCAAAATGGTGTTTTCTCTGTGGTTGGAAATCATCTTAAAAAATTGGAAAATAAGCCCCAAAACCATTCCCCGCCATCCTCACTGTGACATGGGCTCTCACTCTCTCATACATGCCTTCCCTCTCACATACGTGTTCTAGAATGTTCTCTTACACACAGCTGTATACACACGTGCCTTCTCATGTGAGGGTGCAGACTTGTAGTGACTGCCCCAGCTGCACAAGCTCACAGGTTTTCAGTCTCACCCTGTCTCTCCAATTTTCTCACACAGAAACTCCACCTTAGACACACACACCCTCTCACCAGACCTGCCTCTGCCTGACATTTCTCTTAAAACCTAAATGCCTTCTTCCTTCAGACTGTCATCTCTCTCTTTGCAGATGTCTATCGACTCCTATTTTGTCCCCCAGTGCCACCTTCCCCACATTGTGGGACCTAGCACCCATTTCTCACCAGTTCATCCAACATGCCCTTTACTGTGTGAAGGGAAACCCACCCACACATCACATAAAGCCCTAATACAGGGGTCAGCCCTAAAGCCTGTAGCCCAGCCAGACACTCATTCTTGTAAACAAAGTTTTATTGGAATGCACATTGTTTGCATATTCCCTATGGCTGTTTCCCCCTCACAATAGTCACACTCAATAGGTGAGACAGAGACCATATGGCCTATGGGCTTATAATATTCATATCTTGCTCTCGAAGAAAAGTTTGCTGAACGCTGCCACTCATTGTACTTTGTGTGATTTCCAGTGCCCACCACTTACCCCATCTCAAAGTCCATAGTGATCTCAACTTCTAGGACAAGCACACATTCCCTATGGGTTTCCAAGAGGCTTTCTACAAGAAAATGTTCTCTTTGCTATCTTTTGTTTCTTATAGAGTATGTCTTTGTGTTTTTTTCTACGTTTAGGGCTAAATCTTTAACTTTATTTTTTTTATTTATTTATTTTTTTGTGAGGAGGATCAGCCCTGAGCTAACAACCATGCTAATCCTCCTCTTTTTGCTGAGGAAGACCAGCTCTGAGCTAACATCTATTGCCAATCCTCCTCCTTTTTTTCCCCCCAAAGCCCCAGTAGACAGTTGTATGTCATAGTTGCACATCCTTCTAGTTGCTGTATATGGGACGCGGCCTCAGCATGGCCAGATAAGTGGTGCGTCGGTGAGCGCCCGGGGTCCGAACCCGGGCCACCAGTAGTGGAGCGCGCACACTTAACCGCTAAGCCATGGGGCCGGCGTCTAACTTTATTTTTCATCACGTGATTTATTTCACTTTAGTTTGCATGTTGATAATTTCAAAGAGCACCGTTTAATGAAGAATCCCTTCTATATTTCCTTACAGGCTGTTCTGAATGACCATTTCAATTCTTATGACTCTAAGCCTAGACTTAACTAAGCATCATTAACTCTAATCATTATCAACGAAAATAATGATTAGTTGAGCATGTGAATAAAACAGAAATGTTAAAAATGGTACTGTATTGGGAAGGGGTAGATCTCATCACATCTCCATCACACTCAGTGCCCCCAGTAGTGACAGACTCTCCAGTCTCTAAAGGACTGCCCTGGGCTGACAGCAGCTGGCTCATGGGGAAACGCTGGAAAGGAACACTCTCTCTACCCCATGGCCTGCAGGAAATGTCAGAGTGATAAGAGGGAGTGGCTATAGTCCATACCCCTTGCTTTGAGGTGGGACAACTATGGTACCATTCACACTTCAGAGCCCCTGCAGGATAAGGCTGAGATTAGGCTTCAGCTGAAACCACCTGCTCGAATAAGCTGCTTCTGCTGCCCTACTCACCTTCCTCAGTGTTCTGTGAATATTTGTGTGCATTTGATATGAATGTGTGTTTTTCAGTCATTGAGTGGAACTAGTATATACACACCTATGTTTTTACTGTTTATATAGGTCTTGTTTACTTATCATTTATAAAATCAATATATCCATTGAGTCACAACCAAATTTTCATTTAATTGATAATTTCCATTACATGCTAAGTTGATCCTAGAGAGAATGAAAAGGAAAACACTTGGGAATTGATCTGAAAGTTCAGAACATGTTAATTGGAACAGAAATATAAACAAGTCCCAAAGGAAATGACCACGACAACATGAAATATTGGAAATGTAATTTTCCTTAATAAACATAATTAGTGGTTCTGATTCATGAACTGTTCTATATTTTTCTGCTACACTTTTTGACTATACATGTAACAAGCAGAAAACTTCATAGCTAAAGCAATGAGCGCACAGGAGTTTTCTATGAATGTTTCTCCAGTCAGAGGTTCATTTGCCTTGACCTGGACTCACTGGAGGAATAGCTATGCCTGGATTCATCACAGGAGAGATTCTCAGGAAGCCTGGATCATCCTTAATCCGTTTTGCAGGATCGAAAAAATGGACGCAGAGGCTCCATAGCAGAAATTTTAGTGAATGTAAAAATATGGGATCCATCACTCATGTGATAAAAAGAAATGATCCCAATATCCATATTCAGGAAAATCCCTACTCAATAAAACCTAGGGCTCACTGAGAGAGCAGTCAAAGGCACAGCGCTGGCTGAGTAGAGATCTCCATTTCTTGAACCCGCAGTCCAGAAGGCAAGTTCTGAAGACAGCACAATTACTCCTTGTTGATTAACAGATTCTCTGCAAACACCCACATCCCATTCTTTGCTTGTCCCTACATCCACCTCTCAGTAATGGCGACCAGACGTGAACCAAGGGGAGCCCAGGACACAAACTGCATAGATGAATCTCTCAGGATGGGTCTTCCAATACTGTCTGAAATACCCAAGGTGTATACTCCTCATGTCCTCAGAAATGATGACGTGGTTATTGGCTGTGTCCACGTCCAAGGTTACACCCACTGTGGGCAGAAACATAAGCAAATCATCAAGTACCTACACTATATACCACTCTTCACGTCTGCTGCCAAGGCCCAAATATCTCACTCACGTTCCCTTCTTTAACTCTACACTTCTTCCCTAATCAGAGTTTCCTGGGGAAACTTCCCTGGTGCCTTGATTAGATCAAATTTTATATGTAGAATGAATGATTATAACTGGAACTAGTCCTTCCTATTCATCACAGGTATTCTCTTTACATTAAGTTATTTGATCATTTGTTTAAAGATTTTTCGTCACTTTAGTTGGTAACATACATGACAAAAGAGACAATGCTGTTTGTTCTCAAATTATACAAAGTAACACAGATTCTGTCAAAATATAGACAGCAATCAAATATTTGAATGATGGAAAATATTTTACTTATAGAATAATAATATTGAAACACTAAAGCTTTTCTTTCCTTTTTTTCTTCTTTTGCAATTACCTTCCTCATTTACTGTTGTTGAATAGGCAGTTGCATTTGGGGCCTTTTCATTTCTCTCTATAGTTGTAGTAATATATAAAAAGAATGCTAGGAGTCATGAGATGAGATGAGTAACTCTGGATGGTCAGGATAGAGGAAGGGATTTCCGTGGACATGAGTAGGGATGTGCTGGGATCTTCACAGCAACTTAGATCTAGTTATTAGTGGGACAGTGTTCAGAGGGGCAGGTAAAATGGAGAAGAATGACTGTGTGTAGTGGCAACATCTCCAAGTAACCGTGATTGTGAGGATGGGTGCATTGAGCTGCTTGTCCTAACATGACCCTGTGTATGGAGCCAATGGGGCCTCAGAAATCAACTGACCAAACACCAATTGCTTTACTTGGCTCCCTTATCACACAGCCCTTTGGAGATGCTCAGACTTTCTAACCATCAGAGAGGAACTGTCAAGACTTGTCAAGTTTCTGGGACAGGTTTTACCACCCTTAATTCGAGTTTTCATGGGAGTAAGAAGTAAACTCACTTAGGAAACAAAGCAATTCATTTCTTTCACAACGACATTACAGACTGGAATACCTACCAAAGCACACTCACTGAACCACTTGCTAATGGACAGGGAGAGAACTTTTTGGGGTGATGGAAAAGTTCTGAAATTGGATTGTGGTGATGGTTGCACAACTCGACGAATTTACTAAGAATCACTGAATTGTACATTTATAATGGGTAAATTATTGTATGTAAATTATACCTTGATAAAACTGTAAAAAAAAAAAAGCAGTCTCAGCATATCACCCTCATAAAGTCCTAATCAGTTACAAACACCAAATGGAGAGATCTGGCAGATGCCAACCTGACCAGGTCATCAAGGTGAACATCACCACCGTTGGGATAGATAGACATAGTGTGTCCCCTGGTGTGAAGCACTGAGAAAAGCACAGTCTCATTCTTTTTTCTTTTTTTCTTAACTTTATTGAGATAATATAGACATGTAAGATATGTAAGTTTAAGTTGTACAACGTGTTGATTTGATACATGTACATATTGTGAAATGATTACCACAAAAGGTAAACACCTCCATCCCCTCACAAGTGTGTGTGTGTGTGTGTGCGTGTGCAATCTAGTAATGTTTAAGATCTACTCTCTTAACAACTTTCAAGTATATAGTACAGTATTGTTAATTGTAGTCACCAGGCTGTATATTATATCCCCACAATTTATTCATTTTGTACTTTGAAGTTAGTGCACTTTCACCAACATCTCCCCATTTTCCTGTACACCCCAACCTCTGGAAACCAGTATTCTACTCTCTGTTTTATGAGTCAGGCTTTTAAGATTCCACATATAAGTGAGATCATGCAGTATTTTTCTTTCTCTGTCTGACTTATTTCACTTAACATAATGCCCTCAAAGTCCATCCATGTTGTCGCAAAAGGAAGGACTCCCGTCTTTTTATGGCTGAATAATATTTCATTGTATATATACACGTTTTCTTTATCCATTCATCCATTGATGAATACTTATGTTGTTTTCATATCTTGGTTATTCTGCATAACACTGCAATGAACATGGCGATGCAGTTATCTCTTTGAAATAGTGATTTCAAGATCCTTCTGCCAAGAAAGTGTAAACTGAGTCTGGACATGAGGAAACATCAGAGAGACCCAGGGGATGGTCATTCTATTGAACCTGTTCTATAGGTTGAGGATATGAAAGGAAAGGAATGACAGAGGAACAGTTTGAATTGGAGCAGAAGGAAGAGGCATGACAACTAAATGCAACACGAGTTCCTGGTTGGGATCCTCAACCAGAAAAGAAAAGGAGATGTTTTGGATTAGTTTGAAAATTTGAACAACATCTATGGGTAGAGAGCAGGGTTGTATCTACATTGATGTTCTAATTCGAAGGGCAGTATGATTGTTCCGTAGGAGAGTGTCTCCGTTGTAGGGAAAACCACACTAGCGAGTTTAGGGTGGTGGGCACCATGTACATACATTACTCTCCAGTGGTTGAGAAAAAAGACTAGGGATAATGGGATAGAATATAGAGAAATTAGTTCATAAAGCAAATGTAGTAAAGTGTTAACCGTTGGGGTATTGGGGTAAGGGAGAAAATTAAGTATATTTGAAATTTTTTCAAATCGCTTATTTGAAAAATAAAAATAATTTACAGGCATGAATTCCTCGGTTTTTAAAATGAGGTTGCATATTGCTAAATATATCGTTATTTTTGATCACATTTTATTACCTTGTTTCAAACAAAGATAATTTTGTACACTTTAGTAGGAAAAACAGCAAGTAAAATTCAGACATTTTTCAATAAATAAACATGAAAACAATGCAACCATAGGATATCTACACTCCTAAAAGTTAACAAAAGTTCTTCATAATGGAGGCAAATTATACCAGAGGAAAACATATGTACAAAAAAAATTATAAGCAGCATAAATGGCAATAATGAAGATACATGCATAACCTATACTTTCTTTTCCTTTCTTATTTCCTATAAGAGACAATTAGCTCATAACAGCAAAAATAATAGCATTAATTGTGAGTAATAACATATATAGAATAAAAATTTATAAACAATAGCTTAAAGCATTATAAGATATACGGAATTATACTAATGTAAGATTCTTAAATATTCTGTGAAATGGTCAACAGTAGTTTGAACTAGAATATAATACTTTGGAAATCCGATTTATAATGGCTACAATAACCACTAAAAAGAAGTTATACCTCAACACAGTTAATATTAAAAATGGAATATTAAAAATACTAGGCTGTCTCAAAAGAAGGCAAAAGGAAAAGCAAAGAAAAAAACAGATATGACAAAGAGAAAAAAAGTTCCCAGTTTCTGTGTTTCAATGATGAAAACTAAACATCCAAGTAACAAATACAAAGATGGAAGCTTTACACCCTCATTAATATGATGTCATCCATACAATCAACCAAATTTACTGAGTGTCAACCATGTAAAGAAAATCCATGTACAAAAGAGAAGCAACCTGTTGGACAACATCGATTTTCTGTGTAACACTACAGCATATTAGAGAAATATGAGTGAAAACAGATACGAAATAATCTAGAAAAACACATTCTCCTTCTGCCAAGTTTCTCATCTTTACGAAATAAAGTCTCCATCCACTCTGCAGTAATGTTTATCTAGATCAATATTGGATTTTGCGCCAATGTATGGCAGGCATTAGCCATGCCCTCATTGAGATAAAATTTGTGGAAACACTTCAAACACTCCTGAAAAATGGAGAATATTTCATAGGGTGAACTGGTCAAGGGGGGAAATGGTTTCTTCAATACTTGTATGTATTTTTTATGAGATGGTAATTTGATGGATTGACTTCTAGAACTCCCAATGCAGCACCAGTATCAAATTTACATTATGACAAGTAACTTCATAGGATTTTATGTAAAAAGTTGATACTGTGTACAAACATCAAAAGGTACAAACTTTCAGTTGTAAAATAAATAAGTCATGAAGATGTAATGTACAACATATGGAGTATAGTTAATATTGAATTTTCAAATATGTATTGTAATATTTGATATTTGCAATATTTAAGTAAATCTTTTTTTTTTTTTATAATTTTATTTATTTATTTTTTCCCCAAAGCCCCGGTAGATAGTTGTATGTCATAGTTGCACATCCTTCTAGTTGCTGTATGTGGGACGCGACCTCAGCATGGCCGGAGAAGCGGTGCGTCGGTGCGCACCCGGGATCTGAACCCGGGCCGCCAGCAGCAGAGTGCGCGCACTTAACCGCTAAGCCACGGGGCCGGCCCTAAGTAAATCTTAAAAGACTTCATCACAAGAAAAAAATTTTATAACTATGTACGATGATGAATGTTAACTAGACTCATTGTGGTGATTGTTTTGCAATATATACAAATATCAAATCATTGTGTCATACATCTGAAACCAATATAATGTTACATGTCAATTACATCTCAATAAAAATATGGTACTCAGTAAATGGTTAATGAGTAGAGTAATTATGGTTATTATCAAAGCTACACTACAACACTGGTTTCTAACAATTTAAGAGCAGAACCTAGGAGCTCTAGGATCCCTAAGGATAAGCAGTAAGGGGCTAACAGTGGGGAAACATAAAGCCAAGATATGAGAGATCTGCATCAACCATAGACAAGTATCTAAAAAGTCAGTGATATAGAAAGCAAAAATGGAATTCAGCATGTAGAAGATGACAAAAGTGACCACCAGCATCAGAATGGTGTGGGTGGTTCTAGTTTCTGGGGGACATTTGTGGTAACCATTGGGAGTGTGAATATGCTGCACTCTCTGGTGGTGTCTGTGCAGGAAAAGCACCATGGACACACTGGACCAGCTCATGAGGCCAAACATAGCATCAGAGATGGACCACATGATGACAATGAATGCACTGGAACCTGAGGATGAACAGAACCACTTTCCTTGGGAGTCAGTATAATTTTCCATGTCCTGTGGACCAGTAAGTATCACAGGAATATAGATATTCATTAAGAAACTGGCCATCCAGGAGATGCAACAGGAAGAATCAATGTTCTTCAGGGCTCTTCTTCTGAGCGTCATCCACTCCACTCTTCCAGGGATGAGAGTAAGGAACTGATAGGTGCTCAGGACACAGGTGGAGCACAGCGTGGTGCTGTGAGTGACTCTGTGTATATAATACGCAAATTTACACCCAAGACTGGACAAGGGATTCTTCAAAACAGAAGCTGCCATTGTGTGGAGAATTCCAGTGGAGAGAAGAACCAAGAGATTGGCCAAACACATGTGGGCAAGAATTATGTGTGTGATCCTCTGCCTGTGGCCAAGCAGTATTGGAGATACACTATGGAAGAAGAGAATGGCATTGGCCAGAGTCCCAACACAAATCTGTAAAAGAAAGATGGTGGTCACCATCACTTTCTCTGTGGTTCTAAGGACATCTTTCTGAAAAGACGTGGAGAGGGCTTCAGAGTGTCCTGGAGAAAAAGATTATGCTGGTGATTACATCAGCAGTCTTCTTCTGTAACCAACATTGGAAAAGGATTCTCGCTTTTTCTTCTCCTGAGAAGGGAGATGCCATCATATTCCAAGGACAGGCTCAACCTGGAGAGCATATACTTGACAGAAGTTATTGTATTCAACATTATTATTTTATATTTGCTTTTATTTACTTTTATATTCTGATTCTCCACTAGAATGTAAGGTCCATGAACTTAGGAATTATGTCTGTCTTGTTCAACGATATGGTTGACACAGAAGAGGTGTTAAATGATACATATTGAGCATGTGAGTAAGTGCCAGGAGACAAAGACAAAAAGCACTGTACTCCACTTAGAATTCATGGTCATCTTGCCTAATATAAGAATATATCAACTTAAGAAGATGAAATGGAAAATGCAAAAATGTTGTGATTATAAGATTATCTAACTAATTTTAATACTGTTTCAAGAGTATCAGTTGTCTACATTTGAGGACTCATAATTCATCAGAGTTACAGGTTAAAAAAATCAGTTGTGGACATCTAGTTTCCAGTTTTTCAGGTAAGGAGCTTAAAAGTCACCATTCCATCCTAACAACAAGAAAAAACTGAATAGACTGAAAATTCTTTGATCCATAAGTGAGGTGAGGACACAGGGGCCATCGCTGCCTCTGACACTGGAGAGAGGGACAGGTGAATACAGGGAATCCAGGCTCATGAGCAGAAACCAAGCAGGAGTAAAGCTTGAGGTGGGAAAACCTGCCCTTGAATCAACATATTGCTAGAGGTCAGTGTGGAGAAGTCTGAGAGTTAGAAACGTTGGTCAGACAAAGTTATAGGGGATCTTTACAAGTTTGTGAGTTTTACCTCCATGAGCTCAAGCAGGTTCTCTCAGTAAATATAAGCAAAAGATCTCCTTGTGCTTGTGGCAGGGGGAGGGGACAAGAAACCATTCTGAAGCACACCAGAGCCCTGTGTTCTTCTGAACAAGGTCTGCCCTAGGAGAAAGGGGTTAACTGGAGCCTACCCTACTGGGGTATTGTCAGAACCCAACTGACCTGGGGAAAGGAAGTACCCAACTCCAGCCCACTCTACTCATCCTGTCCCACCCAAAGAAGGGCACTAAAACCTGAGAAACACTTGCAAAGTTTATAGTCCTGTGACAGATTCTTACTGAGAGACTGAGCCCTAATCCTAGGACTATACAAAGCCTCCCCTCTCCCTAAACCTCATCACCACATTACTAGAGGTCTATTTACAGCAGTTCCTTTTACCCAGTACATCATGTCTAGCTATCTAGAAAAAATTAAAAGACATTCTAAAAGGCAAAAAACACAATTTGAAGAGACAGAGCAAGCATCAGAACCAGACATGGCAGGGCTGTTGGAATTATCAGACTGGGATTTTACAACAACTGTGAATAATATTATCAGGGCTCTAATGGATAAAGTAGACAGCATGCAAGAAGACATGGGCAATGTGAGCAGAGAGGTGGAAACTCTAAAAAGAACCAAAAGGAAATGCTAGAGATCAAAAGCAGGGTAACAGAAATGAAGAATGCCTTTCATGTGTTTATTAGTAGATTGGACATGGCTGAGGAAAGAATCTCTGAGATTGAGGATCTCTCAATAGAAACCTCCAAAAACTGAAGAGCAAACAGAAAAAGACTGAAAAAACAACTGAGCAATCAAGGACTGCAGGACATTAGCCACATATGTGTAATGGGAATAACAGAAGGAGAAGAGAGGAAGGAACTGAAGACGTATATGAAACAGGAATGACTGAGAATGTTTCCAAATTAATGTCTGACACCAAACCACAGATCCAGGAAGCTCAGAGAACACCAAACAGGATAAATGCCAAAAAAACTACAACAGTAACAACAACAGCAACAACAAAACCACACCGAGGCTTGTAACTTGCAAGCTACAGATAATTAAATACTAAAAAAAGCCCTAAAGAAGCCAGAGGAAAAACCCCACTTTACTTATGGAGGAACAAATTTAACAATCTCTTCAAAATACTCCTAAGAATCCATGCAAGAAAGAACAGAGTGGGGAGAAATAAAGTGGTGAGAGAAAAAACCCACCAACCTAGAATTCCACATCCTATGGAATTGTCCTTAAAAAGTGAAGGAGAAATAAAGACTTTCTCAGACAATGGAAAATGGAGGAAATCTGTTGCCGGTAGACCTGCCTTGCTAGAAATGTTAAAAGAAGTTCTTTAGAGAGAAGGAAAATGTTATAGATCAGACACTTGGATCTACAAAGAGAAAGGAAATGCTACAGAGAAGGAATAACTGTAGGTAAAATAATATTTATTTTTCTTACTTTTAAACTTAGAGATAAATTTGTTCAAGATATAATAGCAATAATGTATCTGTACATATATATATGTACACATATATGCGTATATATATGTCCCACCCTATCCTTCATTGATGCCACGCAGCTATCCTTACCTGCATTTCCTTTGATAAATTTGTACTATACAAAATTCTAAACAAAAATTGTAATTATCCAGATCTCTCTTTTGAGGTAAATTTACCTGTACAAGTCCCTGGTTCTCTGGTGGGTTAAATTTTACTCTAGCCCCAGTGAATCACATGGACCCTTGTTTATTGGTGAAAGGGCTGACCTGAGTCTCATGCCCCGTAGATCCTCATATGATCCCCTGGGTCACACCTAGTGATGTGGCTGCTAGTACGTGCAGGTCCCTTCATCACCTTGCAGCCTTCTTCCACACACACGGCTCATGGCCTCCTTCATATGTGGCTGAGGTTTTACTGAGATGGGTGATGAGGTCAGGCCTGCTGGTTACATTCTTTGGGGCATTTCAGAGAGCAACTACATGGGCCAGTTGTCACCCTTTCACCAACAATCACCAGGCAAAATGCAGAAGGACACATTTGTCTCTGCACAGACGGTGACCACCATCCCCATACAGTCACACATGAGGGCACCACTACAGCCAGAGACAGAAACAAAACCCCAAAAGGTGCCCTGTGCTGTTACAGAAACACACATCCCAGTGCCTGGCCCCCCTCAGGATCTTCTCTTCACCCACAGGCATGGAAGGGCCAGCAAGGGCAGCTTACTCTTCACGTATTTGGACAAGCTGGTGCAAACCATTCTTGAAAAAAGGATAGATAGAGGACCCTGAAGCCCTATTTTCTAACCACTTTTCTGGTGACACAGGTCTGCTTTCCTTAACAAAATGGAGAGGCTGTTGTGTCTCTTTCGTGCCTGAGCACTTTTTGCTCCACCAGCTTCCTCATACCTTCTGGGGTTTTGTAACTGCTGTGACTGAGAATGCACACAACACAGGGGAAGCAGCCAGAATCAATTCTGATACTGAATCAGCAGAAGAGTGTGTCACTCATCACAGGTGAGCACAGAGATCAGAGCTGGTTTGTAGACCTCCTAGGAGAGAAGGAGAAAGACCAGCTAACAGAGCTCATCGTGTGCTGAGGGGAATGGACAAAGGAGTTGGAAGAGGACCTGGATGGAGGGATACAGTGAGAGTTGGGGAAGGTGCAAGGACTTTGCTTCCAATGTAGAATCACTAAACCTGTTTGAAGAAATTGCCTCTCATGGTGTCTAGCTGTTAGCCATCACTGACACTTTTGGACACTGTTTCAATATTGGCCTGTGTTAGTCCTTTTGGGCTGCTTATAAAAAATTATCACTGACTAGATGGCTTATAAACAACAGAAATTTATTGTTCACAGTTCTGGAGGTTGGGAAGTCCAAGATCAAGACTCTAGCCTGCTTGCATTCTGGGATGGGAGCTCTTCCTAGTTCGTAGCTGGCACCTTCTCACTGTGTCCTGACATATCAGAAAGGGGCTAGGGATCTCTCTGAAGCCTCTTTGATGACACACTAATCCCATTCATGAGGCCTCCACTCTCATGACCTCAGCACCTCCCAAAGACCCTCTTCCTTGTACTATCATCTTTGGGGGTTATGATTTCAATATATGAATTTTGAGGGGACACAAACATTCAGACCATAGCATGGCCCAAGTTACATTTCACCTTGTTTCCAGACAAAAAATGCATTGTTGAATTGTCACAGATGGTTTTGTTCTAATTCCTAATCTGAATTTCAAAACAGCGTACATTCCTTATTTTCCAACATTCACACCATTTTAGTGGACTTGAAAATTAACTGGACTTCATCTCATTACAAATTTTGTTTTCTCCCTTCCCTTGCCTCAGGTTAGGGAAGGACAGAGGAACTTTCCCCCACTCAGTTAGAGAGGTATAAATCTGAGCCCCACTTGCACACACAATGCAAATAACACACAGAAGAGCAACACAGAATTACTGAGAGGACTGCATCCTACTGAAGTGGGATTTGAAAAAGGAAAAATGTATGTCATTAGATGGCAGACTACTTCTCTCTGTGGATTTTCCTTGTGTCTGTTGTGTATGTCTGTCATTGGATTTCATTACATGTTTCAGGATTTTTAAGTCATAACCCAAACTCTGCACACCAGTTTGTCCTATACTCACACCAAACGCCAAGCTGTTAGGTCTTAGAAAATGGGTAGATTCCTGTGTACATGGTTGAGGAGCTCAGTGGCTCTGGACTTACAAGGCTCGGCACAGATTCCAAGGGGAACTGTCCCTCTTTCTCTCCTTGTCAGGGACTCCAGGGCACAGGGGTTTGCAGTGAAACTCGTGACTCTGGTCCCACTCTGAAACACACTCCAACACATTTCCACCTTCTACCTCCCCAGCCAGGGCATGAGTGGGCAGCTCTGGACAAGGCAGGGTCAGCACCTGTCTGGCCCAGTGTTAGTGCACAACCACAGCTCTGAGTTCCTCTCCTGCTGGAGACCCCTCCCTTCTGTTCTCTGCCTTGAGACTGAACAAAAAGAAGCACTCACCTGGCTGGTCTTTGCTCCAGAGCTCTGTGCAGGGAAGTGTCAATCAGGATGGGCCATAGTTATAGAGACAGTGTTCCTGGACCTGATCTCCCCACAGAGGTGCCATTATCGTGTCATCAGCAGTATTGGTGATGCTGTCTGCATGGAGACTCTGGGGCATCTGCAATGAGGAGCAAATGTTATCCCTTGAGAAAATCCCCCACAACAACTTCTCATGATTAATGACAACTCTTGGCAATTATTGAGAAAATCTCCATGAGCAGCTGAGCAGAAGGCATAGAAAGTTTTCTCTGTTCCCTGTGGAAGAATAAGTTTAGAATAAAAGTCATAATTGGGGGTGTAAGGGACACTCCAAAATGCCACAAGGGCTACCTTTACCATGTTTCCCATTGGGTATTTCCTTCACCCTCTTTCACTTGTCCAAAACTGTTTCTGTTTTTCACATTAACGGGGTTCAGAATTTGCCACCACAGAATGTGTCTCTTTGGTTTGATTTTTTTAGAACAAAAGACTCAGAAAGACTTTAACTTTCCCTCCAACTGTCTAAAACAATTTAAGATATAATGCCTGTTCCAGGAAGGAGCTATCATCATAGATAACTATGAACTAGGTGTGGATGATACAGGTTACCTTCTCCTGACCTCTCACTGGACACTCAAATCCTTGTGCACAGAAATGGGTAAAATGACCAGGAGATGCAGAACAGAAGTTTCTTATACTCCTTGATGCAGGAAACCCACATGCTGTGATACCAAAATCCATTGATGGGACCCGACTCAGGCTGCAATTAGATTGAGAAAATGTGAGTGTAAGGGTTGGTAGGATTGTAAAGGTTGGAATGTTTGAGCTAATATTATAAGATGAGGATAAATCAACTTTGCCTGAGTGTTTTTTGGGAAATGAATGTTATCTCTGGCCGGGAATACTTGCCCTACCCAATACTATATAAGACGGAAACTTGTTGATAGGGTCCTAATGGAAGCTCTGATTAGGAGTATAAGAGTTGATGAAATTACGTAAAATTTTGGAGGAGAATTGGTGTATTTAAACAGGCTTTATGTCAAGTGATTGCGTCTCTTTTGCCTAATTGTATTATAGATTGTATTGTGGGGATGGACACTGTGTCTCACCAGGGAACATTTCTCCTGCTTGACATTATAAAATAGAGGGTGAAGAAATCCACCTTTCAGGCAATGTTAGTTAGACATGCTAAAGAAAAGTCAACAGACTTTTGAACACACACAGTGTGAGATGGGAACTAGAGGCTGATATGCAGGGGGGGATTAATAGAAAAGATAATGGAACCCCCAGGGTGAATTTGTCTGGGGTTTAATTGTGCACTTAGAAAGAGGCCTTTGTTAAACATTTTGTGCAGACTGTTTAAAGGTGTGGTATGTTGTTATGAAGTTTTAAAACATAAAGCTATTTTGATTTAAATCTTAGTTAAAATCTCCTTGATGTGGGGCTGGCCCAGTGGCACAGTGGTTAAGTGCACATGCTCCACTTTGGCAGCCTGGGGTTCACAGGTTCGGATCCCAGGTGTGCACTGATGCACTGCTTGTCAAGCCATGCTGTGGTGGCGTCCCATATAAAGTAGAGGAAGATGGGCATGGATGTTAGTCCAGGGCCAATCTTCCTCTGCTAAAAAAGAAGAGGATTGGCATCAGATATTAGCTCAGGGCTGATCTTCCTCACACACACACACAAAAATCTTGCCATAAAGAATCAAATTAAAGAAAATGTCGGTGGATTAGCTGATCAGCTTTTTGATATCATTCAGGCTACAACCTAAGTATCTGGGAGAGTTAAACTATCTTTGTCTTACAAAAAGGGAGAAGAAATATTTGGACATTTGACAAAAAAGAAAACAAACAAACAAACAACAAAAAAAGGAAAAGGATCTTAAATGTCTCCTCTTATCTTTAGTAAAAAGATTTTAGCATATGAACTTAACTCTTTCCAGTTGATAAAACAAAATTTGGGTCTGATGATTCTTTTATAAACTAGTGAGTTTTGTCTTGTACCTAATTCATAGCAAATATTTAACAGAAGCTATAGGGTCTGTGTCTGCTTGTGTGATCATGCATGTCTATAGGTATATGTTGTAAATATGAGATATTTTTCTACCTCTGGATGGTATGACAATGATTAAGAGCTCTATTTTACTGGCTTAAAGTAAGCACTTGTATAAATTATTTCTAAATAAAACAGAAGCTAACCCAAATGTTTTTCAAGTTAACATGATATAAAATAATCTTTGGTAAATAAAAGGTTATTTAAATTTATTGGTTTGATTGAAACAGACATATGCTCAGAGTTACCAACATTGGAGATGATGCAGACATATAGCCTGGGTTTCCTAGTCAAATAAGCTCATGTTGTCTCTGTTACAAATTTGTCAGCAAAAACAATAACTTAGAATGGTAGCTAATTTTGTCTCTCTCATAAAGTTTTCATGGGTAATCTAAACATAATTGTTGGGAAGAAATGACTTAGATAGGTGTAAATGAGATAAAAATATAGATAAACTTTAAGCAATAATTATTTTTATAACATGAGTCTTTAAAGTAACTTCCAAAATTTCTTTGGTAACTTGAAATTTTGAACTTTTGTTAGGTCAAATTAAATGATGGACAATTCATTGAATATATAGATCATTTTCAAATAGGATAAAATACAAAAACAATTGCTAAACAAGTCTAAGTTTACCTACTTTTGAGTTCTCAATACAACGAAACTGAAACTGTTCAGGTCTATTAATAAACATGTCTTGGCTTTATTAAAAGATTTCACTATAAAGTACCATGTTTCTAGAACCTAGAAAGTATTTACATTTTGCCAAGCCACAGAATGCTAATGTAAAAGACAGTTCATAATTGCTTACTTCTTAGTTTTACTAAAAATTAAGTTTTCTAAGGGTTAGGAATTCTAATTAATATATGCGACTAAAGCTACTAAAAGTTAAAAAGGGAAACATCTCTGTATACAAGGAAAGTAAGTTGTATATTTTCAGTAAAAGAGGTATAAGGAATGGAGATATTTTTGTTTCTTTCTTTTGTTAAAACAATAGTAAATTTGTCCTAAATAAAACTGGTTATAGGGAAAAATAGTAATTTTTGTCTTAAGCAGAGGCTAAAAAGAATGGAAGACATGAGGCAAATTCTAAATGTGAAAAAGAAAAGTATAGATGATTTGTTAAATAAGAACTCTGAGAAAAGAGTTTTGTGTATGATCCCAAGTTGGCTAAGATTGGAATGAATTTAGTTAAGTAAATAAGTTTTAATATCAAAAGTAAGCTGGTGTTAAATTAGAATTTGGTTTTCTCTCTTTAAATGGATAACTTTCCTGAGCTTTTAGTCTGCTCTTGGTAAAAAGATTATGAAAGATTTTTCTTTAACTTTGAGTAACTCTACCTTAGAGGCAGAAATTCTGTTTTGTCTAAATAATTTCCTTTGTTAAAAAGCTGAAGTCTCTCTATTAAAGCTAAAGATTTTCTTTAATTGTTTAACTCTCTGTTTGCCTTTAACATCTTCTGTTGTCACTTTTGTTAATTGGATAACTAAGCATTGTTTCACAGTAATGTATGATGTGTTTGATATTTTTGACAAACTTCCTCAAAATTCAAATTCTAAATAAAGTATTTCTTTTGACCTGAAACTGAGTTTGATAATTTCCAGTAGGTTCCTTGGACTTTTCAAAGCATCTGTTCTCTCTTCCTATAAAGAGGGAAATATTAAACTAATCAGGCTTATTTGCAGTTTTAAGTTGCATGGGAAGCATTGTCAAATATGATGATAAACCTTCTTTGATTATGTTGCATGGGTAAATCTTATTAATATAAGTTTTTAAATAATTATATAATATTCCTAAAATTCTGATATGTCCTGATTATGTCATAGTACAGTTATTATCTTAAAATGTTATGTCACAGAAATAAACAAATCTTTGTCAATTGCCATTTTTAAGTATTTTGTCATTTACATACAGTTATTGTTCTGCAATAATTCTTTTGCAAGTATATTTCACCTTCAGAGAGATTCATGGAAAGGACTCAGACATTTACTCTAGAACACAGGTTTTTAATAAACTTTCAGATCAGAAAACTGAACTGGGTAAGAAATTATAGAACACTGCATAAAACTGCTAACAAAAGAGCGAAATAGAGCTGATTATGTGGGACTGAATGAACTGATCAGGATGATTATGAATTTTATGACTTTTTGTATGAAATATTGCTGATTTTTTTAATGTTTTGTTTTTCCAGATTTAAGGAAAACTTTTGGTTTTCTCTTAAGGTAACTATGACTTATAGCAATTTGGTAAATTATACTTTTGTAAGAGAATTAAAACATTTATCTTTTTCTTCCTACCTGATCCCCCCAGAATTTAAAAACTCTTGATGAGTGAATATTCTTATTTTCATGGCAATATAGTTGTTTGTATCAGTTCAATAAGAATTTGTTCTCCTTATAAGAGGACACAAGTGGAAACATTGGTTATATTACCAAGATTTTGACTGGAAAGTCGTATTTGAGAGAGACATATATAGACTCAGATATGACCAGAGAGCTTTAAGGAACAAAAGTTGACTTTATGGAACAAATAAAGCCATTTGGAAATGTCCTTGTTTCTTGTTTACAGGGTCCCCAGCAACTTCCCTGGCAGGTGCAAGAACTTCAGGATATTTTGGGGACCTGGAGAATAAGCTTACTTCCCTGGCATGTACCAGAACCTGAGGATATTTTGGGAACCTTGAGAAGAGAGGAGTTCACCCAATTCTATAGGTATTGTGGCCAAATCTGATTACAAGTCCTTGGCTTGGCTTTCCTGGCCTCAAGAGGCATTTAAATTTCAATCTGAGAGTCCTCATGAAAAGTTGCAGGGAAGCAGATTTACAAGAGCCTATATGATCAATTGCTATTCTTGCTATACTTATGTAAATAATCAGGCCAAGTTTATTAAAGTGACTTATTTTGCAAACCAAGTAGTCTTAATCTGGCTATCTTTGTTAAAAATGAGGGTGATTTTAGAGAGAAAAATTATGTTTCAGTAGAAACTATAATACACACTGGTGCATATTAGATTCCAGTTCTATTAATTGTATTTCAGGTTTTTATTTTCTACCTGTAAACTGGACTGAATCCTGAATTCTTCTAATTTCCTGCAATATCTGGCTAAAAATCTTCAAATTCAGGTTTTCAAGTTTTTTCCATCCTTTTCATTTGGAATCATTGAGAACTGAAACCACCCTTTTTCCTGAAGCCCTGCAAACTGAAGCTGAACAACTTGATATAAACTTAAGAGAGATCACCATGATAGCCCATGTTTAGACACTCTTCATGCCTGTTGCTGTGTAAGCCACTCAAAAAGATACCTGAACACCCAATGACATCATCAGAGACATTTCAAACTGCAAAAGGTGCTTTGACTGAGACATCTAGAAATCTTCTTGAGTGGCTGTGCTCTGGGCTCTTGGCTCAGAAACTGGCTTAAATTGGCTCCAAACATTAACTTTGTTTTTCTTTTTTTCCATAGAAGTGTTTCTAATTAAATACCTGATTGCTTGCTTACACCATATAGGCCTAATATGGGGAGCCCACCTGCATCACTGCCTCCTGAAATGAATTTAGTTGGACTGACCTATTATCAGAACTGAGATACTGGTTGGTGTTCAGTGAGGTGGAATAATCTATCAACTCAGCTTCTGGACTGGGAAACTTCCTGAAGTTTCAAAGAGGGGGACTGTGGGTGATCAGAATTTTCTGCCCCAAAATGTGTCTCTTTGGCTTGATTATTTTTAAGAACAAAAGACTCAGAAAGAAACTTTGAACTACCTCCTAGCTGCCTAAAAGAATTTAATATAGAAAATCTATACCAAGGAAGGACCTAATACCATAAGGTAACTATAGTGTAATATAAACTAGGTGTGGTCTACTGGGAGGAACCTAGCAAGGCCCAGCTAGTCAAAGCCCTCCTCATGTCCCATTGTTTTGCAAGTTATATCAAACATTTGTTTAGCAAACATTTTCTTTTCCAACTCCACGTGTATTGCCTGCCTCTCCTTTTCCATCCCAAACAACTTCCCCCAAAATCCTTTATGTTTCAGCTGAAGATTGTATTCCACGTGGTGGCTTTGGCTATTTTGGTGAGTTGCTCCATTTTCCTGGGTTTCTCCCATGTATATGTTATTAAATTTTATTTGATTTTGTCCTGTTATTCTGTCTCATGTCAATGTAATTATTGGACCAGCCAGAAGAACCTAGAGGGTAGAGGAATAGTTCTTACTCCCCTACACATTTATGGGGGGAAACCCTGCAGGAATTAATCCAATATATTCAAAGAAGAATGAACAACAGAGGACAGGCTCACAATATGACTGCTTCAGAATCACGTCTAGGTTGCCTTAAAGAGTGTTCTGTTGGACCATTTCAATTCTCACTACTTCATGCCTACGCCTAATTAAGCATCGTGAACTCTGAACATTATAAACGAAAATAACAATTAGTCGAGTATGTAAACAAAACAGAAATGTTAAAAATGACACCATGGTGGATGAGGTTTGAACTTCACTCAGATCCCCTCTACCTGGCTGGAACACTCAGCCATACCTGCAGGGACAGACTCTTCAGTCTCTAAAGAACAGCCCTGAGCTGATAGCAGCTGGCTCATGGGGAAATGCTGGGAGAGAACACTTTCTCTACCCCATGGCCTGCAGCAAATATCTCATAAGATGAGAGAGGGTGGCTATAGTCCATACCCCTTGCTTTCAGGTGGGACAACTGTGGTGCCATTCATATCTCAGAGCCCCCATGGGATCAGGCTGAGATTAGGTTTCAGCTGAAACCACCTCCTTGATCAAGCTTCTTCTGCTGCCCTATCTACCTTCCTCAATGTTCCATGAATGTTTATGTGCATTTGATATGATTGTGTGTTTCTCAGTTGTTGAGCAAAACTTAGTCCATACACACTTACATTTTTCTGTTTATATAGGACTTGTTCCCTTATCATTTATAAAATCAATATATCTACTGGGTCACCTTGAAATTTTCATTTAATTGATAACCTCTGTTACACAGTAAGTTTATCTTACAGAAAATAAAAAGGAAAACATTTGGAAATTGGTCTGAAAGTTCAGAACATATTAATTGGAACAGAAATTTATACGAGTCCCAAAAGAAACAACCATGACAATATGAAATATTTGAAATGTAATATTCCATAATAAATATAACAAATTTGTGTTCACAATCCATGAACTGTGCCATATTCTTCTTGCTACACTTTTATACTATATATGTAACAAGTGGAAGTGTTCTTAGCTTAGTGATGAGCACACAGGAATTTTCTATGAATTTTCCTGCAGTCAGAGGTTCATTTTCCTCGCTGGGTCTCATTCAAGAACTAACCATGCCTAGATTTGTCACAGGACAGATTCTCAGGAAGCCCTGATCATCCTTAATTGGATTTGCAGGAGCAAAAGATGGACACAGAGACACTGCAGCAGAAATTTTAGTGAATGTAAAAATATGGAATCCATCACTAACGTGATAAAAGGAAATGATTCCACTATCCACGTCCAGGAAAACCCCTACTCGATGTAACCTAGGGCTCACTGAGAGAACAGTAAAAGGCATAGGGCTGGCTGAGAAGAGATCTTCATTGTTCAAACCCTCAGTCCACAAGCCAAGTTCTGAAGACTATAGAATTACTCTTGTTGATTAAGAGATTCTCTGCAAACGCCCACATCCCATTCTTTGCTTGTCCGGACGTCCACCTCCCAGTAATGGCGGCCAGATGTGAACTGAGGGGAACCCGGGGCACAAATTTCATAGATGAGTCTCTCAGGACAGGTCCTCCAATACTGTTTGAAATATCCACAGCGGACACTCCTCAGGTCCTCAGAAATGAGGAGGTGGTTATTGGCTGTGTCAACATCCAAGGTCATATCCACTGTGGGCGGAAACATAAGCAAATCAGCAAGTACATACACTATACACCACTTTTCATATCTGCTGCAAAGGCCCAAATCTCTCATTCACTTTCTTTCTTTAACTCTAACATTCTTTCCTAATAAGAGTTTCCCTGAGGAAACTTCCCTGGTCCCTTGATTAGATCAAATTTTACACATAGAATGAATGATTATAGTCGAAACTAGTCCTTATTTATCATAGGTATACTCTACATTAAGTTGTTTGATTATTTCATTAAATTTTTTCCTCCTTATGGTACATAATATACATGGAAAAAGAGGCCATGACTGTTGTTTGTTCTCAAATTAGACAAGTAACACAGATTCTGTCAAAATATAGACAGGAAATAAAAATTTTGAATGATGGAAAAAATTTTACGTATTATAAACAATTGAAATATTAGTTTTTCTTTTGCAACTACCTTCCTCATTTAGTGCTCTTGAATAGGCAATTGCATTCAAGAGCTTTTATTTTCTTTCCTCGAGTTGTACTAAAATATTAAGAAGAAGTGCCAGGAGTCCTGAGATGAGATGGGTAACTCTGGACAGTCAGGATAGAGGAAGAGATTCCCCTGGACATGAGTAGGGATGTGCTGGGATCTTGGCAGCAACTTAGACCCAGAACTTAATGGAGCAGTGCTCAGAGGGGCAAGTTAATTGGAGAATGACTGTGTGTATTGACAACATCTCCAAGTAACCCTAATTATGAGGATGGGTGAAGAGAGATGCTTGTCCCAACATGACCGTGTGGATGGAGTCAATGGAGCCTCAGAAATCAACCCTCTGGACCAAAGACCGATACTTTACCTGGCTCCCTTACAACATGGCTCTCTGGGAGATGCTCAGACTTTCTGACAATCAGAGAGGAATTGTCAAGACTTGTCAAGTGTCTAGGACAGGATTCACCATCCCTAATTCAAGTTTGCATGGAGCAAGAAGTAAACTCACTTAGAAAACAAACTAATTTCTTTCTTTCACAATGAGCCTGGGAGGTGTGGTCTGGCATCCTGACTTAAGCACATTAGACATGCAGCTGAGCTGTGGTAATTCACCTTAACTCAGAGTAGTGAGACTGAATGAGGCATGATTTCTCCAAGTTCCAGGTCAGGGAGGGAAGCACAGACTGCAGTGCTCCGTTTCAGAGTCTGCAGAGGAGCTCAACCTACAGCACAACCACTTTCACTTTTATGACCCTTTGCCTGGGGCTTCAGCTCTGGGGATCATTCATTGCCCACACTCACTGTGGATTAGAATCACCTGGGGGCTTTTAAACTTTGCAGATTCCTGGGCCTCACCATCAGAGTGGGTCAGATTCAGTGGGTGCAGTAACATTCACTTGCTACTCAAAGTGTGGCCCATGAACTAGCAGACTCAGCACCACCAGGGCTCTTGTCAGAAATCCTGATTCACAGCCCAGCCCAGTGAGATGACTCAGAATCTGCATTTGAATAAGATCCACAGGGATTTAAATACATTTAAGTTTGAGAATCACTGTTCTAGGCCCGTGTTACCCAAAGAAACACAATGTGAGCCCCCTGTGTACTTTAAATTTTCTTACAAACACATTAAAATAGTAATAATAAGAATCAGGTATAACTGGCTTTTTTGTGTGTGTGTGTGTGAGGAAGATCAGCCCTGAGCTAACATCCATGCTAATCCTCCTCTTTTTTTGCTGAGGAAGACCGGCTCTGAGCTAACATCTATTGCCAATCCTCCTCCTTTTTTCCCCCAAAGCCCCAGTAGATAGTTGTATGTCATAGTTGCACATCCTTCTAGTTGCTGTATATGGGACGCCGCCTCAGCATGGCTGGAGAAGCAGTGTGTTGGTGCGCGCCCAGATCCGAACCCAGGCCGCCAGTGGTGGAGTGTGCGCACTTAACCGCTAAGCCACGGGGCTGGCCCTATAATTGACTTTAATAATACATTTTATTTAATCCAGTATATCCAAAGTCTGATTTCTGCTTGTTTCAATAACCAAGTTTCAAGTCACCAATAGGTACCAGTGGCTATTAGAAATATTCGGTAGCACAGGTCTAGGGCATGACCTAAATATTATATTTTCTTAAAAACCTACAGATGGTTCTAATCTATACTTATAGGTGAGAATAACTTTTGCTTTGAAAAAATAAAAACCTTCAGGTGTTAAATTCAGCTAACACCCTTATTTAATGGAGAATTTTTGAAAAGTTGCTTTTTCCAGGGCCCTTTATGGGTTGGCGCAGGTTGTACAGATACCTTACCTTGGAACTTCCTCATCCTTGGGTTCCTCTGGAGAACAGCTCTCATTTGGGGCTCTAACTCCTTGATCTTTTTTTTTTTTTTCCCAATAAGTTTTTTTTATTGTAGTAAAGTACATATGATATAAAATTTACATTTTAACTATTTTTAAGTGTACAATTCAGTGGCATTAAGTGAATTTACATTATTTTGTAACCATCACCATTATCCATCTCCAGAACTTTCTCATAATCCCAAACTGAAACTCTGTACCCATTAAACAATAACTCCTAATTTCTCCCTCCCCCTAGCCCTGGAGATAACTCCTTGATCTTTGAAACCAGCACCCACAGCTGGCTACCAGGCCTGATGTCCCTCTTCTGAGAGACAAGGAAGCAGAAGGGGGATATAGGGCCCGCACCGTGGCTTAGCGGTTAAGTGCGCGCGCTCCGCTGCTGGCGGCCCAGGTTCAGATCCCGGGCGCGCACCGACGCACCGCTTCTCTGGCCATGCTGAGGCTGCGTCCCACATACAGCAACTAGAAGGATGTGCAGCTGTGACATACAACTATCTACTGGGGCTTTGGGGGGAAAATAAATAAATAAAATTATAAAAAAAAAAAAAAAAGAAGGGGGATATAAATCCTCCCCGAGGGGCTCCTTCTACAGTGAATTGACACACTGGAGGTGGCAGCCATACCCACATTTCAGGTACATGGGTTTTTCAAGATAAATCATACAGCCACCACATCTGCTTGCTTCTTTTTTTTTTTTAATTTTTTGTTTATTGCAGTAACATTGGTTTATAACATTGTAAAAATTTCAGGTGTACATCATTATACTTCTATTTCTGCATAGATTACATCATGTTCACCACCAGAATACTAATTACAACCCATCACCACACACATGTACCGAATTATCCCTTTCGCCCTCCTTCCTCCCCCTTCCCCTCTGGTAACCACCAATCCAATTGCTTCCTTCTTTAAAGTGTTCAGCCATGGCCACTGTCTGGAGAACAATGTGTGTGATATTGGGATTTCCATTGGTTGGGTGGATATTAGTCTTTGGGACACTTTCATCTTTACATAAATAGTGATTTGCAATCACTGCTACTAGGTAATAAAAACACAACATAAGTACAAACATAACTGACTCATGGCCCTGAACTCCTGATATTTAAAATGCTGGTTGGAATGAAGGACACCACTCATTTTTGGGCTTTATGTTAGGTGGTGAAAGGGTCTACGTCATACTTGAGCTGTCTACTATGGTGGCCACCAGCCACAAGTGGCTATTGAGCACCAGAGGTGGGCTTATCCACAGAGAAATGTGCTGTGAGTATAAGATGCACACTCAAATTTGAAGGCATCATGAGAAAAAGAGAATAAACTGTTTCATTGAGAACTTTCAAAAACTGATTACATGTTGAAATGATCACATTTTTCCTGTAAAATTAGATTTGTTTGATTTTACTTTGTGTGGCTACTAGAAAATAAATTTATAATGACATATGTGGGTCACCTTCTACTGGACAGCACTGATCTAGACCCAGAAACCCTCCACCTCCCTCAGCTGTCCAACCGGCATGTGGCAAAAACCCACAGCAGAATTTGAGTGGTGGATTAAGTCAGTAGCTGAAACTCCACTCACCATCTCACAGAGTCTGCCAAGCTCTGACTTGACTCAGGATGAGGAAGACTACATTATTTCTCTAACCTGGGTATTGAACATCTAAGTTCTGCCTACAGCCCCCATTGGAGGTCCCTGTGTTCCTAGGTGCACACACTGTGCTGGCATTCAGTTGGCCTCAGACAGCACTTGCTGAATTAATGAGTTACTCCAGTGTGAGACCTTGCTTTCTTATCTCTGCATTTTGTAGAACTTTGAGAAGTAAAAATGAAATCCCATAAGACTGAGCTCACCTGTCCTCCACTAGGTCCTCTTCCGATCTCCAGCTGCTTGTCCTGACAGCTCAGATGTGGAGTGAGATCCACCTACAGGGGCTTTTATTAGACAGAGTCCCTCCTCCCACCTCACTCACATCCCACCTCTCCTCTTTAATCCAATCAGGTTTTGATTTAATTTGGCATTAGTGAGGTTTTTCTCACATCACAGAGAGCTCCACAGGGGTGGGCTGTGTTGGGGGCAGGAGGAGAGCCTGTCCCAGCTGCAGCCCACTCAGGGCCAGACACTCACCCCTTAGGAGGGTTAGGAGCCAGCCCAGACACTCAGGATTCAGGGGGCCCACTGGAGAGCTGATGAGGTCCTTGGGTTCGGGGGCTTCAGACAGATGTTTGTGGGCAGTGGACACCACGTTGAGGCCGGGGAGTCCAGGGTTCAGTGAGACACCCATGAGGATGGTGATAAGAGTGGCTGTTGAGAGGTGGTGTGTATTCAGCACACGCAGCACCACTGTCCTCACTGTGCCCACTGTGGGGCCCTCGTCCCCCCACATCCCCTGCAGGTGCCGCTGGTCCACCCAGCATCCTTGGAAATCTCAGTCAGCCTCTGCTGGTGGAGCTGAGGGGACCACCAGGGGCCACCTGTTTGTCATCTGTGTTCTTTCTCTGTGCTGGACCCCAGTGTAGCCACAGACCCCCCAGCAAGGTGGGTGCTGCTGTTATCCCCATGAACAGCTGGACTTCAGCTTGCTCCAGGCCCTGCAGTCCAGGGTTTTTGGTGATGAGGACCCCTCTGTGCGGGGCCTCCTTCCCACGTGCGCGGAGTCAGGCCCTGACTGCAGGATTCATTCCCTCAGAGACTCATTTTACACCTCGGAATCCCAGGCCCTGCAGGGAAGGCTGTGCTGGGCCCTGGGCACCCTGGGTCAGCCAGGCTTTGTTCTTGCCCAGGAACTGCTGTGGGCAGGAGGCGAGGGGCAGGCAGGTGTAGACCCCCAAGTCACAGGGGCCCAGAGGCTGCACCGAGGCCTGCTCCAGGAGCCCCCTCCCACAGTGATCAGGGCTGACCACGTCTCTGGGGGAGGTGGCTCACCTGAGGGGGCTGGCCATGGGGATGGTGGCCCCCAGACGGATCGTAGAGCAAGAGTGAATGTGCATGGGTGACGGTGATGGTCAGACTTCCTGTCCCTGCTGATGTGGGGATTGGATGAGTCACAGTGGGTCCCCCCTGCAGACCAGGGTGATGGAGACCTGAGGGGCTGGACAGACCAAGAGTGGTCGCCCACTCTGCCCAGAGGAGGACAGGGTCCCAGGGACGCTGGAACCACATGGGGTCAGTTCAGGATTCAAGATACCAGAAGAGTTCAACAGCATAGGGGAGGGGTGGTGGCCTCTTGGTGGCCTCCTTCCTGGTGCCCTGATTGGCCTGTGGGAGTGAGAGACTGCCAGCGTGAAAGTGGGGCTTTGCCAGTGTCCATCCCTGTGGCTAGGCAGCCCTGCTCCTGATGCTGGGGCATCCTGGGTACAGGGCCCAGCCCTAGGATGGTTCTGGGTGGAGTTTCAGGGAAGTGGGCTCCTGGGTACTGCAGATAGGGCACCCTCCCCCTTCCAGACTGTAAGTCAGACCTTCAGTTCACTGAATTAAGTACGTGTTTTATTATTTCTTGCCTCAGAGCCTTCCTTCCACTTCTGTCAACAGAAGCAGAGGAGGATGATAACATAAAATGTCCTACTTTGGTTTCCTCTAGTGAAGAGTTAAGGGTTAGAGACTAATTCTCTTCTCAATTTCCTTATTTTTCCAAAATGGAGAAGACAATAAAAAACAAAACTCAGACCAGCACCCACATAAATTAAACTAGAGGCTTAATCTCAGCACTCTATCTTAGGCTTCTTCCTTTTCAATCCAACAGTATGAAATACACAGTAGCTCCAGAAATCCTGAGTCTCCTTATATATTGTTATTTCCAGAATATTCTGGTCACCACTTCTCAACTGGAGCTGCCATTTAAGGGTCCCTCCCCATTAAGCCTGAGCACCTGGGTTTGCAGTGACCCATCAATCACTGAATGTTGAATGAATGCAGTCATGCATTCCTGCCTCATTGGTTCACTCTGCTGTATATGCTTCAATCTTTTATTTTATTTTATTTTTTTTGGTGAGGAAGATTAGCCCTGAGCTAACATCCGATTCCAATCCTTCTCCTTTTGCTGAGGAAGATTGGCCCTGGGCTAATATCCGTGCCCATCTTTCTCTACTTTATATGAGACGCTGCCACAGCACGGCTTGATAAGTGGTGCGTTGGTCCACGCCCGGGACCCGAACCTGTGAAGCCTGGACCACCGAAGTGAAGCGCGCACAAACTCAACTGCTAGGCAACCGGGCTGGCCCCGCTTCAACCTTTTCTTTCAAGGACTAGTGTGTCTCCAGGGCCCTGGGAGTCAGATGTCGGGCTCTGGGCTGAGCTGCTTGGACCCTTTGTGGGTGCTGGGGAGAGTCCTATGGGCGCCATTCTGACCGGGGCATCTGTTCCTGGGGGTTGAAGTGGACAAGCTTCTACCAAGGTTTTCTGTTGGAGGCCATGGCAGGAGGGCCCCTGGGTTCTGCCTGGATTTAGGGTCTGGGAGCTGGTCAGGGAGGGAGCCTGTGGGTCTGGGACCAGTAGGTGGCGCCAGAGATGAAGGCCTGGTGCCCGTCTCCCCGGTTGAGTGGCCTTGGCTGTTGCTCAGGAAATCTCAGCCACCAGCACTGGACAGGCCTCCAGAGTGCTTTACTCCCACAGGACACACTGACACACGTGAGCTCGCTCACCCCATCCACACTCTCACACGTGCCATCACGCTCTCATACAGACCTTCCCTCTCACGTACGTGTTCTAGAGTGTTCTCTCACATGTAGCTGCACACACATGCGCCTTCTCATGTGAGTGTGCACACTTGTAGTGACTGCCCCTAGTTGCACACACTCATGGGTTTTCAGTCTCACCCTGTCTCTCCATTTTTCTCACACAGAAACTCCACCTCAGACACACCCCCCCCCTCAGCCAGCTTCTTCTCTGCCTCACGTTTCCCTTAGAACAGAAATGATTTCTCTCCTTCAGACAGTCTGCTCTCTCTTTGTAGATCCCTATACCTTGGTCCCCTAGTGTTGTCCTTCTTGTCATGTGGGACCCACCACCTCCTTCCTGCCACTTTGTAGAACATGCCCTTTACATGTGGGAAGGGAAACCCACCCACACATCACATGATGCCCCAACTAAGGGGTCAGCAAACTAAGGCCTGTGGGCCACCACTTTTCTTGTAAATAAAGTTTTACTGGAACTCAGCCGCTCTCATTTTCATATTGTCTATGGCAGCTTCCATGTACAAAGACAGGATTAAGTAGGTGTGACAGAGACCTTATGGCCTGTGAGCCTAGAGTATTGACTATCTGACTCTTTAAGAAAAAGTTTGCACTCTATGGGACTTGTGGTGCCCATCACCCACCCTGTCTGTGAGCCCGTAGTTCCCCCAACCTTTGGGACAACCACACACTCCCCATGGGTTTCCAAGGGTTTTAATGAGAAAATTTTTTTGCTGTCTTTTGTTTTCCATTGAGTATGTCTTTCATATTTTTAATCTATTTTTAGGGCTAATTCTTTTTTTTTATTTGTTTGTTTTTTGTCAACTACGCCACTAGACCACGGGCCAGCCCCATAGGGCTAATTCTTTAACTTTATGCATCATCTACATTATTTTAATTCAGTTTACATATTAACAATTTCAAAAAACACTATTTAATGTTTTCTCCTTAAAATACAACTTTAATGAACATTTTCAAGCACACAAAATTATAGACAATAAGATCATCACCCCACCCATACACTTTGGGAACAAACTTATCGACTTTCAACCATCATTTACTTTGAGCAGATCTAGTTTTGTCTAAACCTTGTCATAGTCCCCTCCCTGGATAATTTTAAGTGATAATATACCTTGGCTAGGAACAGTGGGGTGTTATTGTTACAAGATAGACTATGATGCATTTCTGGGGGAAAACCCTGCAGCAATTAACCCAAAGTGTTCAAAGGGGAATGAACACTAGGGGCAGAGCTCATGGTATGACTCCTGCAGAATCGCTTCTGTGTTTCCTTGAGGAATGTTCCAACTGACCACTTCCAATTTCCTCCCTCTAACTGCACACCAAACCTAATTAAGCATCACTAACTCCAAGCATTGTAAGGAAAATAGTGATCATTTGAGAGTGTGAACAAAACAGAAATGTTAAAAATGGCCCCGTGGTGGATGTGGCTGTATCTCTACTCAGATCCCCTCTACCTGGGTGGTGCCCTCAGCCCCACCTGCAGTGACAGACTCTCCAGTCTCTAAAGAACTGCCCTGGGCTGACAGCAACATTCTGACAAACTCCAGAATGGGAGAAAATCTTTGTGAATCTAATACTGATAAAGGATCAATACTTGTAATATATAAAGTACTCCTCAAAGTAACAACAAAAGACAACCCAATACAAAAATGGGCAAAGGACTTGAATAGGCATTTTCCTAAAGATATACAAACTGCCAATAAGTCTATGAAAAGCTGCTCAACATCATAGGTCATCGGGGGAAATGCAAATCACACCACAATGGGATCTCACTTCACACTTGCTATGGTGGATATACAGCAATCCCCAAAACGGAAAAGAACAAGTGTTGGTGATGATGTGGAGAAACTGAAACCCTTGTGCATTGCTGGTGGGAATGTAAAATGATGCGGCAGCTGTGGAAACAGTTTGGTGATCTCTCAAAAGGATAAACATAGAACTAACATATGGAACAGCAATTCACTCCTAGGTAAATATCCAAAACAATTGAAAGCAGGGACGTGACAGATATTTGTACATCCATGTTCATAGAAGCATTGTTCACAATAGCCAAAAGGTGGAAACAACCCAAGTATCCGTCAGCAGAAGAACGAATAAACCCAATGCTGTATACACGTAGAATGGAATAGCCTTCAGCCATAAAAATGAATGAAATTTTGATATATGCTACAATATGAAATGACGTTGAAAATATTATGCTTAGTGAGATAAGGGAGATACAGAAGGACAAATACTATGTGATTCCACTTATGTGAAGTATCAAGAACAGGTAAATTCATAGAGACCGAAAGTAGAACAGAGGATGTCTTGGCTGGTAGGAGAGAGGAAGTGGTGTTATTCTTTTACTGGGCACTGTGTTTTTGTTGGGGATGACAAAAAAGTGTTAGGTATAGATAGTAGAGATGGTTGCACAACTTGTGAATGTGTTTAATGCCACTGGATTGTGCACTTACCAATGGTTAAAAATAATAAGTGCTATTATGTATATGTTAAAAAGTTTATGAAAATGGGTAACTCGTAAATGATTACAAAATACAATAATCATAGATGGTACAGAAACTGACTTCTATTTATTTACCTTTTCAATTGTGTTTTCAACAATTCAGGCGCAGAAACTAGGAGCTCTAGGATCCCTAAGGATCAGCAGTAAGGGGCTAAAAGTGGGGAAACATAAAGCCAAAATATGAGAGATGTGCATCAACCATGGACGAGCATCTAAAAAGGCAGTGATATAAAAAGCAAGAATGGAATTCAGCGTGTAAGGGATGACAAAAGTGACCACCAACATGAGGATGGTGTGGGCGGCTCTGGTCTCTGGTGGGCATTTGTGGTAGCCATTGGGGGTGTGAACATGCTGCACTCTCTGGTGGTGTCTGTGCAGGAGAAGCACCATGGAACCACCCGACCAGACCACGAGGAAAATAAACATGACATCAGAGATGGACAACAAGATAACCATGCGTGAAGTGAAATTTGAGGATGGACAGAACCACTTCCCTTGGACGTCAGTATCATTTTCCATGTCCTGTGGACCAGCGACTTTCACAGGAATAAAGACATTCGTTAAGAAACTGATCATCCAGCAGGTACAACAGAATGGACCAATGACCTTAGGTGTTCTTCCTCTGAGCATCGTCCACTCCACTCTCCCGGGAATGAGAGTGAAGAATTGATAGGTGCTGAGGACACAGGTGGAACACATGGTGGTGTTTCGAGCCACTCTGTATATATAATACGAAAATTTACACCCGAGAGAGGACAGGGGGCTCCTCAAAACAAAAGCAGCTGTCGTGTGGGGAATTGCACTGGAGAGAAGAGCCAAGAGATTGGCCAAAGCCATGTGGGCGAGAATCACGTGTGTGGGCCTCTGCCTGTGGCCAAGCAAGATTGGAGAGACATTATAGAAGAAGAGAATGATATTGGCCAGAGTCCCAACCCCAATCTGTAAGAGAAAGCTGGTTTTCACAGCCAGCTTCCCTGTGGTTCTTAGGACATCTTTCTGATAAGACATGGAGATGGCTTCAGAGTCGCCTGGAGCAAAAGGTGCTCATGCCAGTGATGACATCAGCAGTCTTCCCACATAGCGAATGTTGGAAAAGGCTTCCCGCTCTTTCTGCTGAGAAAGGAGATGCTGTCATACTCCATGCGAGGGGCTCAAACTCAAGAACACAGACCAGACACCAGGTATACTTTTCAACATCATTATTTTATATTTACTTCTGTTTACTTTTATATCTGATTCTCCACCAGAATGTAAGGTCCATGAACTTAGGAAGCGTGTTTCTCTTGTTCAACAATACAGTTGACAAAGAATAGGTGGTGAATAATATGTGCTGAGTATATGAGTAAGTTACAAGAGACAAAGAAAGTACTCTACCTCCCTTAAAATTCACGGTTCTCCTGCTTATTATAAGAATGTATTAACTTAAGAAAATGAAATGGAAAATGCAAAAATATTGTTGAGATTATAAGATTATATAACTAATTTTAATACTGTTTCAAGAGAATCAGTTGTCCACGTTTGAGGACTCATAATTCATCCGAGTTAAGGAGTTAAAAAATCATTTGTGGACGTCCAGTTTCCAGCTTTTCAGTTAAGGAGTTTCGACGTCACCACTCTGTCCTAACAACAAGAAAAAACTTAATAGGCTGAAAATTCTTGGATCCCTAAGAGAGTCAGGACACAGGGGCCATCGTTGCCTCCAAGATTGGAGAGAGGGACAGGTGAATACAGGGAATCCAGGCTCACTGGAGCAGAGACTGATAACAGAAAGCACATGGGAATGAGGCCTGAGGTGGAAAAAACCTGCCCTATATTTGATGGATTGATAGGGGTCGTTGTGGACAAGTCTGAGAGCGATAAACTCCAGACAGACCAAGTTATAGGGGGATCCCCACACATTTATGAATTTTACCCCCAGCAGCTTGACCACATTCTCTCAGTAAATGTCAGAGGAAAATCCCCTTGTGCTTGTGGCAGGGGGAGGGGACAAGAAACCATTCTGAAACACACCAGAGCCCTGTGTTCTTCTGAACAAGGTCTGCCTTCAGGAGAAAGGGGTTAACTGGAGCCTACCCTGCTGGGGTATTGTCAGAGCCCAACTGACCTGGGGAAGGGATGTACCCAACTCCAGCCCACTCTACTCATCCTGTCCCACCTAAGGGGGGCGAAAAACCTGAGAAACACTTGCCAAGTTCGAAGTCCAGAGGCACAGGCTCACTAACAGATAAAACCCTACTTCTAGGTCCATAGAACACCTCCCCTTTCCCCACAACTCACCAAAACATTACTAAAGGTCTATTTACAGCAGTTGCTTTTACCAAGTACATCACGTCTGGCTATAAGGAAAAAATTGGAAAACATACTAAAAGGAAAATAACACAATTTGAAGAGACAGAGCATGCATCAGAACCAGACATGGCAGGGATGTTGGACTTATCAGAGAGGGAATTTCAAACAGCTCTGATTAATAAGCTCAGGGATTTAACCGATAAAGTAGACAGCATGCACACACAGTTGGGCAATGCAAACAGAGAGATGGAAATCCTAAGAAAGAACTAAAAGGAAATGCTAAAGATCAAAAACAGTGTAACAGAAGTGAAGAATGCCTTTGACTGGTTTATAGTAGATTGGACACAGCTGAGGGAAGAATCTCCGAGCTTGAGGATCCAACAATAGAAACATCAAAAAACTGAAGAACAAATAGAAAAAACCTGACAAAACAGAACAGCGTAGACAAGGACAGTGGGCTATCTACAAAATGTGTAACACGTGTAATGGGAACAGCAGAAGGAGAAGGGAGAGACACAAGCACGGAAGAAATACATGAAACGATAATGACTGAGAATGTCCCCAAATTATGTCAGACACCAAACTACAGATCCAGGAACCCAGAGAACACCAAGCAGGATAAATTAAAAAAAGAAAAAAAACTATACTTAGGCCTGTCATTTTGAAGCTACATATAATCAAATATAAAGAAAAAACGCTGAAAGAAGTCAGAGGAAAAAACTCAACTTTACGTATGGACAAAGTGAAGAATCACTTCCAACTTCTTCTCAGAAACCAAACAGGCAAGATGAGAGCAGAGTGAAGCAAAGAGTTGAGAAAAAAGAACCCACCAATCTAGAATTTTCTACACTGTGAAATTAGCCTTCAGAAATGAAGGTGAAATAAAGAATTTCTCAGACCCCCAAAAATCGAATCTGTTGCCAGTGGACCTGCTTTGCAAAAAATGTGAAAAATTCTTTAGAGAGAAGAAAATGAAGTAGATCAGAAACTAAGACCTAAAGAAAGGAAGAGCTTCAGAGAAGGAATAAGTAACGGTAGATTAATATTCTTATTTTTAATCTTAGAGGTAAGTTTGTTCAAGATAGTAATAAAAACAAAGTATTTGTGTGTGTATATATATATATATGTTTATGTATGCTTGTATATATATCCCACCCTATCCTTGATCCATTCCACACAGCAATCCCTCCCTGCAGTTCTGTTGATAAATCTGTTCTATACAAGACTCTAATCAGAAATTGTAATTATTCCAATCTCTCCTTTGAGTTACAATTATCCATACAAGTCCATGGTTCTCCTGTGTAAGTTTTTGTCCAGCCCCAGTGAGTCCTACAGAACCTTGTTTATCGGCAAAAGAGCCGACATGACTCTCATGCCCCATAGATCCTCATATGATCTCCCTGGAGCCCCCACCAGTGGTCCCTAAATCACACCTTCAGTGGCTCCAAGTGCGTGCAGTTCCCCTCATCCCCTTGCACCACTCCTCCGACAAACACAGCCCATGGCCTCCATTAAATGGGACTGAGGGCTTACTGAGGTGGGTGATGTGATCAGACCTGCTGGTTGTATGTTCTGTGGGGCACACAGAGATCAGCCCCACAAGTGAGGTGCCGCCTTTATACCAACAATCACTAGTCAGAATGCAGAAGGGCACACCCGTCCCCACACAGACCATGACCCCCTGCCCCATATAGTCACACCTGGGGCACCTCCACAGGCAGAGTCAGAAACAAAAGCCCAGAAGGTACCCTGTGCAGTCACAGGACACACATCTCAGTGCCTGTCTCCCCTCGGGAACCTCTCTTCACCCACAGGCATGGAGGGACAAGCAAGGGCAGCTCACTCTCCATGTACTTGGACAAGCTGGTGCAAACCATTCTTGAAAAAAACAGAGACCAGGAAGCCCTATTTTCCAACCACTCTTCTGATGACTCAGCTCTGCTTTCATTAAATAAAACTGAGAGGCTGTTGTGTCTGCCTCGTGCCTGAGTGATTTTTGCTCCACCAACTTCCTCAAACCTTCTGGGGGTTTTGTGACTGCTGTGACTGAGAATGCGTATAATACAGTGGAAGCAGTGAGAGTTAATTCTGATGCAGAGGAGTGTGCCACTCATCACAGATAAGCACAGAAATCAGAGGTAGTTTGTAGACCCCCTAGGAGAGAAGGAGAAAGCCCACCTAACAGAGCTCATGGTGCATTGAGGACAACGGACAAATGAGTAGGAATAGGCTCTGGATGGAGGGTACAGTGAGAGTTGGAGAAGGTGGAAGGACTTTGCGTCCAGTGTAGAATCACTAAGCCTTTCTCAGAAATTGCCTCTGATGCATCTTGGTCTCAGCCATCACTACCACTTTTGCAGTCTTTTGTAATGTTGACCTGTCTTACTTAGCCTGTCCTGACTGCTGTAACAAAGTATCACCGACTGAGTGAGTGTCTTAAACAACAGAAGTTCATTGCTCACCAAGGCTGCAGGATAGTTGCCTTCTGGGGAGGGCTGCCTTCCTGGTTCATAGCTGTTGCCTTCTTGCTGTGTGCTAACATGCTGGAAAGGGGCTAGGGATCTCTCTGAAGCCTCTTTTATACACACTAATTCCATTTATGAGAGCTTTATATCATGACCTCAGGCCCTCCAAAGGTCCACCTTTTAATACTATCATCTTTGGGGGTTACAATTTCAACCTGCACCATTTGGGGAGAAACTAACATTCAGACCACAGCATGGCCCATAGTACATTCCACTATATTTATGAACATAAAATGCACTCTTGAATTACTACAAAGAGTACTGTTCTTATTCCTAATTCCAATTAAAAAAATTGTACATTGCTTGATTTCCAACATTTACACCATTTTGGCAGACTTGAAAATTGACTGGAATTCATATCACTACAAATTATTTTTTCTACCCCCCTGCTGCCTCAGGTTAAGGAAGGACGGAGGGGCATTTTCCCATTCAATTATGGAGATAAAAATCTGAGCCATCCAGACACTCACAACACAAATAATACACAGAAGAGCAACACAGAAATTACTAAGAGGACTGCAACCTCCTGAAGTGGGATTTGAAAAGGAAAAATGTGTGTCCTTAGAGGAGAGACTATTTCTCTGTGTATTTCTGTTTGTACGTGTGTGTGTGTCTGTCATTGGATCACATGTCTGGTTTCAGGATTTTAAAATCACAGCCCAAACTCTACACCAATTTGTCCTCCTATATTCACACCCAACCCCAATCTGTTAGGTCTGAGAAAATGGGTAGACTCCTGTGTACGTGGTTGAGGAGCTCAGTGGCTCTGGACTTACAAGGCTTGGCTCAGAGTCCAAGTGGAATTGTCCCTCTTTCTCTCCTTGTCAGGGACTCCAGGGCACAGGGATTTGCAGTGAACCTCATGACTCTGGTCCCACTTGGAAACACATCCCAACACATTCCCATCTTCTACCTCCCCAGCCAGGGCATGAGTGGCAGCTCTGGACAAGGTAGGGTCAGCACCTGTCCTGCCAAATGTTAGTGCACAACCACAGCTCTGAGTTCCTCTCCTGCTGGAGACCCCTCCCCTGCTGTTCTCTGCCTTGAGACTGAACAAAAGGAAGCACTCACCTGGCTGCTCTTTGCTCCAGAGCTCTGTGCAGGGAAGTGTCCACCAGGATGGGCCATAGTTATAGAGACAGGGTTCCTGGACCTGCTCTCCCCACAGAGGTGCCATTATCATGTCACCTGCAGTATGGGTGACACTGTCTGCCTGGAGAGTCTGGGCGTCTCCCATGAGGCCAAATGTTACCCCCTGTGCAAATCTCCCTCAGCCACTTCTGGTAATTAGGGACAACTCTTGGCAATTATTGAGAAGATCTCCATGAGCAGCTGAGCAGAAGGCAGAGGAAGTTTTCTATGTTCCCTGTGGGAGAATAAGTTCAGAGTGAAAGTCCTAGTTGGAGGTGGAAAGTACACTCAAAAGTGCATCAGGGGCTCCCTTCACTGTGTTTACTGTTGGGCATTTTCCTTCAGGCTCTTTCATTGTCCAAAACCATTCCCCAGTTTTTCACACTGTGGAGGATCAGAAATTGCAACCCCAACTTGTGTCTCTTTGGCTTGATTTTTTTAAGAACAAAAGACTCAGAAAGAAACTTTGACCTTCCCCTTAATAGCCTAAAAGAATTTAAGATAGAAGACCTGTTCCAGGAAGGAGCTAATACTATAGATAACTACAGTGTAATATGAACTAGGTGTGATAGCCAGGGAGGAAACTAGCAAGGCCCATTTGATCAAAGTCCTCCCATTGTCTTTGCAGGGCATGGCAAACATTTTTTTTACCAAACACTTACTTTTCCATCTCTGTGTGAATTGCCTTCCTCCCCTTTGCCTTCCAAAAATATTACCCCCAATATCTTCCTTTGTCTGTAGCTGAAGATACTATTTAAGATGGTGGCTTCAGCCATTTTGATGAGTTACCCAGTTTTTTCTGGGTTTCTTTCATATATACGTCTTACTAAACTTTGATTTTCTCCTGTTATTTTGTCTCATGCCAATATAGTTCTTAGCCCAGCAGGAAGGACCTAGAGGGTAAAAGTATAGTTCTTCCTCCTCTATTGTTGGTGATGAGGGTGAGAGAAAAGTGAAGTGGCCGGATGCTGGTCACTCTAGGAATAATACAGCTGAGAGATCCTGGACCTCTGAGAAGAGCTGGCAGGAGGTAAGTGTTCTTCTCACATCTGTATCCCAGATCTCTGCCCACAGGGTCCAGTGGAAGTTAGGATAGTGAACTTTCTCCTTTTCTAAATTTATATTAGCAAGGGAAAATGTTTGTAAAGCTAATTTCTTGGACTCAGTGACTCTGGGATATGTGGTTTGAGTACTTGTTGTTTTTTAGTGATCTTTCCCCTCCCAGCGATGGTCACTATTTTTCTTTGTCTCTGTCTTTTGTGTAATTTGTCATAAAAAGGAAAAACCCGGGACCTGCCCAGTGGTGCAAGTGGTTAAGTGTGTGTGGTCTGCTGCGGCGGTCTGGGTTCACTGGTTTGGATCCTGGGCGCGCCACCAACGCACTGCTTGGCAAACCATGCTGTGGTGGTGTCCCATATAAAGTGGAGGAAGATGGGCATGGATGTCAGCCCAGGGCCAGTCTTCCTAAGCAAAAAAAAAGAGGAGGATTGGCAGATGTTAGCACAGGGCCGATCTTCTTACAAAAAAAAAAAGAGGAAAAACCATAGGGCAGGATGCAAACCCAGTCCTACAAGCCTATAAGCCTGGTGTCCAGGCTGGCCCCACAGTAAACTTTGCTGTGGGTTAATATGCACATTAGGCAAAAGCTGTTGTTAATGGATATTTTGGAAGCCGAAAGGTTGCAAAGTTGGTGGGCAACATTTGAATATTTAAGAACCATTAAGACACTCACCACCTCAAGAACACACCCATGATAGAATAACTTGGTCACGGAATGGAGTGGGTAACACAGTCACCCGCCAACCTCAAGGAAGTTTCCATGCAGTGAGGTACTCTGTAAAACAACAGACAATCCCCAACACCATGGCACATCCCTCTTATTTTGGTTCCAAGAGACCCAAGTCTTAGCTAAAGCTGTTAATGTGCATATAAGATGAGTTTTCTTCTTTTGTCTTATTCTATGTCTTGAGAAGTTGGCTTTGTGTCCTCTCTGGTTTCTGCCATCTGGAGGATGCGCATACTGACATGCATGTTGGTGTCTAGTGGAATAGACTGGGGTTCTGAGATGCACTCTCTTTGTCTGACTGTGTCAGCTCTCAGTGGAGTGTGTCATAAGGGGCCCCAGTTGTTACGAGGCTTTATCATCTCAACCTTCACTGACTGTTAGTGCTGGAAATGTCCCATTCCAGTAGTGTATTCTCGGGGTCACAGATTAGTGGGTTTGCGACTGGAGGCATCCCAAGTCCCCACGGGAGACCAGAGACACTGTTTTCACCACACCATCCTTATTGCTTGTGCAATGAAGGCCTTTGCTTTCTTAGAACATTTTTGGGAGTGAAATTCTTGGGTCTTGTGAGGGCTGCCTCTTTTGCACTCTCTTTTGAGAATGTCTCTTGCATCTGTGATTAATTCCTAAAAGGTTTATTGGTTTTAATTACAGTTAAGATCTTACTCATCCTCCCCTTCCGCCACTCCCTTTCCTTCTGATAACCACTATTCTGATGTCGTTATCTATATGTTATTTATCTTCCACATATGAGTGAAATCATATGGTATTTGTCTTTCTCTGTCTGACATTTTTCTTTGCATAACACCCTCATACACCATCCATGTTTTTGCAAATGGCATGATTTTGTCTTTTTATGGCTCAGTAGTACTCCATTGTATATATATACCACGTCATCTGTGTCTATTCATCCATTTATTGTCACCTGGGTTGCTTTCACACCCTAGCTATTGTGAATAATGCTGCAATGAACATGGGGGTGCATAAATCTTCTTGAATTATTGATTTCATGTTCTTTGGATAAATACCCAGTAGTGGAATAGCTGGATCATATGGTATTTCTATTTAAATTTTTCAAAAATTCTCTATACTGTTTTCCATAGTGGCTGCACCAGTTTGCATTCCTGCCAACAATGTAGGAGGGTTCGCTGTCCTCTGCATCCTCTCCAACACTTGTTATTTCTATCTTATTAATTATAGCCATTTAGATGAGTGTGAAATGGTATCTCATTGTAGTTTTCACGTGCATTTCACTAATAATTAGTGATATTGAATACCTTTTCATGTGCCTGTTGGCCATCTGTGTATCTTCTTTGGAAAAATATCTGTTCATATCCTCAGCTCCTTTTTTGATTGGGTTGTTCATTTTGTTGTTGTTGAGTTGTGTGAGTTCTTTATATATTCTGGAAATCAAACCCTCATCAGATATATGATTTGCAGATATTCTCTCCCAGTTCATGTGTTGTATTTTCATTTTGTTGATAGTTTTCTTTGCCATGCAAAAGATTTTTAGTCTGATGTCATCCTATTTGTTTATTTTTTTTCATTTTGTTTCCCTTGCCTCAGGAGACATGGTATTCAAAACATACTGCTAGGATTGATGTCAAAGAGCATACTGCCTATATTTTCTTCCGGGTGTTTTATGGTTTCAGGTTGCATTCACGTCTTTGACCCATTTTGAGTTAATTTTTGAGTATGGTGTAAGATAATGGTCTACTTCTATTCTTTTGCACATGGCTGTCCAGTTTTCCCAACACCATTTATTAAAGACACTTTACTTTCTCCCTTGTATGTTCTTGACTCCTTTGTTGAAAATTAGTTATCCATAGATGTGTAGTTTTATTTCTAGATTCTCCCTTTTTTTTCTTTGAACAATGTGTCTGCTTTTGTGCCAGTACCATGCTGTTTTTTTGTGTGTGTTTGTGAGGGAGATTGGCCCTAAACTAACATCTGTTGCCAATCTTCTTCTTTTTGCTCTAGGAAGACTGGCCCTGAGTTAACATCTCTGCCAATCTTTCCTCTGTTTTGTATGTGGGTCACTGCCACAGCATGGCTTGGTGAGCAGTGTAGGTCTGTGCCCGGGATCTGAAGCTGCAAACTCGGCCTCCAAAGTAGAGCATGCCAAACTTAACCACTATGCTACCAGGCTAGCCCACCCATGCTGTTTTGATTAATATAACTTTGTGGTATATTTTGAATTCAGGGAGTGTGTTACCTCCAAATTTGTTCTTTTTTCTCAGGATTGCTTTGGCCATTTGGGGTGTTTTGTTGTTTCATATAAATTTTACCGTTCTTTGTTCTATTTCTGTGAAGAATGTCATTGGGATTCTGAATTGGGACTGCACTTAATTTGTAGATTGCTCTAGGTAATATGGACATTTTAACTATGCTTATTCTTCCAATCCATGAGCATGGAATATCTTTCCATTTCTCTATGTCTTGTTCAATTTCTTTCAATAATGTCTTATAGTTTTCAGTGTATAGGTCTTGCATCTCCTTGGTTAAATTTATTCCCAGGTATTTTATTCTCTTTGTTGTGATTGTAAATGGGATTGTATTCTTGACTTCTCTTTCTGCTGGTTTGTTATTGGTGTATAGAAATGCAACTGATTTTTGCCTGTTGATTTTTCACCCTGCAACTCTATTGTATTCAGTGATTATTTTTAATAGTTTTTTGGTGGATTCTAGGGTTTTCTAAAAATAGAATTATGTCATCCACAAATAGTGACAATTTTATTTCTTCCTTTCAAATTTGGATCCCATTTATTACTTTTTCTTGCTTAATTGCTCTGGCTAAAATTTCCAGTGCTATGTTAAATAAGAGTGGTGAGAGTGGGCATCCTCGTCTTCTTCCTGTCTCAGAGGAATAGCTTTCAGCTTTTCACCATTGATTATGATGTTTGCTGTGGCTTTGTCATATATGGTCTTTATTATGTTGAGGTACTTTCCTTCTATACACATTTTATTGAGAGTTTTTATCATAAATGGATGTTGGATCTGTTCAAATGCTTTCTCTGCATCTACTGAGATGATAATGGGATTTTTATACTTCTTCTTGTTAATTTTTGTTAAGGTGTAAGGGGCATATATATATGTTGATGGATAAAAACTAGACTATTTGTGGTGAACATGATGCTGTCTATTTAGAAACTGAAATATAATAATGTACACCTGAAATTAACAAAATGTTATGAGCCAATATGACCCAAGAAAATAATTTTTAAAAAAAGATCCTACTCATCAATGGCCAGATGATGGATCCCTTAAATTGGAAAAACTTCTAAATTGAAAATATTTTTAGTGAGCTCTCATCATAAACAGCTGTTTTATTGGTACCTAAGAGAAGACTGAATTAAAAGAAAATACAAAGAAATAACAACCAGCTTAAAGAACGTAATCAAATTTGGCTGGGCAGCTTCCTCTCGTGGTCTTACTGATGCTAATAAAAGCATTAAGTTAATCAACAAAAGAATAAAAAAAACTTGAGGGGAGGTCAAGGGACTCTTCTCAACAGGTGGAATCTTTTTAAAGGGTTTTCAGGAAATAAGATAAATAAAGGAAATATTTTAAGGGGGGAAACAAAGAGGATTCAGAAAGGGAAGAGTCAGGGGACTATCCCAGCAGGGTGGGAATCTTTAGATGGTTATTAAAAAATAGGATGAATTAAATGGTAATTAATGAGGTTAACACAAAGGTTTTAATATGGCACTACCTAAGGTTGAGCAGGCCAAAGGGATATCCTCCTAGCCCCCCCAAATTAAAGAGCCCCAATAACATCCACTCTATTTAACATGTTAAAATTTAAGAAGCTAGAAGGCAGAGATCACAATGAGAAATCTGACCCACAAGCATTTGGGGCAACACTTAGGCCGGTTAATCAAGTTAAAGTTTTTCAAAAGGGCTAGGGTCCATTGGCTCGACCTCCTGCTGAGGGTTCAAAGCCTTTTGCACAGAAATGGGTAAAATAACCAGGAGATGGAGAAGAGAAGTTTCCAACGCCCCTTGATGCAGGAATCCCACAAGCTGTGGTACCAAAAACCGTTAGTGTGACACTGACTCACGCTAAAATTAGACTGAGAAAAGTTAAAAGTATAAGGGATGATAAGATTATAAAGGTTCAAATGTTAGACTAATATTATATAAAGAGGTTATGTCGACTTTGCCTGAGTCTTTTTTTGGAAATAAATGTTATATCTGGCTAGGAACACTTCTTCTACCCAATATTATATAAGACTGAGACTTGTTGATTGGGTCCTAATGGAAGCTCTGATTAGAGGTATAAGAGTTGATGAAATTAAGATAAAATTCCATTGGAGAATTGGTATACTAAATGGTCTTTATGTGAAGTGACTGAATCTTTTCTGCCTGATTGTATTAGAGATTGTATTGTGGGGAGGGACACCATTGTCTCACTGGGGAATGGTTCCCCTGTCTGATATTGTAAAGCAGAGGGCAAGTAAACCTGGCAATGTTAATTAAACATGCTAAATGAAGTCAATAGGGTTGCCTTAAGACAAAGATAGTTGCTTTAGCTTTATCAGCTACTTGGGTTGTAGCCTGAATGATATCACAAGGCTGATCCTCTCATCCAACTATATTGTCTTTAATTTGATTCTTTATATCAGGGAGATTTTAACTAAGAGGTAAATCAAAAGATTTTTATGTTATAATACTTCAGGATGATGTACCACACCTTTAAAAAGCCTGTAGAAAGCGTTTAACAAAGGCCTCTTTCTGAGTGCACAATTCAACCCTAGACCAATTCACCCTTATCTTTTCTATTAATTCCTCCCTCAAATATCAACCTCTAATTTCAGTCGCACACTGTGTGGTTCAGGCAACTCTATTGACTCCCCTTTAGCATGTTTAATTAACATTGCCTCAAAGGCAGATTTATATGCCCTATGTTTTACCATATCAGGCAGGAGAAACATTCCCAGTGAGACACAATGCCCATCCCCAGAATACAATCTACACTACAATCAGGCAAAAGAGATGCAATCACTTCACATAAATCCCATTTAAACATATGGATTCTCCTATAAAATTTTATCTTAATTTTATCAACTCTTAAACTTCTAATCATAGCTTCCATTAAGATGCTATAAACAGGTCTCAGTCTTATATAATATTGGGTAGGAGAAGTGTTCACAGTCAGACATAACATTTATTTCCAAAAAACACTCAGGTAAAGTTGACATAGCCTCTTCATACAATATTAGCTTAAACCTTTCAACCTTTATAATCTTATCCCTTGTACTTTTACCTTTTCTCAATATAACTGTAGCCTGGGTCAGGGTCTCACCAGTGGGCTTTGGTACCACAGCTTGGAAGATTTCTGAGATTCCTGCATCAGGAGTCTCAGAAACCTCTCTTCTCCATCTCCTGTTTATTTTACCCATTTCTTTGCAAAAGGCTTTGAGTCCCCAGTGAGAGGTTGATCCAGGAAACCCTGGCCCTTTTGTTAATCTATAGCTTGGTTAACCAGGCTGACTGTTGCCCCAAGTGACTGTTGCTCAGGTTTCTCACAGTGACCTCTACCTTCTGGCTTTGGAAATTTCTCCAAACTGGGTAAATGGAGCAGACTTGATTGGGGCCCTTTAATTTTGGGGGCCAGGAGAGGGCCCCTTTGGCCCACTCAGCCTTAGGCAGTGCTATCTTAAAACATTTGTGTTAACCCTATTAATGTCCACTTAATTCATCCCGTTTTTTAATGACCATCTAATGATTCCTATCCTGCTGGGATTTGTCCCATGAATCTTCCCTTTCTGATTGCTCTTTGTTTCCCCCCTTAAAATATTTCCTTTATTTATCTTATTTCCTGAAAACCCTTTAAAAAGATTCCACTTTGTTGAGAAGAGTCCTTTGACCCTCCCCTCAGCTTTTTAAAATCTTTTGTTAATTAACTTAATGCTGTTATTAGCATCGGTATGACCATGAGAGGAAGCTGAGACCCCAGTTTGATTAAGTTCTTAGGGTAGTCATTATTTCTTTGTATTTTCTTTTAATTTGGTCTTTTCATAGCTACCAATAAAGCAGCGATTTGTGATGAGAGCTCTCTAAAAAGTTTTTCTACTTAGAAGTTATCCCAATTTAAGGGATCCAGGGTCCGGCCCAGTGCTGCAGAGTTTACGTGCGTGTGCTCCACTTCTGCGGCCTGGGATTCGCAGGTTCGGATCCCAGGCGCGCACCGATGCACTGCTTGTCAAGCCACGCTGTGGCGGCGTCCCATATAAAGTAGAGGAAGATGGGCATGGATGTTAGCCCAGGGCCGATCTTCCTCAGAAAAAAACAAATAAAAAGGGGATCCACTGTCTGGTCATTGACCAGTAATATCTTAATAGTGACTCAAACCAATAAGCCTCTTATGGCTTAAACATGGATATAAGAGACGTCCCCAAAAGAGAGTGCAAAAGAGGCAGCCCTCACAAGATCCAGAAAGTTCACTCCCAAAAACAGTCAAAGAAAGCAAAGGCCTTCCTTGCATAGGCAGTAAGGCTGGTGTAATGAAAATAGTGTCTTTGGTCTCCCATGGGAACTTGGGATGCCTCTAGTCATAAGCCCACTAATCTGTAACACTGAGCAGACATTACTGGAATGATATATTTCCAGCACTGGCAAGCAAGGAAGATTGAGATGACAAAGACCCCTTACTGACCGGGAATTCTTATGACAAATTCCCCCAAGAGGTGACACAGCTGAACAAAGACAGTGCATCTCAGAGCCCAAGTCTATTTGATTGGTTGCCAAGATGCACACTGGTACCTGCATTCTTGAGATGGCAGAGACCAGAGAGGTCACAAAGCCAAGCTCTGAAAACATGGAAAAAGATAAAAGGAACTCATATGCACATTAACAGTTTTAGCTAAGCCTTAGGGCTCTTGGAGCCACACTAATACCTAAGAGGGACATGCCACAAGGTTGAGAATTTATATTGTTTTACAGAATACCTCATTATAGGGAAATTTCCTTGAGGTTGTTGGGTGACCTGTGTTATCTACCCCATTCTGTAATTAATTCTATCATAAGAGTCTTCCTGAGGTGGCAAGCACCCTACTGGCTATTAAATGCTCATCCTGTCCCACCAGTTTCTCAGTCTTGTGGCTTCCAAGATGTCTCTTAGCAATAGCTTTTACCTTATGTGCGTATTAACCCACAGTAAAGTTTACTGTGGGGCTGGGCTGGACAAAAGCCTTATAGGGCCTAGGCCTGCATCCTACCCTATGGTTTTTCCGTTTTATGACAAATGACACAAAAAATAGAGACAAAACAAAACAGTCACCATCTCTGGGAGGATAAGGATCAATAAAAACCAAAGAGTACTCAAACCAAATTTCCCAGAGTTACTGAGTCCAAGAAACTAGCTTTACAGATATTTTCCCCTGCTAATCTAAATTTATAGAAGGAATAAGTTCACTATTCTCACTTCCACTGGACCCTGCAGGCAGAGATCTTGGATACAGATGTAGTAAGAACTCATACCTACTGCTAGCTGTCCTCAGAGGTCCAAGGTGTCTCAGCTGTAGCTTTCCCAGAGTGAGCAGCATTAGGTCAGTTAACGTTTCTGTCACCCTTGTCACCAGCTGCAGGGGAGGAAGAACTATTCCTTTACCCTTTAGGTTCTTCTGGCTGGTCTAGGAATTAAAGTGACATGAGACAGAAAAACAGGAGAAAATGAAAGAAGGTTTAATCATGTGTATATGAGAGAAACTCAGGAAAACTGAGTAACTCACCAAAATGGATGAAGCCACAACCTTAAATACCTTAAAGACAAAGGAAGATGTTTGGGGTAGTATTTTTGGAATGCAAAAGGGAGGAAGGCAATTCACACAGAGATGGAAAAGCACATATTTGGTAAACAAATGTTTGCATACCTTGCAAAAACAATGTCACATGGGGAGGACTTTGATCAAAAGGGCCTTGCTAGGTTCCTCCCTGTCTATCAACCTACTTCATATTACACTATACTTATCTATGGTATTATCTCCTTCCCGGTACAGGACATATTTCTGAAATTCTCTTAGGCAGTTAGGGGGAAGGTCAATGTTCCTTTCTAGATCTTTTGTGCTTTTATTTTTATTTTTATTTTTTTTGGTGAGGAAGATCAGCCCTGAGCTAACATCCATGCCAATCCTCCTCTTTTCGCTGAGGAAGACCGACTCTGGGCTAACATCTGTGCCCATCTTCCTCTATTTTATATGCGATGCCGCCACAGCATGATTTGACAAGAGGTGTGTTGGTGCATGCCCGGAATCCGAACCTGCGAACCCTTGGGCCACCGAAGCTGAACGCACACACTTAACCTCTGCGCCACCAGGCCGGCCACTAGATCTTTTGTTCTTAAAAGAACACAAAGCCAAAGAGACACATTTTGGGGTGGCAAATTCTGACCCTCTACAGTGTGAAAAACGTTGGAAAGGTTTTGGAAAAGTAAAAGAACATGAAGGAAAATGCCCAATGGGAAACAGTGAAGAGAGCCTCTGATGCACTGTGGAGTGTCCTTTCGACCTCCAATTAGGACTTTCACTCTAAACTTATTCTCCCACAGGGAACATAGAAAACTTTCTATGCCTTCTGCTCAGCTGTTCCTGGAGATCTGCTCAATAATTGCCAAGAGTTGCCCCTAATTACCAGAAGTGACCGAGGGGGATTTGCACAGGGGATAAGATTTACTCCTCATTGGAGACACCCCAGACTCTCCATGCAGACAGTGTCACCCATACTGCAGATGACATGATAATGGCCCCTTTGTGGGGAAAGCAGGTCCAGGAACCCTGTCTCTATAACTATGGCCCATCCTGATTGACACTTCCCTGCACAGAGCTCTGGAGCAAAGAGCAGCCAGGTGAGTGCTTCCTTTTGTTCAGTCTCAGGGCAGAGAACAGGAGGGAGGGGTCTCCAGCAGGAGAGGAAGTCAGAGGTGTGGTTGTGCACTAACATTGGGCAGGACAGTTGCTGACCCTACCTTGTCTAGAGCTGCCCACTCATTCCCTGGCTGGGCAGGTGGAAGGTGGGAATATGTTGGGGTGCGTTTCCAAGTGGGACAAGAGTCCTGAGGTTCACTGCAAACCCCTGTGCCCTGGAGTCCCTGACAAGGAGAGAAAGAGGGACAGTTGCTCTTGGAATCTGTGCCAAGCCTTGTGAGTCCAGAGCCACTGAGCTCCTCAACCGTGTACACAAGAGTCTACCCATTTTGTCAGACCTAACAAATTGGGCTTCAGTGTGAATATAGGAGAACAAAGTAGTGTGCAGAGTTTGGGTTATGACTTAAAAATCCTGAAACAAGACATAGGATCCAATGACAGACACACACACATGTACAAACAGTAATACACAGAGAGAAATAGTCAGCCCTCTAATGACACACATTTTTCCATTTTCAAATCCCACTTCAGTAGCATGCAGTCCTCTTAGTAATTTCCTCATCACTGTTCTGTGTGTTAACTGTGTTGTGTGTGTAAGTGTGGCACAGATTTTTTTCTCCATAATTGAATGGGGAATATGCCCCTCTGTCCTTCCTTAGCCCAAGGCCGCAGAAGGGAGAAAAAAGAATTTGTAGTAAGATGAAGTTCAGTCAAATTTCAAGTCTGGCAAAATGGTGTGAATGTTGGAAAATAAGCAATGTACATTTTTCTAAAAAATTAGAATTAGGAATTAAAACAATACCCTCTGTGGTAATTCAAAATTGCATTTTATGTTTGGAAATATGGTGGAATGTACTTGGGCCATTCTATAGTCTGAAAGTTTGTTTGCCCCGCAAATTTTTTAGTTGAAATTGTAATTGCCAAGGATGATAGTATTCAAAGGTGGCATTTCGAAGGTGCTGAAATCTTGAGTGTGGATCCCTCATGAATGAGATTAGTGTGTATAAAAGAAGCTTCAGAGAGATCTTAGCCCCTTCCATCATGTGAGGAAACAGAGAGAATGCACCAGGTCAGAACCAGGAAGGGGGCCCTTCCCAGAAGGCCATCATGCTGCAGCCTTGATTTTGGACTCCAACTTCCAGAAATGTGAGCAATAAATTTCTGTTGTTTGTAAGCCACCCAGTCACTGATGTTTTGTTATGGCAGCCGGGACAGGATAAGACAGGCCAATATTGAAAAAGACTGCAATAGTGGTAATGATGGCAAAGATGGAGATACCATGATAGGCAATGTCTGAGAAAAGCTTTAGCGATTCTACTCTGGAAACAAAGCCCTTCCACCTTCCCCAGCTCTCACTGTATCCCTCATAGGGAGGTCCTATTCCAATTCGTTTGTCCATTGTCCTCATCGTGTGATGAGCTCTGTTAGCTGGGCTTTCTCCTTCTCTCCTAGGAGGTCTACAAACCAGCTCTGATCTCTGTGCTCACCTGTGATGAGTGACACACTCCTCTGCTGATTCAGCATCAGCATTAATTCCAGCTGCTTCCCTTGTTTTGTATGCATTCTCAGTCACAGCAGATACAAAACCCCAGAAGATATGAGGAAACCAGTGGATCAAAAAGTGCTCAGTTAAAAGAAAGAGACACAACTGCCTCTCAGTTTTGTTTAGTGAAAGCAGAGCTGTGTCATCAGAAGAGTGGTTGGAAAACAGGGCTTCAGGGTCTCTCTTTTATTCAAGAATGGTTTGAGCCAGCTTGTCCAAGTACATGGAGAGTAACATGCCCTTGCTGGTCCCTCCATGCCCGTGGGTGAAGAGAGCCTCCTGAGAGGCAGTAGGCACTGGGATGTGCATTCCTGTGACAGCACAGGGCACGTTCTGGGGTTTGGTTTCTGACTCTGGCTGTGGTGGTGTCCCATGTGTGACTGTATGGGACTGGGGGTCATCTTCCGTGTGGGGACAGGTGTGCCCTTCTGCATTCTGACTGCTGATTGTTGGTATAAGGGAAGCACCTCACCTGTGGGGTTGATCTCTGTGTGCTCCACGGAATGTAAAACCAGCAGGTATGACCACATCACCCATCTCAGTAAACCCTCAGCCCCACATGAAGGAGGACATGGGCCATGTTTTTGGGAGGAGGGTGCAAGGGTATGAGGGGACCTGCATGCACTGGGAGCCACTGCAGGTGTGATTTAGGGAGCACTGTTGGGGTTCCAGGGAGTTCACATGAGGATCTATGGAGCATGAGAGTCACATCAGCTCTTTTGCCAATAAACAAGGTTCTATGGGATTCACGGGGAACAGAGTAAAACTTAACACACAGGAGAACCATGGACTTGTGTGGATAATTGTAACTCAAAGGAGAGATCTGAATAATTACAATTTCTGATTAGAGTCTTGTATAGTACAGGTTTATCAAAGGAACTACCAAGAGAGATTGCTGTGTGAAATGGATCAAGGAGAGGGCGGGACATATATATATAAGCATAGCATATATAATTATATGTATGTACAAATACATTGCTGCTATTATCATCTTGAACAAACTTATCTCTGAGATTAAGAGTAAGAAAAATAAATGTTATCATTTTACCTCCACATATTCCTCCTGTGAAGCTCTTCCTTTCTCTACATAGATCTGAGTTTCTGATCTATATCATTTTCCTTTTCTCTAAAGAACTTCTTTTCATACTTCTTGCAAGGCAGGTCTACTGGAGACAGATTCTCTCAATTTTCCTTTGTCTGAGAAAGTCTTTATTTCTCCTTCACTTTTGAAGGATAATTTCGCAGGGTACAGACTTCTAGGTTGGTGGATTTTTCTCTCAAAACTTTATTTCACTGTACTCTCATCTTCTTTGCATGGTTTCCAAGGAGATTTGGAAGTGATTCTTAACTTTATTTTCTCCTTAAGTAAAATGGGGTTTTTTCCTCTGGCTTCTTTCAGGACTTTTTCTTTATATTTGATCATCTTCAGTTTGAAAATGACATGCCTATGATATGTGTGTTTGTGTATATATATATATTTGTAGGCATTTATTCCTTTTGGTGTTCTCTGAGCTGTAGATCTGTGGTTTGCTGTCTGACACTAATTTGGGGAAATTCTCAATTGTTCTTTCATATACATCTGTCCTTTTCTCTCTCTCTTTTTTTTTTTAATTTTATTTATTTATTTATTTCCCCAAAGCCCCAGTAGATAGTCATATGTCATAGTTGCACATCCTTCTAGTTGCTGCATGTGGGACGCGGCCTCAGCATGGCCAGAGAAGTGGTGCGTTGGTGTGTGCCCGGGTTTCTGAACCCGGGCTACCAGCAGCAGAGCGCGTGCACTTAACCGCTAAGCCACGGGGCTGGCCCTGTTTTTTCTCTTCTTGATGTTCGCGTTACACATATGTTAAGCCTTTTATAGTTGTCCCGCTGTCCTGAGCTATTCTGTTCTGTTTTTTCAATCTTTTTTTCTATTTGCTTTTCAGATTTCAGACGTTTCTATTGAGATACCCTGAAGCTCAGAGACTCTTTCATCGGCTGTGTCCAATCTACTAACTCCACATCTAAGGCATTCTTCATTTCTGGTGTAGTGTCTTTGATCTCTAGCACTTCCTTTTGTTTCTTTCTTAGGATTTCTGTCTCTCTGCTCACATTGCCCATCTGTTCTTGCATGCTGTCTACTTTAACATTAGGGCTCTGAGCATATTAATCATAGTTATTTTAAAATCCCTGTCTGACAATTCCAAAATCACTGCCATGTCTGACTCTGATGCTTTCTCTGTTTCTTCTCATTATGTTTTTGGACATTTATTATGTCTTTTAATTTTTTCTTGATAACCAGACATGATGTACTGAGTAAAAGGAACTGATGTCAATAGGCCTTTAGTAACATGGTGGTGATATGTGGGAGAGGGGAAGCATCCTATGGTCCTAGGATTAGGGTTCAGTCTTTTACTGAGCCTGTGCCTCTGGAATATGAACTTTGCAAGTGGTGTTTATCAGATTTTTTCTCCCCTCCTTAGGTGGGACAGGATGAGTGGAGTGGGCTGGAGTTGGGTACATCCCTTCTGCAGGTCAGTTGGGCTCTGACAGTACCCCAGCAGGGTAGGCTCCAGTTAACCCCTTTCTCCTGAGGGCAGACCTTGTTCAGAAGAACACAGGGCTCTGGTGTGTTTCAGAATGGTTTCTTGTCCCCCCCCCCCCCACAAGCACAAAGGGGTTTTCCTCTGATATTTACTGAGAGATGCTGGTCCAGCTCCTGGAGGTAAAATCACAAACGTGTTGGGGTCCCCCACAACTTGTTCTGTCTGGAGTGTCTAGCTCTCAGATTTGTCCACACTGGCCTCCAGCAATCCATCGATTATAGGGCAGGTCTTCTCGTTCCCGTGTGGTTTCTACTTATGTGTCTCTGCTCCAGTAAGCCATGATTCTCTCTATTCATCCGTCTCTCTTTCAGTCTTAGGGGCATGATGTCCCCTGTGTCCTCACCATTCTTATGGATCCAAACAATTTGGAGACAGAGAGACTGAATTTAGGTCTATTCATTTTTGTCTTCTTCTTTTGATGGAGCATTGACTTCCAAGTTCCTTAACTGAAAACCTGGAAACCGGAAGTCCACAACTGATTTTTTTGTGTGTCAGGAAGATTAGCCCTGAGGTAACATCTGTTGCCAATCCTCCTCTTTTTGCTGAGGAAGACTGGCCCTGAGCTAACATCCATGCCCATCTTCATCCACTTTATATGAGATGCCACCACAGCATGGCTTGATGAGCTGCACGAAGGTCCATGCCCAGGATCCAGTCCCATGAACCCCAGGCCGAAGCGGAGCACGTGAATTTAACCACTACGCCATCTGGCTGGCCCCCATAATTGATTTTTTAACTCTGTAAAAATGATGAATTATGAGTCTCAAATGTGGACAACTGATTCTCTCGAAATTCTATTAAAATTATATAATACAATCTCAACAATATTTTTGCATTTTTCACTTTATTTTCTAAAGTTAATACATTCCTATAATTGACAGGAGTAATATGAATTCTAAGGGAGGTGCAGTACTTTCTTGTCTTTGTCTCCTGTCACTTACTCATGTACTCAGTACATATTATTTACCACCTTTTCTGTGTTAACTGTATTGTTGAACAAGTCAGACATGATTTCTATGTTCATGGACCTTACATTTGGGTGGAGAACCAGAAAATAAAAGTAAATAGAAATAAATACAAAGTAATACGAAAATTATACTTGGTGTCAGGTGTCTGTTTTCCAGGTTGAGCCCCTCCGATGGAGTATGATGGCTTCTCCCTTCTCAATTGAAGAAAGAGTGAAAGTCCTTGTCCAATGTTGGCTATGTAAGAAGACTGCTGATGTCATCACTGGTATATCCACATTTTGCTCCAGGCCACTCTGAAGCCATCTCCATGTCTCATCAGAAAGACATCGTAAGAACCACAGGAGTAGTGGCTGTGAAAACCACCTTTCTTTTACAGATTGGAGTTGGGACTCTGGCCAATGTCATTCTCTTTTTCTATAATGTCTCTCCAATCTTGCTTGGCCACAAGCACAGGCCCACACACATGATTCTCACCCACATGGCCATGGCCAATTTCTTGTTTCTTCTCTCCACTGGAATTACCCACACAAAAGCAGCTTTTCTTTTGAGAAATCCCCTGTCCAGTCTTGGGTGTAAATTTGCATATTACATACACAGAGTGGCTCGCAACACCACTGTGTGCTCCACTTCAGTCCTAAGCACCTATCAGTTCTTCACAATCATCCCAGGGAGAGGGGAGAGGACGATGCTCAGAGGAAGAGCCCCCAAGGTCATTGGCCCTTCCTGTTGTACCTGCTGGATGTTTAGTTTCTTAATGAATATCTATGTTCCTGTGGTTGTCACTGGTCCACAGGACACAGAAAATGATACTAACGTCCAAGGGGAGTGGTTCTGTCCATCCTCAAGTTCCACTGCACGGATTATCATCTTGTTGTCCATCTCTGATGCCATGTTTATTGGTCTCATCATCTGGTCCAGTGGCTCCATGGTGCTTCTCCTGCACAGACACCACCAGAGAGTGCAGCATATTCACACACTCAACAGCTACCACAAATGCACTCCAGAGACCAGAGCCGCCCACACGATCCTGATGCTGGTGGCCACTTTTGTCATCCCTTACACGCTGAATTCCATTTTTACTTTTTACATCACTGCCTTTTTGGATACTCGTCTATGGTTGATGCAAATTTCTCATATTTTGGCTATGTGTTTCCCCACTTTTAGCCCCTTGCTCTTGATCCTTAGGTATCCTAGAGCTCCTTGTTTCTGCTCTTGAATTGTTGAAATCACTTTTGAAAGGGTAAATACATAGAAGTCAGCTTCTATACCATCCATGATTACTCTGTTTAGGAATCATTTACCAGTTACTCATTTTCATAAACTTTTTTATTGTTATAACATGTACATAACGTCATATCTATGATTTTAATCTTTTGTAAGTGTACAGTCCAGTGGCATTAGACACATTCACAATGTTGTGCAACCACCACCACTATGCGTGCTCAAGAATTTTTCATCATCCCCAGCAAATACTTGGTGTCCATAAAAGAATAAGCCCCCTTCCTCTCTCCACCCAGCCCAAGATATCCTCTCTTCTACTTTCTGTCTCTATAAATTTGCCTGTTCTCAGTGCTTCATGCAAGTGGAATCATAGAGTATTTGTCCTTCTGTGTCTCCCTTATCTCACTAAGAATGTTGTACCATATATCAAAAGTCCATTCATTTTTAGGGCCAAAATCTATTCCATTCTATGTACATACAACATTTTATTTATTCATTCATCTGTTGATGGACAATTGGGTTGTTTCCATCTTTCGGCTTTTGTGAATACCACCGCTATGAACATGGTGTACAAATATCTGTCAAGTCCCTGCTTTCAATTATTTTGGATATTTACCTAGGAGTGAAATTGCTGTGACCTAGGTTAGTTCTATGTTTAATCTTTTGAGAAATCACCAAACTGTTTTCCACAGCAGCTGCATCATTTTGCATTCCCACCAGCAATTCACAAGGGTTCCAGTTTCTCCACATCCTTGCTAAGACTTGTTCTTTTTCATTTTTTGATTACTACATAGCTATTTTAGCAAGTGTGAAGTGAGATCTCATTGTGATGAAGATTTGCATTTCATCAATGACCTATGACGTTGAGCAATTTTCATAGACTTATTGACAGTTGGTGTATTTTTGGAAAAATGTCGATTCAGGTCTTTTGCCCATTTTGTTACTGGATTGTCTTTTGTTGTTAGTTTTAGAAGCACTTTATATATTCTGGGTATTGATCCCTTATCAGTATATGATTCACAAAGGTTTTATCACATTCTGTAGTTTATCAGAATGTTGCTGCCAGCTCAGGGCAGTTTTTTAGAGTCTCGTGAGTCTGTCACTGCAGGTGGGGCTGAGGGAGCCACCCAGGTAGAGGGGATCTGAGTGGAGATCTGACTGCATTGACCACAGTGCCATTTTTACATTTCTGTTTTGTCCGCATTCTCAAATGATGACTATTTTCTTTATAACGTTTGGAGTTAATGATGCTTAATTAGGTTTAGGTGTACAACTGGAGTGAGGAAATTTGAAGCAGTGAATTGGAACATTCCTCAGGGCAACACAGAAGTGATTCTGCAGGAGTCATACCTTGAGCCTCTCCCCTATTGTTCATTTCCCTTTGAATGCATTGGGTTAATTGCTGCAGGAATCTTCCCCGTAAATGCATCATAGTATATCTCTCTTAGCAGTAACACCCCACTGTTCCTAGCCAGAATATAATTATCAATTTATAATTCTCCAGAGGTAGGAACTTTGAGGGGGTTTAGACTAAAGTAGATCTGCTTAAGGGAAATGATTGTTGAAAGTAGACAAGTTTGTTCCCAAGGTGTGTGGGTGGAGTGATGATACTATTGTCTATAATTTTGTGTACCTGAAAATGTCCATTTAAGTTCAATTTTAAGAAGCAAATGTTAAACAGTGTTCTTTGAAAATATAAACATGCAAACTGAATCAAAATAATATAAATGAAACATAAACTTAAAGAATTAGCCCTAAAAGTTGAATAAAAACATGGAGATGTACTCAATAGGAAACGACAACAACAACGCAGTCAAAAGAGCCATTTCTCAGTGAAAAGCCTGTTGGAAACCCTTGGGGAGCATGTGGTTGTCTCACGGGTTCGGGGCACTAGGGGTTTGCAGATGGGGTGTGTGGTGGGCTCTGGAAGTCCCCAGAGCACAAGGAGTTGCAAGGAGCAAACTTTCTAGAAGAGTCAGATTGTAAATGTCTTAGGCTCACAGGCCACGTTGTCTGTGTCACAGCTACTTATTGTTGCCTTTGGGGGTGGAATCTGCCATAGACAGTATGAAAATGAGAGTGGCTGAGTTCCAATGAAATTGCATTTAACAAAACAAGCAGCAAACCTCGACTTTAGCTTGTCGACCCCAAATTGGGGCAACATGTGATGTGTGGGTGGGTTTCCATTCAGCACAGTAAAGGGAATTTTCTACAAACTGGTAGGAAGGGGGTGCTGGGTCCCACATGGTAGTGAGGAGGGCACTGTGGAACCAACCAGGAGGTGACAGGCATCTGCAAAGAGAGAGCTGACAGCCTGAAGGAGAGAAAGCATTTCTGTTTTAAGGGAAATGTGAGGCAGAGGAGGGGCTGGCTGAGAGAGGGTGTGTGTGTTTGAGGTGGAGTTTCTGCTTGAGAAAAATGGAGAGACAGGGTGAAATTGAAAACCTTTGAGTGTGTGCAGCTAGGAGTAGTCAAGGACAACTGTGCACACTTACATGGGAAGGTGCACATGTGTGCAGTTGCACATGAGAGAACACTCTAGAACACATATGTGAGAGGGAAGGTGTGTGTGAGAGCATAAGAGTGCATGTGAGAGTGTGGATGACATGGAATGGTTTTGAGGTTTATTTACCAAACTTCTGAAAGAAGACTTCCAACCACAGAGAAAACACTATTTTGAAGACATGATTGTGATCCAGTGAGTGTGGGAAATACTTCTGAGCAGGTTTAATTATTTTCCTGATCTAAATATGAGGAGCTTTTGCATTTGTGAGCAAAAGGTATATGATACCAGCTGTGTTCATTTCTTAAGGATTAAAATTACTGCCCAGTGTTTGGTTTTAAAAAATCTGCCCTCATTGCAAATCAACAGTCATCAACAATGATAATGTTCCAGATCTTACTCAGAATAATATTAAAACAATATGTCATCCATACTAATAAAAATGAAGCCATTCCACCAGGATAAATTATTCTCCCTTTTAAGTTGTAATCTGTCAAAGTCATCAATAACAATCTCATATGCCAGAATTACATCAAAATCTGTTTATATTAAAGAGGAGAAGTGGGATGTGAATAAGGAGATAGGAGGGACCATCCTATCAGAAGCCCCTCCTGGGGGATTCTCATCCAGAACTGAGCTGCAGTGGAAACAGGTGGAGGCCACAGGAGAACCAGAGGACTTGAAGTGAGTCCAATCTTATGGAATTTCTTGTTCACGTCTCAGAGTTCTACAAATATCAGATATGATGAGAAAGGTCATAGGAATGGAGTGATGTATGAATTCAGCAAGTGCTGCCTGAGGCCAGCTCAATGCCAGCACAGTGTGTGCACTCAGGGACCCCGGACTGGATGCTCTGCCCCAGGAGCAGTAGGCAGACTTCAATTTTTATACACAGGCTGGAGAATTGACTGTGTCTTCCTTCTCTTTAGTCATCACAGCTTGACAGACTCCATAAGATGATGAACTGTGTTCTCCCACTGACTTATTCGACCTCTCACGTTTGTTACCGAACCAGGTTTTTTTTGCCCACCGTATGATAATGCCAATCACTAAGATGATGAGTTTGCAAAGAGAAAGGATTTAGTCACAAAGCAGCCAAGCAAGGAGATGGGAGAACTGGTCTCAAATCCACCTCCCAGAAAAATGGATATTAGGGAAATTTATGTGATAAAGGGGCAGGGTGGTCTGAAGTGTGGAAATAGATGATTGGAGGTGAGGAGAAGTGAGGTAATGATGATTTGTGCAAGCATAGTCAGGCTTCGTGGCTCTTTATAGGATGCATGTTCACAAAATGGCTGCATTACCGTGATCTGAGGGTGGAGTTTTTAGCTCCTTGACCTCAAATGTTCACCTGTCGGTCATCCGGGCAGGCTCTATCGATAAGTGGGTGGTCTTAACTAGCCTGAACTGGACAAGGTGTCAACTCTCAGTTCCCGAAAAACTCAAGCATCTGTTACCATTTTGACCCAGGTGTCAGAGTTGTTATCTATAGAGTGGGTTTTAGTAATGCATTATCCTACTACTTTTGCAAACCATCAACTAACTGAGTGTAGTTAAAGCAAGTTGGCGCCTGGTTTCAGTCCACCTTTGTCTTGGTTCATTCCTCAAGCTTGAGAGATTTGGGGCAATGACTGCTCTAGCTAATTCCTGCTGGTAAGGTGTATAGGCCTAACAAGGACTCGAGCAATGAAATTGTTTAGCACTCCTTTGGAAATATTCTCTTGTTCCCAATTTTGGGTTCCCATTTTGCATTATTAGAATTTTTGCACCTCCTTCAACAGTCTTAGTACAACATCTAAAAGCACATTTTATATTCAAATATACAGGCAGAAGGATAAGAAGTATAGATAACCCAAATTTTAATAAGTCCCTGAAGAATAAACGTAATGCTTGGGAAATCCAAGAGAACAGTCCTGAAAACCACTCTAGACTCTGCCACCTCTGGGGATATTTGCTATAGCCAGGTAGCTTGTTGTCTGATTGGGTAGGTGGCCCAGCTGGACTCTGTATGTTACAGGTTTATAGGTTACATTTTTAATTTCTAAGGGAGAGATATCAATGACATTATAAACCAAATTATCGAGGGTTCCCCATGGTCATGCACTGAATAAGTTTTGGGAGGACATATGCAACATCTAGAAAGATTTCCTGCCTTTGCCAATGTCTGATATTCTAATCATCAGATTGTTATTCCAGGCTTGGGTTTCAACGTCAACAAGGAACATAACAGAAAAGGAACAAAGGTCTTTATCTTACTGAAGCCATAATAGAATATATTGATTAGGTTTACACAAGAAGTGGTTTATCCCTTTGGATAGTACACAATAAATCATAAGCAAGTGGGAATTAAGAAAAGACAAGAAAATAGTCCAACAAGTAAGGTAAGAACCTGAGAGTCATTCATCACCTATCTTTAGGAGACCATCTTATGAACAGAAGCTTGAGGTCTGTCAGGGGTCACTTGTCCATTCAAAGAAGTCAGTGTCTGGAATACGAAGCCAGTCAAGATTAGGATGATCTTGGCTATGATGTTTTTCCACAGTGTGGTTCCCATTTCCCATGGTGTTCTGTTATATGGGATATGGTGGGTCTGAGAATTCTTGTGGGACTGGCTTAACTCGAGTATAGTGGATCCATGGCCTAATTCCTTCCAGCTTTATTGAGGAGTAGGTTATCAGCAACACTTCATAGGGCCCAGTCCAGTGGGTGGGGAGTTAGTCCTCTGAATGCTTGTTTCTCCAGGACTAATAAGACCCAGCCTCCAGGACAAAGGTGATGTAGAGGAACATCTGACAGTCTAGTTCCTTAATTCAAGTTCCCTCTGGAACTTCTCCTGCATCATCTCTAGAATACAGAAAGCGTCTCCCAAAGTTAGGCCTACACTGTGTAAGCAAGTAACCAGGCAAGCATTTCTAGAGAAACAAAAAGAAAAACAAGGTTAATGGTTGGAACAAATTATAAACCAGTTCCTGAGCCCAGGGGATGGCCAGTCAAGAAGATTTCTAGATGTCAGGGTCAAAGCATCTTTTGAACTTTGAAATGTCTCTGATAATGTCAGTCGATGTCCAGGTATCTTTTCGAGTGGCTTACACAGCAGCAGGCACGCTATCGCAGTGCTTGCTCTTAAGTTTCTATCAAGCCGTCCAGTTTCATTTTGTGGGGTTTCAGGAAAAAGTGTGGTTTCAGTTCTCAATGATTCCAAATGAAAATTACGGAAAAAACTGGAAATGTTAGTTTGAAGATTTGTAGCCAGATGTTTCAAGAGACTAGAATAATTCAGGCTCCAGTCCAGTTTACAGATAGAAAACAAAAACCTCAAGGACAATTAATAGAACTAGAATCTAATTTCCATAAACATATATTACGGTTTTTATTGAAACATGTTTTCTCTCTAAAATAATCCTCATTTTTACCAAAGACTGCCAAATTAAAACTCAGTTTCTAAAATAAGTCCAGTTTCAATAAACTTGCCCCAATTATTTACATAAACACAGCAAGAATAGCAATTGATCATATAGACTCTTTCAAATCTGCTTTGCTGGAACTTTTCATAAGAAATCTCAGATTGAACTTTAAAGCCTCTTGTGGCCAGGAAAGCCAAGCCAAGGGCCTGTCCTCAGACTCTGCCTGTGATAAATATAGATTTGGGTGAATTCCTCTTTTCTCTTGAGGAATTCCCCCAAATATCCTGAGGTTCTTTGCACCTGCCAGGTAAGTGACTTTCTTTATTCACCTGGTAAGGTTGCTGGGAACCCTGTAAGCAAGGTACCAGGCCAATATTTCTATGTGACTTTATTCATTCCATAAAGTCAACCTTTATTCCTTAAACCTGTCTGGTCATATCTGAGTCCATGCATGTCTCTCTGAAATATGACATTACAGTGAAAGCCTAGGTAATATAACCAATGTTTCCAAATGTGGCCTGTTATAAGGAGAAGAGATTTGCATTGAACTTATGCAAACAACTATATTGCCATGAAAATAAGAATACTCACTCATCAAGGGTTTTTAAATTCTGGAGGGTTGGGTATGGAGAAAAAGATAAATGTTTTAATTCTGCTTACAAATGTATAATTTACCAAATTGCTGTAAGTCATAGTTAGCTTAAGAGAAAAGAGAAAAAGGTTTCCTTAAATCTGGAAAAATAAAATGTTAAAATCAGCAATGTCTCAAATAAAAAGTCACAAAAATTATAATCATCCTCATCACTTCATTTAGTCCCATGTAATCAACTCTTGATCTTGGTCTTCTGTTAGCAGTTTCATGAAGTCATTACTTTCTCTGTTAGAGTTTTGTAATTTCTTATCCAGTTCAATTTTATGATCTGAAAGTTTATCAAAAACCTATGTTTTAGAGTAAGTGTCAGAGTCTTTTCCATGAATGTCTCTGAAGATGAAACTTTTGCAAAAGCATCAGATTAAAATGAAAACTGTCTGTAAATGACAAAAGACTTCAAATGGCAGTTGACAAAGAAATTTGGTTATTTCTGTGACATATAACATTTTAAGATAATAGCAAGAATTATGACTGTCAACCAGGGCAGATTAGAACTTTAGGAATATTATATAATTTTTAAAACATTTATGTCAATAACATTCACCCACACAACATAACCTAATAAGGTTTATTATCATTTACTCAACAATGCTTCCCATGTAATTTAATGTACCAAATAACCCTAATTAGTTTAATATCTCCATCTTTATAGAAAGAAAGAACAAAATCTTTGAGAAGTCCCAGGGACCCGTTGGAAATTCTCGAAAAAAGAAAGACTTTATTTAGGACTTGAATTTCAGGGAAGTTTGTCAAAAATATCAAATGGTTTTAAAACACTTGGTCAAATAGGAAACAGTGTCTAGTTATCTATTTAACCAAAGTGACAATAGAAGATCTTAAAGGCAAACATACAGAGTTAAATAGTTTTGAAAACCCTTACCTCTCCTAATAGAGAGATTTCAGCTTTTTGAACATAGGAAATTATTTTGACAACACATAGAATTTCTGTCTTTTATGTAGATTTACTCAAAGGAAAAAAATATTTTGTAATCTCTTTATCAAGAGCAGACTAAAAGTTTAAGAAAATTATCCTTTTAAGAGAGAAAAAAACAAATTTTTATTTTACACCAGCTTACTTTTCATATTAAACATTCACTTAACTGAATTCATTTCAATCTTAGCCAACTTGACCCTTCAAAAAACGCTTTTCTCTAGGTTTTAATTCTACAAACTTTCTGTCACTTGCTATCTACATTCAGAATTTGTCCCATGTCCTCTTTCTTTTTTTCTTTTCTAGTACTTTAGAACAAATTTATCTTTTCTAACAAAACGAACAAAAATATATCCATTCTTTATACCTTCTTTACTGAAGACATACATCTTACTTTCCTTGAATACAAAGATGTTCTCCTTATTAATTTTTAGAAGCTTTAATCACATATATTAATTAGAATTCTTAACCCTTACAGACCTTAACTTTTAGTGAATACTAAAAGGTAAGCAATTATATTCTCTCTTTCACACTAGCATTCTGTGGCTTGACAAAATTACAAATACTTTTTATACTTTCTAGAATCATGCTACTTCATACTATAAGCTTTTAATAAAATACAAGACATGTCTCATAATAGACCCAAACATCTTTTACTTTCTCTGTAATAAGAAGCAAAAAGTTGATAAACCTATATTTAATAATTAATATCTAATATTTTATCTTAATTAGAAATGCTCTAGATATTCAATGAATTTTCCATCACTTAATTTAACTGAGCAAAACTTCAAAATTTCAAAGAGATTTTGGAAGTTATTTTAAATACACATTGCATAAAATATAATTATTGCTAAAAGCTTACCTATAAACTCCGATCTCACTTGCATCTAAATCATTTTCTCCCAACAATTATGCTTAGATTATCTATGAAAATTTTGTGAAAGATTAGACAAAATTAACTATCATTTTAAGTTATTTATTTATTTTTTTTGTGAGGAAAATCAGCCCTGAGCTAATATCTGATGCCAATCCTCCTCTTTTTTGCAGAGCAAGATTGGCCCTGAGCTAACATCTGTGCCCATATTCCTTTACTTTATGTGGGATGTTGCCACAGCATGGCTTGACAAGTGGTGAGTGGGTGCACGCCCAGGATCCAAACCTGTAAACCCCGGGCCCCTAAAGCAGAGCGTGTGCACTTAACCACTGCGCCACTGGGCAGGTCCCTTAATTTATTATTTTTGCTGACAAATTTTGTAACAGAGATGACATTAGCTTATTTGACTAATAAAGGCTACATGTCTACATCAAATCCAATGTTGATAACTCTGAAGACATGCCTATTTCAATCAAACTGACAAACTAAGTTAGCTTTCACTTACAAAGATTAATTTATATCATCTTAAGTTGAAAAACATTTGGGTTAGTTTCTATTACATTTAGGAATAATTTATATAGGCACTTATTTTAAGTCAATTAAACAGAGCTCTTAATTTTGGCCATACAATCAGGAGGTAGAAAAATATCTCACATTTACAACATATACACATAGACATACATGAACACACAGGCAGACAAAGACAGAGACCTTATAGCTTCCATTACATTTTGCTATGAATCAGGTACAATATAAAACTCACTATTTTATAAAATAGTTGGATCCAAATTCTGTTTTGGCAACTGGAAAGATTAAGTTTACCTGCTTAAATGGCTAAGACTTTTTTCTTTTTTCTCTGATGAGAAACATTTGCTTTTCAAAGAATGGCTCTCAGGTCTTAGAGAAGATGGGAGTCGAAAATCTACATCACAATGGCATAGAGAAAGCACTCAAGTTTTCTCCAAGATGGAGTTTCTGGGACATATTGGTCTTATCAGTTTCTAACATCCCAGTATCTATGAGCATTTTGAGAGGAACAGGAGAGGCTTTGGGATTGAAAAAAGGGCAAGTGAACTTTTAAGTGCCTTTGGGGAGCCACACCTCTGGCCCTGCAGAGATTTGCAAGACAAAGATGGTTCAGTTCCCCAAAGAACTGGATTACAGTCTGAATGATCAAAGAGGTTGACCTACCCTTCTTGCTATATTTTTCCAATTACCTCTTTACATCAGGGAGATTTTTAACTTAAGAGGTGACTCGAAATATTTTTATGTTCTAAAACTTCAGGACAATGTATCACACCTTTAAAAAAAGTCTGCACAAAGTGTTTAATAAAGGTCCTCTTTCCAAGCATACAATTCAACTCCAGACCAATTTACCCTGGGGAATGGAGCTTTCATTATCTTTTCTATTAATGTCCTCTCTTTCAATATTTGCCTTATTTATCTTATTTCCTAAAAATCCTTTTGAAAATTTCCACCTTGTTGAGAAGAGTCTCTCAATTTTCCCCTCTGGTTTTTTCATTCTTTTGTTAATTAACTTAATGTTTTCATTAGCATCTGTAAGACTATAATAGGAAGATGAGACCCCAAATTTGATTAAGTTATTAAGATTGGTGATTATGAGAGCTGTCTAAAAATTTTTCCAAGTTAGACATTTTTACAGTTTAAGGATCCATCATCTGACCATTTTCTCCAGAGTCTGAAGAATATTGTGGCCATGCAGTGTTACAAATGAATATCATCTTTTTCCTTTTTCATGGGCTCACAGCTAAAAATTGCCCAATTTTAGAGAATGTAGCCTATGGGGCTACAGGTAGGGATTGAATTAGCCTTTCCCATTGTTTCCAAATTTAGACATGGCCAATCAAAAGTACGTTTATGCTGCAGCTAGAACCAAATCGTGAAAATGTCAGGCGTCCCTGAAACCAAGACTGTCACAATGAAGTCCAAACCAAGACTTCCTTTTCAGAAGTTGAATAGGGCATCCTCTGAAAGAAAACCAAGCCAAGAGATCCCACTTCACACCTACTAACATGGATATACACTAATCCAAAAATGGAAAATAAGTTTTGGCAAGGATGTGGGGAAACTGGAACACTTGTACATTGCTGGTGGGAATGTAAAAGATGCAACAACTGTGGAAAACTGTTTGGTGATTTCTCCGAAGGTTAAACACAGATCTAACATATGGCACAGCAATTTCACTCCTAGGTAAATGTCCAAATGAATTAAAAGCAGGGACTTCACAGATGTTTGTACAATCAATGTTCATAGCAACATTACCACAATAGCCAATTATCACAAGGTGGAAACAATCCAAGTATCCATCAACAGACAGATGAATAAACAAAATGTTGTATACACATAGAATTGAATAGATTTCTTACATAAAAATGAATGAAATTTTGATACATGCTACAACATAGGTTAACAGAAAATGTTATGCTTTGTGAGTTAAGGCCAACACAGGAGGACAAATACCAAATGATTCCACTTACATGAAGTACCAAAAACAGGCAAATTCATAGAGACTGAAAGTAGAATAGAGGATGTCCTGGGCTGGGAAGAGAGAGGAAGTGGGTTTATTCTTTTCCTGGGCACCGAATTTTCATTGGGGATGATGAAAAAGTGTGGGGTACAGTGGGTGGTAATTGTTGCACAACATTGTGAATGTGTTTAATGCTACTCGATTTTAACTTTACAAATGTTTAAAATGAAAAAATGATGTTTTGTATATTTTATAACGATAAGAAAGTTTATGAAGATGCATAACTGGTAAATGATTACTAAATATAGCAATCATGGATGTTGTAGAAGCTGACTTCTATATATTTACCCTTTCAACAGCGATTTCAAGAATTCTAGAGCAGAAACTAGGAGCTTTAGGATCCCTAAGGATCAGCAGTAAGGGGCTAACAGTGGGGAAACACAAAGCCAAAATACGAGAGATCTGCATCAACCATAGACGAGAATCTAAAAAGGCAGTCATGTAAAAAATAAAAATGGAATTCAGCGTGTAAGGGATGACAAAAGTGACCACCAGCATCAGGATGGTGTGGGCGGCTCTGGTCTCTGGTGGGCATTTGTGGTAGCCATTGGGGGTGTGAATATGCTGCACTCTCTGGTGGTGTCTGTGCAGGAGAAGCACCATGGAACCACCCGACCAGACCATGAGGCCAATAAACACGGCATCAGAGATGGACAACAAGATGATCATGCGTGAAGTGAAATTTGAGGATGGACAGAACCACTTCCCTTGGAAGTCAGTATCATTTTCTGTGTCCTGTGAACTAGTGACTTTTACATGAATAAAGGCATGTATTAAGAAACTGAATATCCAGCAGGTACAACAGGAAGGACCAACGACCTTAGGAACTCTTCCTCTGAGTGTCATCCACTCCACTCTCCCAGGGATGAGTGTGAAGAACTGATAGGTGCTCAGGACACAGGTGGAGCACAGGGTGGTGTGGCGAGCTACTCTGTGCATATAATATGCAAATTTACACCCGAGACTAGACAAAGGGTTCCTCAAAACAAAAGCTGCTATTGTTTGGGGAATCCCAGAGGAGAGAAGAGCCAAGACATTGGCCACGGAAATGTGGGTGAGAATCGTGTGTGTGAGTCTCTGCCTGTGGTCAAGCAAGATTTGAGAGACATTATAGAAGAAAAGAATGATATTGGCCAGAGTTCCAAACACCACCTGTAAAAGAAAGGTGGTTTTCACAGCCACTTCCCCCATGGTTCTTAGGACATCTTTCTGAAAAGACATACAATTGTCTTCAGAGGGGCCTGGAGCCAAAGGTTATGACGGTGATCACATCAGCAGTCTTCTTACATAACAAACATTGGGAAAAGGTTGTCACACTTTCTTCTGGGAAGGGAGATGCTGTCACACTCAATGGAAGGGGCTCAACCTGGAGAACATAAAACTGACACTATAAAATTATAGTTATAAAATTTCACCATTATTATTTTGTTTTTATTTCTATTGATTTTTTATATTCTTATTCTCCAGCAGAATGTAAGGCCCATGAACTTAGGAACCATGTCTGTCTTGTTCAACAATACAGTTGAAACAGAATAGGTGATAAATAATATGTACTGAGTATATGAGTAAGTGAGAGGAGACAAAGACAAGAAAGTGCTGTACCCCCGCTTAAAATTCATGGTTCTCCTGCCAATTATAAGAATGTATTAACTTAAGAAAATGACATGGAAAATGCAGAAATATTGTTGAGATTAAAAGATTCTCTAACTAATTTTAATAGAGTTTCAAGAGAATCAGTTGTACACATTTAAGGACTCATAATTCATCAGAGTTACAGAGTTAAAATGTCAATTGTGGACTTCTAGTTTCCAATTTTTCAGATAAGGAGCTTGGAAGTCACTGTTCCATCCTAACAACAGGGAAAAACTGAATAGAGTGAAAATTCTTGGATTTGTAAGAGAAGTGAGGACACAGGGGACATCACAGCCTCTGAGACTGGAGAGAGAAGCAGGAGAATAGAGGGAATCCAGGCTCACTGAAGCAGAGACCCATGAGCAGATAGCAGTGGGGAATGAGGCTTGAGGTGGGAAAACCTGCTCTCTAATCAACGATGGCTGGAGGTCATTATGGACAGGCTGAGAGTTAGATATTCCAGGTAAACCAAGTTATAGGGTGATCTCCACACATTTGTGGGTTTTACCCACAGGACCTCCACCAAGTTCTCTCAGTAAATATCACGGGAATATCCCCTTGTGCTTGCAGCACGGGGGAGGGGAAAATAAACCATTCTGAAACACACCAGAGCACTGCGTTCTTCTGAAAAAGGTCTGCCCTCAGGAGAAAGGAGTTAACTGGATCCTACCCTGCTGGGGTATTGTCAGAGCCCAACTGACCTGAGGAAGTGAAATACCCAACTCCAGGCCACTTGAGTCACCATGTCCCACCTAATGTGGGGCAAAATAACCTGAGAGACACTTGCAAAGCCTGTAGTCCAGAGGCAGAGGGTCAGCATAAGACTGAGCCCTAATCCTAGGACTATATGATGCTTCCCCTCTCTCCTCACCTCGCCACATTACTAAAGGCATCATGTCTAGCTATTGAGAAAACATTACAAGACACACTAAAAGGCAAAAACACAACTTGAAGAGACAGAGCAAACATCAGATCCAGAAATGTCAGGGGTGTTGAAATTATCAGACATGGAAATAGTACAACTATGATTAATATGATCAGGGCTCTAGTGGATGGAGTAGACAGCATGGCAGAATAGACTGGCAACATGAGCAGTGAGACAGAAATCCTAAGAAACAACCAAAAGGAAATGCTAGACATCAAAAACACTGTAACAGAGATGAAGAATGCCTTTAATGGGCTTATTAGTAGATTGGACATGGATGAGGAAAGAATCTCTGAGCTTCAGCATATCTCAGTAGAAATATCCAAAAAATGAAGAGCAAACTCAAAAAACAGAACAGGGTAGACAAGGACTGTGAGACATTTAAAAAATATGTGAAATATGTATAATTGGAATAACAGAAGGAGAAGAGAGAAAGGAACCAAAGACACAAATGAAATAATAATGACTGAGAATTTTTCCAAATTAATATCTGACAACAAACCACAGACCCCGGAAGCTCAGAGAACATGGAGAAAGATAAACGGAAAAAAACTACAACAACAACAAAACTGTATCTTGGCATGTAATTTTTAACCTATGGATAATCCAATAAAAAGAGAAAATCCTGAAAGAAGCCTGAGGAAAAACCCTAATTTAATTACAGAGGGACAAATTTAAGAATCACTTCTGCCCCTCCCACACCCTGCCTGCCCGGCACTTCAGCATAGTGGCGCTTCAGCTCAGTCCTGTCCCCAGAGGCAGTGGCCTGCAGGCGCCTGTGCACCACTAGCGGCACGGTGTGCCCACACCCTCACATCAGAGGTGGCAGCAGCTCAGGCCCCACTGCACCATAGGCCCAGCTGCTCCAGCTGGATCATGATGTGGTCCCAGCTGCCCTGGCTCCACCGTGCCATGGCCCCAGCTCCTTTGGCTGGACTGTGCCCAGGCCTCAGCTGCATCAACTCGACCACCCCCCAGCTCCAGCTGCTTTGGCTTGGCAGTGCTCAGGTTCCAGCTGACTTGGTGCCAGCTACTTCAGCCCAGTGGCACTCCAGCTCCTGCTTCTTCAGCCCAGCTGCACTTCAGCTGTAGCTGCTTCAACCGCTCACACCCGAGTCCAAGCTGCTTCAGCTTAGCTGCGCTCCAGTCCCAGATGTTCCTACACTTCACCCCCAGCAGCCTCCACTCAGCTGCTCTTCAGATTAGCCATGCTTCAGCTCAGCCATGCCTCAGCTCAGCCAGGGGCCAACCAGAGCACCTGTGGATCAAGACTGGTTAGAATACACAGCCCTTGACCCCTACCCAGTGGCGGCAAGAGGAAACTCCAACCATATATTTTCACTATGAGGAAAAATAAGCCAACACCGACAGGCACCATGCAAAAATCTATTAAATCTCCAGACCAAAAGGAAAATGACAAGCACCTAGAAGTCAACCCAGAAAGCACAGAAATGTATAACCTTAATGACAGAGAATTCAAAATAGCCATCATAAAAAAGCTTAATGAAATACAAGAAAACACAGATAGACAATTCTATGAAATCAGGAGTTTCTTCACAAAAGAGATTGAAACTATAAAGAAAACGAATCAGATATCTTAGAGATGAAAAATACAATAGAGGAGATAAAGACAAATCTGGAAGCCTTAAGCATCAGGGCTGACAATATGGAGGAAAGAATTAGCAAGATTGATGACAGCAATGCAGAAATGCTCCAGATGGAGGAAGAAAGAGAACTAATACGAAAAAGAAATGAAGAAACTCACTGAGAAATATCCGACTCAATTAGGAAATCCAACATAAGGATTATAGGTATTCCAGAGGGAGAAGAGAGGGAAAAAGGAGCAGAGAACTTGTTCAAAGAAATAATATCTGACAACTTCCCAAACCTGGGGAAGGAGCTGGAAATACCATTGAATGAAATAAATAGATCTCCTAAATATATCAACACGAAAAGACCCTCTCCAAGGCATATAGTAGTAAAGCTAGCAAAAGTCAACAACAAAGAAAACATATTAAGGGCAGCTAGATAAAAAAAAATAATAATAACATACAAAGGATTTCCTATCAGGCTCTCAGCTGATTTCTCGACAGAAACTTTACAGGCTAGGAGAGACTGGAATGATATATTCAAAATCCTGAAAGACAAAAACTTTCAGCCAAGAATACTCTATCTAGCAAAAATATCCTTCAGATATGATGGAGAAATGGTGACTATCCAAGATAAACAAAAGCTAAGGCAGTTCATTGCCACAAGACCCCTACTACAAGAAGTGCTCAAGAAGGCCCTCTTGCCTGAGGAGAAAAAGAGAAAGGGGATTCAAAGTTTTGAACAAGGAGGAAAATAGGTCGACAACATCAGAAAAATTGCAGTCCTCTATCAAAATAGATTAGCAAACACTTAATTTTAAGAATCACTTCTGACTACCCCTCAAAACTCATGCAAGAAAGGAAGAAAATGGAGTGAAATAAAGTGTTGAGAGAAAAAACCCACCAACCTAGAATTCTATATACTGTGCTATTATCCTTCAAAAGTGAAGAAGAAATAGACTCTCTCAGACAAAGGAAAATTGAGGGAATCTGCCAGTAGACCTGCCTTGCAAGAAATGTTAAAAGAAGTTCTTTAGGGAGAAGGAAAATGATATAGATCAGACACTGAGATCTACAAAGAAAATGGAAGAGCTTCAGAGAAGGAATAGATGAAGGTAAAATAATAATATTTATTATCCTTATTTTTAATCCTAGACATAAATTTATTCAAGATAATAGCAGCAACAGTGTATATGTACATTTATATGCTTATGTCTGCTTATATGTATGTTCCATCCTATCCTTGATTTCACACAGCTATCCCTCCTTACAGTTCCTTTGATAAATCTGTACTATACAAGAGTCTAAACAGAAATTGTAATTATCCACATCTCTCCTTTGAGTTACAGTTATCTTTACAAGTCCATGGTTCTCCTGTGTGATGTTTCACTCTAGCCCCAGTGAACGATGTTTATTGGCAAAAGAGCGTATCTGACTGCATGCCCATTGATCCTCATATGATCTCCCTGGAGCCCCACCCAGTGCTCCCTAAATCACACCTGCAGTGGCTCCTAGTGCCTGTAGGTCCCCTCATCCCCTTGCACTGCTCCTCCCACAAACATGGCTCATGGAGTCCTTCAAATGGTGCTGAGGGTTTACTGAGGTGGGTGATGTGGTCAGACCTGCTGGTTGTACATTCTGTGAGGCACAACATAGAGCAACCCTACAAGTGAGGTGCCTCCCTTATACCAACAGTCACCAGCAGAATACAGAAGGACACAATGCCCCCACATGGAGGATGACTACCAGCCCCATACAGTTATGCACAGGGCTACCACCACAGCCAGAGTCAGAAATCAAACCACAGATGGTGTCCTGTACCGTCAGAGGAATCTGTGTCTGCTGCCCCTCAGGAACCTCTCTTTGCCCACCGGCATGGAGGAACCTGCAAGAATGGGTCACTTTCCATGTGTTTGGATAAGCTGGTGTAAACTATTCTCGAACAAAAGTAGAGAGAGAACCCTGAAGCCCTATTTTCCAACCACTTTTCTGATGACACAGTTCTGCTTTCACTATACAAAATTGAAAGGCAGCTGTGTCTCTCTTGTGCCTGAGCACATTTTGCTCCACTGGCTTCCTTGTGTCTTCTGGGGTTTTGTATTTGCTGTGATTGAGAAGGCAGGCAATACAGGGGAAACAGCCTGAATTAATTTTGATGTTGAATTGGCAGAAGAGTGTGTCACTCAGCACGGGGCAGCACAGAAATCAGAGCTGCTTTGTAGAGCTCCTAGGAAAGAAGGAGAAAGCCCAGCTAACAGAGCTCATCGTGTTCTGAGGGCATTGGACGAAGAGTGGGGAAAAGGCCCTGTATGGAGGGATACACGAGAGTTGGGGAAGGTGGAAAGACTTTGTTTCCAGTGTAGAATCGCTAAACCTTTTCTCAGAAATTGCCTCTGATGTTGTCTTGGTCTTAGCCATCACTACCACTTTTGGACACAGTTTCAATATTGGCCTGTCTTAGTCCATTCTGGCTGGTATAGAAAGATATCACTGACTGGATGGCTTATAAACAACAGAAATTTATTGCCCACAGTTCTGGAGGTTAAGTCCAAGATCAAAGCTCCAGCCTGGTTGCCTTCTGGTGAGAGCTCTCTTCATAGTTCATAACTGGCACCTTCTTGCTGTGCCCTCACGTGGTGGAAAGAGGCTAGAGATCTCTCTGAAGCCTCTTTCAAGCACTAATCTCATTTAAGAGGGCTTCATTCTCGTGACCTCAGCTCCTTCCGAGGGCCCACCTCCTAATACTATCATCTTTGGGGTTTACAATTTCAGTATATGAATTTTGAGGGGACACAAACATTCAGACCGTAGAATGGCCCAAGTTACATTTCACAGTGTTTCCAAATATAAAATGCACCTTCGAATTACTACAGAGGGTTTTGTTCTAATTCCTGACCCGAAATTAAAAAAGTGTACCTTGCTTATTTTCCAACATCCACACCATTTTGGCAGACTTTAAAGTTAACTGGACTTCATCTCACTACAAATTCTTTTTTCTCCCTTCTCCTGTCTCAGGCCAAGGAAGGACAGAGAGGCTTTTTCCCATTCAACAAGAGAGTTAAAATTCTGAGCCACACTTACATACATAACACAAATGACACACAGAAGAGTGACACTGAAATTACTGAGATGACTGCATCTTCCTGAAGTGGGATTTGTAAAAGGAAAAATGTGTGTCATTAGAGCACAGACTATTTCCCTCTGTGGATTTCTGTTTGTACCTATTGTATGTGTCTGTCATCAGATCTTATTTCATGTTTCAGGATCTTTAAGTCACAACTCAATCTCTGCACACCAATTTGTCCTCCTGTATTCACACCCAACCCCGGTCTGTTAGGTCTGAGAAATGAGTAGACTCTTGTGTACATGGTTGAGGAGCTCAGTGGCTCTGGCCATACAAGGCTCGGCACAGATTCCAAGGGGAACCGTCCCTCTTTCTCTCATTGTCAGGGACTCCAGGGCACAGGGATTTGCAGCAAACTCCATGACACTAGTCCCTCTCTGAAACACACCCCAACATATTCCCACCTTCCACCTGCCCAGCCAGGGTGTGAGTGGGCAGCTCTGGACAAGGAAGGGTCAGCACCTGTCCTGCCCAATGTTAGTGCACAACCACAGCTCTGATTTCCTCTCCTGGTGGAGACCCTTCCCTGCTGTTCTCTGCCCTGAAATTGAACAAAGGAAGCACTTACCTTGTTGGTCTTTGCTCTGGAGCTCTGTGCAGGGAAGTGTCAATTAGGATGGGCCACAGTTATAGAGACAGAGTTCCTGGACTTGGTGTCCCCATAGAGGTGCCATTATCACGTCATCTGCAGTATGGGTGACACTGTCTGCATGAAGACTCTAGGGCATCTCCAGTGAGGACAAATCTTATCCCCTGTGCAAATCACCCTCAGCCACTTCTGGTGATTAGGGACAACTCTTGACGATTATTGAGAAGATCTCCATGAGCAGCTGAGCAGAAGGCGGAGAAAGTGTTCTATGTTCCCTGTGGGAGAAGAAGTTCAGAATTAAAGTCCTAATTGGGGGTGAAAGGGACACTCCAAAGTGCTTCAGGGGCTCTCTTCACTATGTTATCCATGGGGCATTTTCCTTCATGCTCTTTCACTTTTCCAAAACAGCTCCATAGATTTTCACACCGTGAGGGTCAGAATGCTCGACCCCAGAATGTGTCTTTTGGCTTGATATTTTTTTAAAGAAAAGACTCAGAAAGAAACTTTGACCTGCCCCCTAACCGCCTAAAAGAATTTAAGATAGAAGTCCTGTCCTGGGAAGGAGCTATCACCATTGATAACTATAGTAACATTTGAACAAGATGTGATGGACAGGGAGGAACCTAGCAAGGTCCATTTGATCAAAGTCCTCCCCACGTCACATTATCTTTGTAAGGCTTGGCAAACACTTGTTTACCAAAAATTTGATTTTACATCTTCATGGGAATCGCCTTCCTCCTCTTTTGAATTCCAAAATCACTACCCCCAACTTCCTCCTTTGTCTTTAGCTGAAGATGGTATTCAGGTTATGGCTTTGGCCACTATGGCAAGTTACTCAGTTTTCCTGGGTTTCTCTCATGTATACATGTTATTAAACCTGTTTCATTTTATCTTGTCATTCTCTTTCTTTTCCATTTAATTCTTAGACCATCCAGAAGAACCTAGATGGTGAAGGAATGTTTATTCTTCCCCTACCGTTTGTGACAAGGATGAGAGAAAACTCAACTCATCGAACACTGCTACCTCCGGGACTACTGCAGTTGAAAGATGCTGGACGTCTGACAAGAGCTGACAGGAGGGAAGTGTTCTTCCCATGTAGATCTCCTAGGTCTCTGTCTGCAGGGTCCAGTGGAATCAAGAGTGGTGAGTTTTTTCCTTTTCTAAATTTAGATCAGCAGGAGAAAATATTTCTGAGACCACTTCCTTGGACTCAGCTATTCTCGGAAATTTGGTTTGAGTACTTTTTTTTAATTTCATTTATTCTTCACCTCACAGAGATGGTCACTGTTTTGCTTTGTATCCATCCTTTGTGTAGCTCATGATAAAAAGGAAAAACCATAGGGCAGGATGCAGGCATAGGCCCTAAAAGCCTATTGTCCTGTCCAGCCCCACAATAAATTTGCTGTGGGTTAATATGTATATGAGGTAAAACCTATTGCTAAGGGACATCTCAGAAACCAAAAAAATCACAAAATTGTTGGGCAGGAGTACATCATTTAAGAGCCATTATGGCTCTTGCGCCTGTAACCACAAGCCCACTAGAGCCATTTTTGACAGACCACATCTCTTATTAACAGACTGATTAAGAGTTGTCTTTCAGAAAATTTTCAAAGCATGTTCAGAAGAAGAAATATTGACCCAAAATGACCACAGAACCAAAGATTCTCCTCCCCATTTAACTAAAGTATCAGGGCACGACCAGAACTTGAAAACCAGACACCCATCACAAGCAAGTAGTCTATCACACAGGAAGATCTAGTGTTAAAAATCTCTTCCTCACCTTACTATAAACATTGAGAAGCTTACCATAAATGTTTAGAAGCTTACCATAAATGTTTAGAACCTTACCATATGCTTAAAGCCCACCTATCAAGCCTGTCCTGCCAGTGTTTCCACATGCTAGCCTATTCTCTTTAACCTCTTAAATTTCACCCTAAATCTGAAGTGGGGAGACAGATCTGAAGGCACATGGCCCCTGTTTCCTTTCAGATCGATCTTACAAAATAAAGATACATTTCTTTTCCCAAAAGCTGACGCTGTAATAATTGGCGTTTTTTAATGTGCATTGGGCAAGAGAACCCCCATTTTGTGAGGTAACGCCACCTCAAGATAGAGTAACTTGGTGACTGAATGGCGTAGATGACACAGGTTACCCGCCATCCTCAAAGAAATTTCCATTCAATGAGGTACTCTGTAAAACAACACACAACCCTAACACCATGGTACATCCTTCTAAGGTACTAGTTTGGCTCCAAGAGACCCAAGGCTTAGCTAAAGTTGTTAATGTGCATATAAGATGAGTTTTTTTTTTCTTTTGTCTTATTCTATATCTTGAGAGCTTGGCTTTGCAACTTTTCTGGTCTCAGCCATCAGGAGGACGCACTTACGGGTGTGCATCTTGATGGCCAGTTGAAGAGACTGGGGTTCTGAGATGCACTCTTTTTGTGGGGAAGTGTCATCTTTCAGAGGGGTTTGTCATAAAGAGTCCCAGTCCATAAGGGGCCTTTGTCAACTCAACCTTGTTGCTTGTTAGTGCTGGATAGATCCCATTCCAGTAGCATCTGCCTATTGTCACGGTATAGCAGGTTTGTGACTGGAGGCATCTCAAGTTCCTATGGGATACTAGAGACACTGTTTTAACTACACCATCCTTACTGCCTGTGCAAGGAAGGCCTTTGCTTTCTTAGACTATTTTTGGGCGTGAACTTTCTGGATCTTGTGAAGGCTGCTTCTTTTATACTTTCTTTTGGGGACATCTCTTATATCCATGGCTAAGCAATAAAAATCTTATTGGTTTCACTCATTATTAAAATCTTGCTTATCAATGGCCAGATGATGGATCTCTTAAACTGGAAAAACTTCTAAATTGAAAAACTTTTTAGAGAGCTCTCATCACAAACAGCTGTTTTATTGGTACCTATGAAAAGATCAAATTAAAAGAAAATACAAAGCAATAATGACTAGTCTCAAGAACTTAATCAAATTTGGAGTCTCAGATTTCTCTCATGGTCTTATAGATGCTAATAAAAGCATTAAGTTAATTAACAAAAGAATCAAACTAGCTGAGTTGGGGCAAGGGACTCTTTTCAACAAGGTGGAATTTTTTAAAAGGGTTTTTAGGAAATCAGGTAAATAAGCAAATATTAAAAAGGAGGGGGAAACAAAGAGGAATCAGTAGGTGAAGAGTCACAGGACTCATCCCAGCAGCTTGGAAATCTTTACAATTTTTTTAAAAAATGAGATGAATAAAAAAGACATTAATGGGGTTAAAACCAAGATTTTAATATAGCACTGGCTAAGATTGGGCAGGCTAAAAGGACCCCTCTACTGACTCCCGACATTAAAGGACCAGGAAGATGTCCACTCTATTTATCTAGTTTGGAGAAATTTAAAAAGCTGGAAGGCAGAGATCACAATGACAAACCTGGCCAACAATCTCTTGGGGCAACAGTTAGGCTGGTTAATCAAGTCAAAGATTGACAAGATTGCCAGGGTCCCTTGGCTTGACCTCTCACTGGGTACTTAATGCCTGCTGCACAGAAATGGGTAAAATAACCAGGAGATGGAGAAGAGATGTTTCTGAGACTCCTTGATGCAAGAATCCCAGGAGCTGTGTTACCAAAACCCATTGGTGGGACCCTGACTCAGGCTATCATTACATGGAGAAAAGGTAAAATTGTAAGGGTTGATGAGATTATAAAGGTTGGAATATTTGAGCTAATAGTATATGAAGAGGATATGCCAACTTTGCCTGAGTGTTTTTTGGAAATAAATGTTATGTCTGGCTGGGAACGCTTTTCCGACCCAATATTATATAAGACTGAGATTTGTTGGTGGGGTCCTAATGGAAGCTGTGATTAGAGGTATGAGTTGATGAAATTAAGATAAAATTTTGTAGAAGAATTGGTATCTTTACGTGGACTTTGCATCAAGTGATTGCATCTCTTTTGCCTGATTGTATTGTGGGAATGGAATTTGTGTCTCACTGGGGAATGTTTCCCCTGCCTGATATCATAAAATAGAGGACATAGAAATCCGCCCTTCAGGCAATGTCAATTAGATATGCTAAAGTGGAGTCAGTAGAGTTGCCTGAACCACACAGTGTAAGATGGAAGCTAGAGGCTGATATTCAAGGGCTGTACTAATAGAAAAGAAAATGGAACCCCCCAGGGTGAATTGGTCTAGGGTTGAATTGTGCACTCAGAAAGAGAGCCTTTGTTAAACACCTTGTACTGGCTTTTTAAAGGTGTGGTACATTGTCCTGAAGTTTTAGAACATAAAAATCTTTTGATTTACCTCTTAGTTAAAAATCTCCCTGATATAAAGAAGCAAATTAAAGAAAATGTAGTTGGATCAGTGGATCAGGTTTGTGATATCATTCAGGCTACAACCCAAGCATTTGATAAATTTAAAACAACTATCTTTATCTTATAAAAAAAGAGAAGAAATATTTAGACATTTGACCAAAAAAGGATCTTAAATGTCCCATCTACAAATATTAGTAAAAAGGTTTAGCAGGTGAACTTAACTCTTTCCAATTGTTGAAATAAAATTTAGATCCAACTATTCTTTTATAAACTTGCAAGTTTTGTATTGTACCTGATTTATAGCAAAAATTTAACAGAAGCTATAGGGTCTCTGTCTGCTTTTGTGTTCATAAATATTGTAAATGTGAGATATTTTTCTCCCTCTGAATGGTATGGCCAAAATTAAGAGCTCTATTTAATTGGCTTAAAGTAAGCACTTATATAAATTATTTCTAAATGTAGTAGAAACTAACCCAAATGTTTTTCAAGTTAACATGATATAAAATAATCTTTGGGAAATAAAAGCTTATTTAAGTTGGCTTGTTTTATTAAAATAGGCATATCCTCAGAGTTATTAACTTCTGAGATGATGCAGCCTGGGTTTACTAGTCAAGTAAGTCATATTATCTCTGTTACAAATTTTTCAGAAAAAATAATAACATAGAACGATAGCTAAATTTCTCTAGTGTCTGATGAAGATTTCATGAATAATCTAAGCATGGGAACAAATTATTTAGATAGATGCAAATGAGATAAGAGTATAGATAAACTTTTAGCAATAATGATATATTATGACAAGTGTACTTAAAATAGCTTCCAAATTCTCTTTGGTAACTTGAAACTTTGAAGTTTCCCTATGTTGAATTAAATGATGGGCCATTCATTGAATATCCAGATCATTTTCAAATAGGATAAAATACAAAAACAATTGCTAAACAAGTCTGTTTGCCTACATTTGTCTTCTTATTACAAAGAAACTAAAAATGTTTGAGTCTATTAATAAACATGTCTTGTGCTTTATTAAAGATTGTACTATAAAGTAGCATGTTTCTAGAAATTATGAAAAGTGTTATAAATTTGCCAAGCCACAGAATGCTAATGTAAAAGATAGTTCACAATTGCCTACTTCTTAGTTTTTGATAAAAATTAATTTTCCTAGGGGTTAATAATTCTAATTAATATATGTGATCAAAGCTACTAAAATTAATAAGGGAAACATCTCTGTATACAGGAAAGTAAGTCATATGTTTTTAGAAGGAGGTATAAGGAATGGAAATATTTTTGTTTGTTTTGTTTTAAAAAAAAAAAAAGTAAATTTGTCCTAAAGTAAAACTGGTTATGGGGAAAAATTATAGTTTTTGTCCAAAGGAGAGCTAAAAAGAATGGAAGGCATGAGACAAACTCTAAATGTAAAAAAAGAGAAAGTTATAGGTTTGTGGAAGAAGAACCCTGAGAAGAGTTTTGTGGATGGTCAAGTTGGCTAAGACTGAGATGAATTTAATTACGTAAATAATATCAAAAGTAAGCTGGTGCAAAATTAGAATATGGTTTTGTTTCTCTGAAGAGGATAACTTTCTTGAACTTTTAGTCTGCTTTTGAAAAGAGATTATAAAAGTTTTTTTTTTTTACCTTTGAGTAAGTCTACCTAAGAGGCAGAAATTCTATGTTTTGTCAAAAATAATTTCATATGTTTGAAAAGCTGTATTCTATCTATTAGGAGCTAAGTTTCTTTTCAAACTCTTTAACTTTCTGTGTTTGCCTTTAACATCTTCTGTTGTCATTTCAGTTCAATGGATAACTAAGCATTGTTTCACAGTGACTATGATCCTTTAGCTATTTCTGACAAACATCCCCCCAAATCAAATCCCAAATATAGTCTACTTTTGACCTGAAAGTTGCTTTGAGAATTTCCAGTGGGTCCCAAGTACATCTCAAAGAATTTGTTCTCTCTTTCTATAAAGAGGGAAATATTAAACTAATTAGGCTTATTTGATATGTTAAATTGCATGCAAAGCATTGTCAAATAAATGACAATAAGCTTCTTAGTTTATATTGCTTGGGTAAATATTATTAATATAAATGTCTTAAAAAATATGTAACATTCCTAAAATTCTGATCTGTCTGATTATCAGTCATAATTCTAGTTTTCTTAAAATGTTATGAGTCGCAGAAACAACCAAGTTTCTTTGTCAATTGCCTTGTTTTTTTTTGGTGAGGAAGATCAGCCCTGTGCCAACATCCTCTTCTTTTTTTTTCACTGAGGAAGACTGGCCCCGGGCCAACATCCGTGCCCATCTTCCTCCACCTTATATGGGACGCCACCACAGCATGGCTTGCCAAGCAGTGCGTCAGTGCGCGCCAGGGATCCGAACCGGCGAACCCCAGGCCACTGCAGTGGAGAACGCGCACTTAACCGCTTGCGCCACCAGGCCGGCCCTGCATTTAATCATTCCACAGTAACCCTTGGCTGCTGTTTTCTGGAACTCTTATCATTTCATATCCAAGCAGAGGCTCATTCCTAGCTTTCAAGTCCTTTTGCCTCATTAAGGCAAACTGAAAAACACACTAGTCTAACTATAAATGGTGACTCGTGTTTTATTAGAAGCCCTTTTTTCGTTGCATTTCTCCATTGATTTGGAGCTACAATAATGTGCCATGTGTATGTGTGTGTATATATATATATTTATTTTTATTTATTTATTTCTTTGTCTTATCTAATAAGCTTCAATTACTTTATAACTTCTTTTAGAATGTTCTCACATTTTGGAGGTTAGTTTTTCTCATGTTTGTAGTTTCATTGACTTTTGTTCATGGAGGATGTATCTCTCATGCATTTTCTATTTTTTTTTATTTTGAGCTGATGGAGAGTAGGCTTACATTCTGTTCTTTTCCACCAGTTGTGGAAAAGACAAACCTGGTGCTTTGATTTTGCCTCTAACAGGTCCCCCAAATATCCTTCAGCCTAGAATTGCATTTATGTTAATCTCTTGGGTTAGGAATTCTTGTGTTAAGGAGAAGAGAAGAGCAAATTAGGTCTCCCAGCCCATTCTTTTTTTTTTTTTTTGAGGAAGATTGGCCCTGAGCTAACATCAGTTGCTAATCTTCCTCCCTTTTTCCTTTTTTTTCCTCCCCAAAGCTGCAGTAGATAGTTGTACATCATAGTTGTACATCCTTTAGATGCTCTGTGTGGGACACAGCCTCAGCATGGCTTGAAGAGCGGTGTGTAGGTACTTGCCCAGGATCCGATCCAGTGAACCCAGGACCACCAAAGTGGAGCATGTGAACTTAACTGCTATGCCACCAGGCCGGCCCCACCCTAGCCCATTCTTGGGGCTGCCTTTTGGTGTCAGTTACTTACAATAATTTTTTCCAAAAAGTAGATTTTGTGGCATTAATAAAATATTATATCAGGGGATTGATCTGTATTAGATGTTTAACTAGTGAACAGAGGAAAAGGAGTGAACGTTTTCAAGGAATGAGGAACATTTATGAGAAATGAGGGATTTCAGAGATGACTAGGACCAAATGTAATTGTGGTGCATATTCATGCAGAAGTCAGATATTTGTAGGTGGAGGGTAGAGGTCCATGATGTCCAGGACTTTGCCCTATAATCATTTGCCCAGGCAGACCACAATCTGTTCACATAAGTGTCCTTTCATCCTGAGGTATGGACTCAGATTTATTTTGTGCAGCACTGGGCCCCTGTGGGAAGCACATGCTTCACCGGGAGTCTACAGAGTCTGCAACTGGTCCTACACCCATGGGAACAACCCCACATGCACTGGGTATCCACCTCCTCCACACCCAAGGATAACATCATTTTGTCACTGCTCGCCCACGCTCATGGGGCATTAGAACTACTTGGGGGAATTTTAACACTTGATTCCTGGGCCTCTCAGCCACAGGGAAAATCAAGTTTAATCCTCTAAGTTCTTTTTAATCCAAGTGTGGTCCCCAAACCAACAGCATCAAGCCAGCCCTGAAATCTCTCAGTTCAGCATGTGCATTTTAACAAGATCTTTAGGTAATTCTAACCTACTCTATGTTTTGAGAATTCTGGTCTAAGTCATGATCTAGACAGCAGTACTTTTTGTTAAAGATCATTAGATGATATTATGTGTCATCTGGGCTAAGAAGAACAGATTCTGGAGGAGCACAAAAATGTTAGTGCCAGAATTCATTTAGTTTCCATAGTGAACAGAGAGTTGATTGCACAGTAGCTTTTCCCTGGGCTCTTAGTGGAAAGGGTCAGGTTTTACAGATCTCTTACCTTGGAAATATGGCATCCTTGGTTCACCCATAGAATAGCTCTTGGCTGGGGCTCCCATTCCTTGATTTTGGAAATGGGCTTCAACAGCTGCCCATTGAGCCTGATGTGGTTCCTCTGAGAGACCACAGGCCATAATGGGCTCAATTAACCTCTATCTCTATTTTTTATTTCCTCACAAGATACCTGAAAATATCATGTCATTTTTCATACACTTATGGGGGAGAAAACATTTGTAATACTGATTTGTTGTTAAGTGGTTGATTTGGGAAAGAATGATTACACACTACATAGGAAAAAAAGAAAGATAAATATTATAAAAGTAATAATGCCCCATGTATCTTGTATTGCTTCTTTCTTTCATTAAAAAATGTTTAATAATGAGCAGGTTAACTATTGAGGGCCAGACTCTGTGTTAACATGTCTAAATAATTGAGCTCCATAAGTAATTAGGGAGCTCATAAAGACTGTGAGACGGCCAACAGGTAGCAGCCCGAAGGTACACAGCCCTCCCTGAAGGAGTGGGGCCCTGAGCTGGGGAGTGTGCCCACTACACGCATTTTTTGGACCCAGCACAATCGAGACCAGTGGCATAATATCTGACCTTGCCTGCTACTAAAACACTGGGGAGTACCCCCAGAAAAGCTGATGAACAAAGAAATTAAAACCAGCTCTTAAAGGGCCCATGTACAGACTCACCCATTTCAGAAACCTAAAATCAGCAGAAAGAAAGGTGCACAATGCTTTGGGGAAAAGAGACTCACCTGATAGGCTCTGAGTTCATCTCGGTGAGAGGTGAGACTTCTCCAGGGACTGGGACATTGGCGGCGGCCATTGTTGTGACCTGGTGTGGGCGTGGTGACACAGACGCCAGCAGCCACCGTTGGAGTCCTCCCTGGGGCCTGCTAGCCCAGGGTCTGCCCCACCCGCTAGAGCACCGATTTAATCCAGCTCAGCCAGGGCAGGCAGCCTACCCTAGGGGCTGGCCCAACCCAACAACAAGCCCTTGGTCAACTTGTGGGGCTGCGAATGGAGCTTGCTGGATTCTCCATAGCCTGGTGACTGGGTCTGCCTCTGTAGGGCAGGCTGTGTGTAAGGAGTGGGTGGAGAATGTGGGGCAGTGGTGGAGAGTGTGGGGTTCCCACATTGGAGAGACTGGGTCCACTTTAGGAGGTCAGGGCGCATGCACGGGACAGGACTGTGTTGATTGTGTGTAGACTTGTAGGTGGTGGGGCTTGTCAGCTGAAGAAGACTTGTGTTTCTCAAAGAGTGACAGGGGGGTTGGTCCCACCTTCCAAAGCCTGAAACAATTGGGTGCTCCCATGCCTGAAACCAGCCCCACCCGGTTACAATCCTCAGAGTTGACAAGGGACCTAAAGGCTAGAGGCTTATAGCAACTGTAAGCCTCTGAGCCTAACAACCTGCCATGCTGGGAGCCTACACACTTAATAGAAATAGGGTAACAGGAATGTTCTGTTAGATCTTGAAGCCAACTGTGCTTGGACACCACACACCCAATAAAGAGACTGAAGGGCCCACAACAACTACAAGCAGCTGAGCATTACAACAGCTGGCCAGGGGCATAGCTCAGCCTCCCTGGGCACCTACAGGAAGAACAACCCCACTGCAACAGAAGGACACACGTAGCCCACACAGGGGTCATTCCTGGAACATTTGCAACTGTAGAGGAGAGAGAAGCACACTGCCAGGCCTCCTACGGCATCACGTATATAAGGTCACCTCTCTGAGGGCAGGAGACATAGCCGACCTACGTAATACATAGACACAAGCACAGGGAAAGAGGCAAAATGAGGAGGCAAAGGAATACATTCCAAGTAAGGGAACAGGACAAAACCCCAGAAAAGGAACTAAGCGAAACAGAAATGAGCAACCTACCTGACAGAGAGTTCAAACAAAGAGTGTTAAGGATGCTCACTGATCTTGGGACAAGAATGGATAAACTCAGTGAGAATGTCAACAAAGAAACGGAAGATATAAAAAAGAACAAATCAGAAATGAAGAATACAATACTGGAAATGAAAAATTCACTAAGGGGACTTAAAAACAGTGTAGAGGATACAGAAGAATGGATCTGTGAGCTGGACAAAAGACTAGAAGAAATCACCCAAGCTGAATCAATAAAAGAAAAAAGAATTAAAAAGAGTGAAGACAGTCTAAGGGACCTCTGGGACAACATCAAGTGCACTAACATCAGTGTTATAGGTGTCCCAGAAGGGGAAGAGTGAGACAAAGGGGCAGAGAATCTGTTTGAAGAAATAATAGACGAAAACTTCCCTAACCTAGGGAAGAAAACAGACATCCGGGTACAGGAAGCACAGAGAGCCCCAAACAAGATAAACCCAAAGAGGCCCACACCAAGACACATCATAATTAAAATGTCCAGAATTAAAGATAAAGAGAGAATTCTAAAAGCCACAAGAGAAAGACAAGTTACATACAAAGGAAACCCCATAAGGCTATCAGCTGACTTCTCAGCAGAAACCTTACAGGCTAGAAGAGAATGGCATGATATATTTAAAGTGCTAAAAGGAAAAAACCTACAGCCAAGAATACTCCACCCGGCAAGGTTATCATTCAAAATGGAAGGAGAGATAAAAAGTTTCACAGACAAGCAAAAATTAAAGGAGTTTGTCATCAAGAAACCAATAATACAAGAAATGCTAAAGGAACTCATTTAAGGGGAAAAGAGAAGACCACAAATAGGAAAAATTATCTATTTTCATGATAATAGCGTAATGGATACAAATGCACAAAAAAGAGGTTAGATATGATATCAAAAACATAAAATGTGGGAGGAGAGGAGTTAAAGAGTAGAACTTTCAGACAGAGGTCAAATTAAAGAGACTATCAACTGAATATAGACTGCTATATAAGTAGGTTACTATATATGAACCCCATGGTAATCACAAACCAGAAACCTATAATAAATACACAAAAAACTAAGAGAAAGGAACCCAAACATAATACTAAAGAAAGCCATCAAACCACAAGGGAAGAGAGCAAGAGAAGAAGAAAGGAACAGAGAAGAACTACTAAAACACCAAGAAAAAAATATTAAAAAATGGCAGTAAGTACATACATATCACTAGCTACTTTAAACGTCAATGGAGGGCCGGCCCCGTGGTTTAGCAGTTAAGTGCGTGTGCTCCGCTGCTGGCGGCCCAGGTTCAGATCCCGGGCATGCACCGATGTACCGCTTCTCCGGCCATGCTGAGGCCGCATCCCACATGCAGCAACTAGAAGGATGTGCAACTATGACATACAACTATCTACTGGGGCTTTGGGGGAAAAAATAAATAAATAAATAAATAAATAAATAAATAAATAAATAAATAAATAAATAAATAAATAAACAAAATTATAGAAAAAATAATAAAAAATAAACGTCAATGGACTAAATGCTCCAATTAAAAGGCATAGGGTGGCTGACTGGATAAAAAAACAAGACCCATATATATGCTGCATACAAGAGACACACTTCGAACCTAAAGACACTCACAAACTGAAAATAAAGGGACAGAAAAAGATGCTCCATGCTAATGGCAATGAAAAGAAAGCTGGGGTAGCAATACTCATATCAGACAAAATAGACTTTAAAACAAAAACTGTAAAAAGAGACAAAGAAGGGCATTACATAATGATCAAGGGAACAATCCAACAAGAGGACATAACACTTGTAAATATCTATGCACCCAACACAGGAGCACCTAAATATATAACACAATTATTAATAGACATAAAAAGGGAAATAGACAGTAACACAATAATAGTAGGGGACTTTAACACTCCACTTACACCAACAGATAGATCTTCCAAACAGAAGATCAATAAGGAAACATTGGCCTTAAATGACACACTAGAACAGATGGACCTAGTAGATAATACAGAACATTTCATCCAAAAACTGAAGAATACACATTCTTTTCAAATGCACATGGAACATTCTCCAGGATTGATCACATATTAGGCCACAAAACAAGTCTCCATAAATTTAAGAAGATTGAAATAATACCAAGCATCTTTTCTGACCACAAGGTATGAAACTAGAAATCAACTATCGGAAGAAAATCAGAAAAGGCACAAATATGTGGAGATTAAACAAAATACTACTGAGCAACAATTGGGTCAATGAAGAAATCAAAGGATAAATCAAAAAAATAGTTGGAGACAAATGAAAATGAAAATACAACATGCCAGAATTTATGGGATACAGCAAAAGTGGTTCTAAGAGTGAAGTTTATAGCAATACAGGCTCAACAAACAAGAAAAATATCAAATAAACAATCTGACAATGCACCTAAAGGAACTGGAAAAACAAGAACAAACAAAGCCCAAAATCAGTAGAAGAAGGGAAATAATAAAAATCAGAGCAGAAATAAATGAAATAGAGACTAAAAAACAATAGAAAAAATTAATAAAACCAAGAGCTAGTTCTGTGAAAAGATAAACAAAATTGATAAACCTTTAGCTAGACTCACCAAGAAAAAGGAGAGAAGGCTCAAATAAGTAAATTCAGAAATGAAAGAGGAGAAATTACAACAGACACCTCAGAAATACAAAAGATTATAAGAGAATACTATGGAAAGCTATATGCCAACCAATGTGACAATCTGAAAGAAATGGATAAATTCTTAGAATCATACAACCTCCCAAAACTGGATCAAGAAGAAATACAGAATTTAAATGGACCAATCACCAGCAAGGAGATCGAAACAGTAATCAAAAACCTCCCCAAAAATAAAAGTCAAGGACCAGATGGCTTCCCTGGTGAATTCTACCAAACATTCAAAGAATACTTAATACCTATCCTTCTCAAACTCTTCCAAAAAATTCAGGAGGGAGGGAAGCTCCCTAACTCATTCCACAAAGCTGACATTACCCTGATACCAAAAACAGACAAGGACAACACAAAAAAAGAAAATTGCAGGCCAATATCACTGATGAATATCGATGCAAAAATCACCAACAAAATATTAGCAAATCGCATACAACAATATATTAAAAAGATTATACATCATGATCGGGTGGGACTTATTCCAGGGATGGTTCAACATTCACAAATCAATCAATGTGATACATCATGTTAATAAAATGAAGAATAAAAATCACATGATCATTTCAATAGATGCAGAGAAAGCATTTGACAAGATACAGCACGCATTTATGATAAAAACTCTGAATAAAATGGGTATAGAAAGAAAATACCTCAACATAATAAAGGCCATATATGACAAACCCACAGCTAATATTATCCTCAATGGTGAAAAACTGAAAGCTCTCCTTCTAAGAAGAGGAACCAGACAAGGATGCCCACTCTCACCACTCCTATTTAACATAGTATTGGAAGTCCTAGCCAGAGCAATCAGGCAAGAAAAAGAAATAAAAGCAATCCAAATTGGAAAGGAAGAAGTGAACTTGTCACTATTTGAAGACGACACGATTTTATATATAGAAAATCCTAAAGAATTCACCAAAAAACTTTCAGAAGTAATAAACGAATACAGTAAAGTTGCAGGATACAAAATCAACATACAAAAATCAGTTGCATATCTATACACTAACAACAAAGTAGCAGAAACAGAAATTAAGAATACAATCCCATTTACAATTGCAACAAAAGGAATAAAATGCCTAGAAATAAACTTAAACAAAGAGGTGAAAGATCTGTATACTGAAAACTATAAAACATTGCTGAAAGAAATTGAAGAAGACACAAAGAAATGGAAAGATAGTCCGTGCTCTTGGATCGGATGAATTAACATAATCAAGATGTCCATACTTCCTAAAGCAATCTATAGATTCAATGCAATCCTGATCAAATTTCCAACAACACTTTTCACAGAAATAGAACAAAGAATCCTAAAATTTACATGGAACAACAAAAGACCCTGAATTGCTAAAGGATCCTGAGAAAAAAGAACAAAGCTGGAAGTATCACACTCCCTGACTTCAAAATATACTACAAAGCTATAGTAGTCAAAACAGCACGGTACTGGCACAAAAACAGACACACAGATCAATGGAATAGAATTGAAAGCCCAGAAATAAACCCACATATCTATGGACAGCTAATCTTTGACAAAGGAGCCAAGAGCATACAGTGGAGAAAGGAAAGTCTCTTCAACAAATGGTGTTGGGAAAACTGGACAGCCACATGCAAAAAAATGAAAATAGACCATTACCTTACAGCATACACAAAAATTAACTCAAAAGGGATTAAAGACTTCAATGTAAGACCTGAAACAATGAAACTTCTAGAAGAAAACATAGGCAGTACGCTCTTTGACATCAGTCTTAGCAACATATTTTCAAGCACCATGTCTGTCCGAGCAAGAGAAACGATAGAAAAAATAAACAAACGGGACTATATCAAACTAAAAAGCTTCTGCACAGCAAAGGAAACCATCAACAAAACAAAAAGACAACCTAACAATTGGGAGAAGATATTTGCAAACCATACATCTGATAAGGGATTAGTCTCAAAAATATATAAAGAACACATGCATCTCAACAAGAAAAAAACTAACAACCCAATTAAAAAATGGGCAAAAGACCTGAACAGACATTTCTCCAAAGAAGATACACAGATGGCCAACAGGCACATGAAAAGATGTTCAACATCATTAATTATCAAAGAAATGCAAATCAAAACTACAATGAGATATCACCTCACGTCCGTCATAAAGGCTATAATTAACAAGACAGGAAACAACAAGTGTTGGAGAGGATGTGGAGAGAAGGGAACCCTCATACACTGCTGGTGGGAGTGCAAACTGGTGCAGCCACTATGGAAAACAGTATGGAGATTCCTCAAAAAATTAAGGATAGAACTACCATATGATCCAGCTGTTCCACTGCTGGGTATTTATCAAAAGAATGTGAAAACACCAATGCTTAAAGATACATGCACCCCTCTGTTCATTGCAGCGTTATTCACAACAGCCAAGATGAGGAAGCAACCTAAGTGCCCATTGAGGGAAGAATGGATAAAGAAGATGTGGTATATACACAACGGAATACTACTCAGCCATAAGAAATGATGAAATCCAGCCATTTGTGACCACATGGGTGGACATTGAGGGTATTATGCAAAGTGAAATAAGTCAGAGGGAGAGGGTCAAATACCGTATGATCTCACTCACTAAGTAGTAGATAATAACAACAACAAACAAACACATAGAGACAGAGATTGGATTGGTGGTTACCAGAGGGGAAGGGGGGAAGAAGGAGGGTGAAAGGGATAATTAGGCACATGTGTGTGGTGATGGATTGTAATTAGTATTTGGGTGGTGAACATGAGAACATGATGTAATCTATGCAGAAATAGAAGCATAACGATGTACACCTGAAATTTATGCAATGTTATAAACCAATGTTACCACAATAAACCAAAAAATAAAATTTCTGTGGGAGAGTTTTATTGACGGTAGAAAGAGCAGTTATAAACAAATTGAAATGACAAAGGGAGATTTTATCCACTGCTATGGCAGGGCCACGTAGTCTGTCCATTCTCTAAAATACTTCCTTTCTTTCCACAGTGTATATGACCTTGGATGTCGACTCAGTCAACAGCAACCTCCTGATTTCTGATGACACGAGGAACATCCAATGTGGGCATCTCAAACAGATGCCCAAGGGTGTGCTGAGACTCAGCGAACCCTTATGTGTCCTAGGCTCCCTCCGTTCACCTCTGGCCAACATTACTGGGAGGTAGACGTGGGAACAAACAAAGAATAAGATCTAGATGTGTGCAAAGAATCCATTACTAGGTAGGGAAAGGTCACACTCTGCAGAACCTGGATTCTGGACTGTGAGAGTTTGAGAAATGGGAAGCACTTCTCGGCCAACAATACACCTGGAATAACATCTGCATGGACCTAAAAGTGCAATTAATAGGTATTTTTTCTGGATTTGGACATTGGAAATCTTGCTTTTTTTGACATTATCACTGGATTCCATATCTTCACACTTGTCCATATTTTATCTTCTGAGCCACTATGCCCATTTTTGCTCTTTCAGACTAACTAATGGTGATGAAGTCTCCCTAAATAACTGTTCCCTGAAAAATCTAGGCACTGCAATTCCTCCAAAAAATCCTGGAGATCAAAAATGTCTTTCTGTACTTTAAAAATGAACATATGAATAAATCATAGGTCCTTGTGGCTAATGAAATTTCCATGTTCACATGTTTTAAAATGTTAGAGCACAAAAATGTGGATCATTTTATAGACTATAAATTAGAATTTAATAATATAAAACTAATGTTTACATATTACATCATGAGTATTGAGTATTGGAATTGACATATTTTGGGGACTTTGGTTAAGTTTGGGATCTAAGTACCTAAGTTAATACTTAGATCTCTTTCCTGAACTTTCAATGTGACTTCAAGTATTCTTGTTTGCATGATGTTCTCTTAACATTTACCTTACCTGTTACTGAATTCATGAAATAAACATGATGAACAATCCCACTGATGATGTGGTTGAGTAAATGTTAGGAGCACAAGATCTCACGTAGCCCAGAGATACATTTGTATGCTCTGATGAAAAGCATAAACAAATTGCTGATTTGTTACAGTCACTATAGTGACACAATTTCCCCAATGATCCTGCACCTGTGCTCGTCTAGGTCAACAGCAACTATTTAGGATCTACAGATGTTGTTATCTTGCCTGTGCTAACATCTGATGTGGTCAGAGCTGATTACTGTTGGAGATAGTATTTGGTGTCAGTCGTAGATACTCATTATCCAAGTCATTTCCTTGTGCCACAGATATGGTGATCTCTACGTAATCTTTCCTCTAAAGGGATCATTGGTGTTTAAACTTGTGGAAACTCTCAACAGCTAAAACTGCAAGAATCAGGCATTAACTAAGAGGAATTTCAGCGCTTCTGGTTCCAGTAAAAATTTATGTGGAATCAAGAGAGACCCTGCCTATCACAGCCACGTGAAAATGCTGCAGAAATATAACCTGTCTATAGGTGGTTCAAAGTGGCACAACCTATAGAGATGGGAAAGTGCAGGACACAGGAGTGAATGAAAATCAGAGCAGTAACTGTCATGGCCTTGGATGGCACATGTCGGGTCTGAAATGAACTGCCACCAAAGACAACTTTGAGGCTGAGGTAAAGTGGATCCTTCTGGATCTAGTCACATGAAAATGCCAGAAAGATTAGAAAAAGAACAATAAAACTTTTTTTTCCTATGATGGTGACCAAATCATGATATTCTAATATCATCATTCCTCCTACATTGACTAGTTTCTACCAGACCCATCCATCTTTGAATCCTGGCTCTGTCACTCCAGCTGTGCAATCTTGAGAAATGAAAGGAAGGAAAGAGACGAAAGGTCAACCCTGCATTTTGTATCCAGAGAGAAAGATCTTCAGAAATTAGGGTGACACCTCCTTCTTCTCTGTGTCCTTCTTTTCTCTCTTCATAATTTCTTGTCATTTCCTCCCTCTCTCAGGCCCCGATGGAGCTGGCATAGCTGCAGAGACACATTGGTAGTGGAATGGGACCCCCCTAGAGTGCAAGGCAGCGAGGGTGGAAGTGGGCAAAGCAGCCATGTTGTTGTGTGTTTTTGTCACTACCAACCCAGAGAAGTGGGTGGTGGGGAGGTAGGGGAGCCATGTGAAGGGACAGTAGCAGCAATCCTGCATCACACGAGGGCATTGGGGGGATAGGGATGTGGAGGAGACCGGCAATGTTGATAGGAGATTGGAATCCGTGATATTGTAAGTAAATGTTTGAACAAATAGTAAGTATATTGAGCTAAGTGTAGCACAAGTTTCTCATTTTTGGAGGAAATATTTATAAGTGTGGAACAGGGAAAGTCTAGAAGGAGTTACGGGTGGGTTTTGAATTGGGGGAAGTGTGTATAACTCATAATTGATTACATAAGTGTATGTGTGTAGGCACAGACATACAGAAGGATGTAGATGTGTGTATTTGTGTGCGTGTACGAAAGCTAAATAACCATGAGCTCTTTTTGCTGACGGGTCCCAGAAGCAATGACATACGGTTAGGATTGTGCAAAACTAATAGCAAATCTTGGTTTCTAAAGACTGATCTCCACTTGAAGGAATCGATATTCTTTGGTGAAATGGTGGATGCCAGGGCTGCATCTGGAACAGCACAAGATGAGCCTACAACAATTCCTATTGTTAAATTATAGTAGTTTTAGTGATTTTCCACTGGTCAAATCTGGAACAACACGGGCATGAAAACAGAAAGTGGTTGTATCAGAATGCATCCCATTGAATCATATAGGAATTTAGGAGTACATTTGATATGAATAAAAATGAGTGAATGAATGATTTAGGAAACTCTTGGAGCGAAGGGAAAATTCCTCCTTCAGTAGACTCCTACTAATAAGTGTCCAGAGCTTATGTAAGACAATTGTCATATTGTTGGTTGATTCAGGTGGGAGTTATGATAGGGGCTAAGGTGGGTTAGTGTAGGGGTGATGAGGAAGAGCATATTAGAACAGTCTCAGCATATCACCCTCATAACGTACTCATTGGTTACAAACACCAAATGGTAATTGTGAGAAGGAGAGATCTGGCAGATGTCAACCTGACCAGGTTACCAAGGTGACCTGGTTGTCTATCACACCACTGTTGTGATAGATAGACATAGTGTGTCCCCCAGTGTGAAGCACTGAGAAGAACACAGCACCATTTCTTTCTTTTCCCCAGCTTTATTGAGATATTATTGACATACAAGATATGTAAGTTTAAAGTGTACAGCATGATGCTTTGATATATGTACATATTGTGAAATGGTTACCATGAAAGGTAAACACTTCCATCCCCTCACAAAATTATCTTTGTGTGTATGAGGTGATAACATTCAAGATCTACTCTCCTAACAACTTTCCAGTACATAATATTGTTAATTATAGTCACCATGATGTATATTAGATCCCCACAACTTATTCACTTCATACTTGGGAATTTAGTACACTTTGACCAACATCTCCCCATTTTCCCACCTTCTAGTCCCTGGAACAACTATTCCACTCACTGTTTTATGAGTTAGGCTTTTAAGTTTCCACATGTAAGTGAGATCACATAGTATTATTCTTTCTCTGTCTGACTTATTTCACTTAGTATAATGCCTTCAAGGTCCATCCATGTTGTCTCAAAAGGCAGGACTCCTGTCTTTTGATGGCTGAGTCATATTCCATTGTATATATACACATTTTCTTTTATCCATTTATCCATTGTTGGACACTTAGGTTTTTTTCATATCCTGGTTATTGTGAATAATGCTGCAATGAACATGGAGATGCAGATAACTCTTTGAGATGGTGATTACAAAATCATTCTGCCAAGGAAGTGTAAACTGAGTCTGGTCATGAGGAAACATCAGAGACACCCGGGAGGGTCATTATATAGAACCTATTGTATAGGTTGAGGATATGAAAGAAAAGAAATGACACAGGAACAGTTTGAAATTGGAGCAGAAAGAAGAGGAAAACAAGTCAATGCAATACATATTCCTGGTTGGGATCCTCAACCAGGAAAGAAAAGGAGATATTTTTGATCAGTTGGAAAATTTGAACAGGACCTGTGGATAGAGAGTAGAGTTGTATTTACACTGCTTTTCTAATTGAAAGATTTAGTTAGATTCAGTACAGTTGGTCTGAAGGAGAGTGTCTTTCTTGTAGGGAAAAGCACACTAGTGGGTTTAGTATGGTGGGCACCACGTATGCACAACACTTTCAGGTGATTGGGGAAAAAACTAAGGATAATGGGATAAAATATAGAGAAAATAGTTGACAAATCAAAAGTAGTAAAATATTAACAGTTGGGGTACCTCAGTAAGGGATAAAATTAAGTATATTTGAAATTATTTCAAATCAATTATTTTAAAAATAAAGATAATTCATAGGCATTAAATTCCACAGTTTTAAAAATGAGGTTGGGTATTGCTAAATGTATTGTTATTGGTAAAACTTTATTACCTTTTCTCAAATAAAGATAATTTTGTACTTTACAAAAATTACTTTACTAGGAAAAACAGTAAGTAAAATTTAGATATTTTTAGATGTATAAATATCAAACCAATTCACCCATAGCAAACCTACACCTCTAAAAGTTAAAGGAAGTTCTTAATAAGGAAGGGAAATTATATCAGAGGAAAACACATGTACAAAAAGTAGTGTAAGCAGCAGAAATGACAATCATATAGGTTCACGATTAATCTACATTTTCTTTTCCTTTCTTATTTTCTATAAGAGACAATGAGCTCATGACAGCAAAAATAATAGAATTAATTGTAGGTAATAACATGTACAGAATAAAAATTTATGAAAACAATAGCATAAAGTGTCACAAGATATATGGAATTATACCACTGTAGGTTAAATATTCTGTGAAACGGTCAACAGTAGTTCAAATTAGAATATAATACTTAGGAAATCAGTTTTATAATGACTACAACAACCATTGAAAAGACGTTTTACCTAACACTATTAATTTTTTTTTTTTTTTTTTGCAGGGAACGATTCACCCTGAGGTAACCTCTGTTGACAATCTTCCTCTTCATTTTTTTGCTCCCCCAAGCCCCAGTACATGGCTGGATATGCTAGTTGTAACTCATTCTAATTCTTCTATGTGAACCGCCATCACCGCATGGCACCTGATAGACAGGTAGTGTGGTTCCACAGCCGGGAAGCGAACCCGGGCTGCTGAAGCAGTGAGAGTTCTGTACTTTAACCACTAGGTCAACAGGACTGGCTCAACACTTTTAATTTTAAACATATAATATTACAAATACCAGACTTTATCAAAAGAAGGCAAAAGGAAAAACAAATAGAGAAAAAAGCAAATAGGACAAAGAGGAAACAAAATCTCCCCTGTCTGTGTTTTGATGATGAAAACTAAACATCCAAGTGACAAATACCAAGATGCAGGTCTACACTCTCCTTAATATGATGTCTTCCATCCAATCAAATTTGCTGAGGGTCAACCATTTAAAGAAAATCCATATTTAAAGGCAAAGCAACCATTGGACAACATTCTGTGTAACACTACAGCATAATAGAGAAATATGAGTGTAATAAAGACATAAAATAGTGTAAAAAAAAAACACATTCTCTATCAGCCAGGTTTCTTATCTTCATCTATGAAATAAAATCTCCAACCACTCTGCAGTAATATTGTCTAGACCAACATTGGATTATGTGCCAATGTATGTCAGGTGTTAGCCACATCCACATTGAGATAAAATTTGTGGAAACACTCCTGTAGAATGGAGATTATTTGAGACAGCTGCACTGGTCAAGTGGGAAAATGGTTTTCTCAACACTTTTATGTCTCTTTTTTGAGCTGATAACTTGATGGATTGACTTTCATATCTCCCAGTGCAGCACCAGTATCAAATTGATCTCCTAAGTTCATAGGATTTTATGTAAAAAATTGGTACTGAGTACAAATGTCAAAAGGTACAAACTTTCAGTTATAAAACAAATAAGTCATAGGGATGTAACATACAACATGGTGAGTATAGTGAATATTACACTTTCAAATATGAAAGTTGCAAAGAGAGTAAGTCTTAAAAGACTTTGTCACAAGAAAAAAAATTTTTTAGCTATATATGGTCATGTACATTAGCTAGACTTACTGTGGTGATCATTTTGCAATATATACAAATATCAAATTATTATGTTGTACCCCTGAAACTAATATGATAGAGTAATTATGGTTATTACTGAAGCTGTCTTCTACATATTTAGCACTTCAACTGTATTTTCTAACAATTTAATAGCAGAACTTAGGGGTTCTAGGATCCCTCAGGATCAGCATGAAGGGGCAAACGGAGGGAAAACATAAGGCCAAAACATTAGAAGTCTGCATCAACCATAGTTAAAAATCTAAAAAGGCAGTGATGTAAAAAGCAAAAATGGAATTCAGCATTAGAAGATGACAAAAGTGACCACCAGCATCAGGATGGTGTGGACGGCTCTGATCTCTGGGGGGCATCTGTGGTAGCCATTGGGGGTGTGAACATGCTGCACTCTCTGGTGGTGTCTGTACAGGAGAAGCACCATGGAACCACTGGACCAGCCCATGAAGCCAATGAACACGGCATCAGAGATGGACCACAAGATGACAATGCTTGCAGTAGAACTTGAGGTGGAACAGAATTACTTCCCTTGGGAGTCAGTATTATTTCCTGTGTCCTGAGGACCAGTGATTTTCATGGGAATATAGATATTCATTAAGAAACTAAATATCCAGCAGGTACAACAGGAAGAAACAATGACCTTGGGGGCTCTTCTTCTGAGCATCACCCACTCCACTCTCTCAGGGATGAGAGTGAAGAACTGATAGGTGCTCAGGACACAGGTGGAGCATAGGGTGGTGCTGCGAGCAACTGTTTATATAATATGCAAATCTACACCCAAAAGTGGATAGAGGGTTCCTCAAAACAAAAGCTGCCATTGTATGGGGAATCCCAGAAGAGAGAATAACCAAGAGATTGGCCACAGCCATGTGTGTGAGAATTTCCTCTGTGGACCTCTGTCTGTGACCAAGCAAGATTGGAGAGACATTATGGAAGAAGAGAATGACATTGGCCAGAACCCCAAGCCCCACCTGGAAAGGAAGGATGGTGTTTGCAGCCAATTCCCCTATGGTTTTTAGAACATCTTTCTGAAAAGACATGGACATGGCTTCAGAGTGGCCTGGAGCAAAAGTTTATGCCTGTGATGACATCAACCATCTTCTTATGAAACCAACATTGGAAAAGGATTCTCTCCCTTTCTTCTCCTGAGAAGTGAGATGCTGTGATACTCCACTGGAGAGGCTCAACCTGGAGAACATACACCTGACAATAATTGTACTTTTCACCATTGTTATTTCGTATTTATTTCTATTTCATTTTATATTCTGATTCTCCATCAGAATGTAAGGTCCATGAACTTAGGAACCATGTCTGTCTTATTCAACAATGTGGTTGACACAGAATAAGTGTTAAATAATACATACTGAGCATATAAGTAAATGACAGGACAAAGATAAAAAAGCACTGTACCTCCTTTGGTATTCCTGGTCATTCTGCCTATTATAAGAACGTATTGAATGGCATCACTAAGATGGTGACATAGGAGGCTCCTGACTTTCCTTCCTCCCATGGACATACTGAATATACCTACATGGGTATCAACTTCCTGTGAGAGATATCCAGAAGCTATTTGACTGACTTGTACACATCAGGAGTCTGAGAAAATACCCACATTGAAATGGATAGGAAAGGCTGAGGCACATTCTCACCATGATCCCCATCCGGAGTACAGAACCTTACAATCAAGATAAAACTCCCAACTCCCTGCTTCAACAGGAGATGTGAGGACTTGTGTCACACATATAGCACCCCAACCTTTAAGGCTGCCACCAGAGGACCAGCCCCCAAATCACCTAGCTCTGAGAGCGAATGGGAATTGACATTCATGAGTCCCACAGGATTGTAGGAAATAAAAAGTAGTGGTCAAATGGGCCTTCTGGCACTCCCCATGGCTGTACCTCCAGTCTCAATGCAGAGGGAACAGGCAAAAACCCTAATCACCTAGTTTATCCCTAGAAGGAGTTTGACTACATACTTTACCAGCTTATGACCAATAGTCTGGTTTCTAATCAGCCTGCATCTATCTACTGAGTTGGATGCTCCCAGGAGCCTAAAAGATCAAGTGGGCACTTTCCCCAAATTCTCCCTCTGGCTCAGTATAAAAATAAAATCAAGTTTACAGCTTCTCTCTGGAAGGAGCTTGTCCACACGTCTAACGCCCCAGTCTTTGCAGCTTCCACCCAAGGGATGGGCCTTCATCCCATCACCCAGCCCCAACACTCAGCGGCACTCAGCATTCATGAGTCCCACAGGACCATATCAAGCAAAAAAAGCAGTTTTCACAGTCACACATAGACTAAAAGTGAAGAGATGGAATAAAAGATATTCCATGCAAATGGAAATAAAAAGAGAGTAGGGATAGCTGTACTTATATCAGACAAAATAGACTAAACCAAAAACTGTAACAAGAGACAGGAAGGTTATTATATAATGATAAAGGGGTCAATACATCAAGAGGATAGTATAATTGTAAATATTTATAAACCCAACATTGTAGCCCCTAAATATATTAAGCAAATATTAACAAATCTCAAGGGAGAAATAGACAGTATACAACAATAATAAGGGACAGTAATAGCACACTTTCAGCAAGGGATAGATCAGACACAAAATCAACAAGGAATCATTGGACTTAAACTACAGCTTAGACCAGATGGACTTAGTAGACATATGCAGATGGTTCCATCCAACAGCAGCAGAATACACATTCTTCTGAAGCACATGTGGACCCTTCTCCAGAATAGATCATATGTTAGGCCACAAAACAAGTCTTAACACACGTAAGAAGATTGAATTCAGTCTTGAATTCACATTTAAGAAGAATGAATTCCTATCAGTCATCTGTTCTGACCACAGTGGTATGAAACTGGAAATCAATTGTAAGAGGAAAACTGGAAAATTCACTAACATGTGGAGAACAAACAACATGCTCTTGAACAGCCAATGAGTCAAGAAGAAATCAAAAGGAAAATTAAAATATCTTGAGATAAATGAAAATGGAAACACAGCATATCAAAACTTATGAGATTTGGTAGAAGGTTCTAGAGGGAAGTTTATAGCAATAAGCATCTACATTAACAAAAAAGAAAAATATCAAATAAACTAAACTTTACACCTCAAGGAACTATCAAGAAGAAGAAACTAATCTCAAAATTAGTAAAAGGAAAGAAATAAGAAGGATCAGAGCAAAAATAAATGAAATACAGACTAGGAATAAAAGAGAAAGGATCAATGAAACTAAAAGCCAGTTTTTTGAAAAGAGAAACTAAATTGAAAAAACTAACTGGATTAAGAAAATAAAAGAGAAGACTCAAATAAATAAAATCAGGAACAAAAGAAGAGACATTACAAATGATACCCCAGAAACACTAAGGGTCATAAGAAACTACTATAAACAATAATACACCAACAAATTAGAAAACCTAGAAAAAATGGATAATTTCCTAGAACCTACCAAGACTGAATCATGAAGAAATAGAAAATCTGAACTCACCAGTTACTAGTAAAGAGACTGAATCAGTAACAAATACATCCTGACAAATAAAAGTCCCAAGACTAGATGGCTTTACTGGTGATTCTACCAAACGTTTACAGAAGAATTAATACCAATCCTTATGGCCACTTCTGATAGCGACATGGAAGCAAATATACTGTTGAAATTATGAGCTTATCTAACTAATTTTCATACAATTGCGCGAGAATCTCTTGTCCATATTTGAGAACTCATAAAGTAATTCTTCAGAGTTGCTGGATACAAAATTCCTTTTAAAGAACCAGCCGTGCTCTGAATACCAAGTCGACTGTACGATGTACTGAGATGTTCTATTCTTTATAGGAAAGATCCCCCGGGAGCAACGTAGTCTAAATCTCAATAATTCCCCAGACCTTAACTCACAAGACTTTGAGGTCAGGTCCCGGACAGCTTCTCCTGAGCAGTCTCCTGCCCTCAGTCCACACAAAAAATTAAACACCCTGCTCATTAGACTGTATGCTCAGACAGATTGTTTTTATTCTTTGTTACATCTGAGTGCCCACAGTTTGTCTGACACTTTGCTTCCTTCTGAATTTTACGAATAAGCATCAGTCTAGTTCCCTCAGCTCAAAGTAACCCACAGCCCACGTAGGCGTCCTATTAAAATAAGGTTTGGGGGCCGACCCGGTGGCTCAAGAGATTAAGTGCGCGAGCTCCGCTGCAGCGGCCCAGGGTTCGCTGGTTCAGATCCCAGGCGCGCACTAACGCACCGCTTGTCAAGCCATGCTGTGGCAGGTGTCCCATATAAAGTAGAGGAAGATGGGCACGGATGTTAGCCCAGGGCCAGTCTCCCTCAGTATAAAAAGAGGAGGATTGGCATCGAATGTTAGCTCAGGGCTGATCTTCCTCACAATAAGTAAATAAATAAATAAAGTTTGATCAGGCCCTTGTGAGTGAAGAAGAGGGTTTTGTGGAATACAAAGCAAATATTGACTTACTGTAGTATAAGATGTGCATTCCTCGTAGGCAAAATAATCCTTAATTAAATCATAGGATTCAGAAGCCATTGTCAGGTACAGAATGGATATATGAATTGGAAACCAAAGTCCAAAGTTACAAATACAACTTTTTCTCTACTCACTAAATGAGCCACCCTAACTTTATTTCCATTGAAAGCATAAGAAACACATTTCTGCTTCACACAGGAATCCGTATTCTTCTCTCTTCATGGAATTCCCACCACTTCACCTGCTTGCTCCTTCTCACACCCCAGCTCCACTTGAATGTCAGCTGCTCACAGACACCTTAAATCACCCTCATTCACCAGATTTCATTCCCTTCCTTCATCTGAAAAGGAAATTCATACCTTTTGTTTGTTTCTTCCTCCTCATCTTCTCTCTTCCTAATACATTGAAAGCTACATGAGGACAAAGAAGTGATCTCATCATCAGCTGATAGATCCTCAGTCTGTTATCACGTCTGGCACAGTGAGCTCCTGTGAGCATCACCCACTGCTACACCTTCACCATCGCCAACCACAGTAAACATGTTGCTATGGATGGAGCTGGGGATGGTGCCCTTCCCTCTATTTCTATGTGTCCCTGGAGTCCAAAACACTCGCTCACCAATATTCACTTTAATGGTTCCATATCCAAAGTCAATAAAATTATGGAAAAAGTGTACCTGGTGCCAATGTGTGTTTGTGTGATTGCACCTGTGTGTGTGTATGACTGTGTGCGTGCATGTGCTTGTAGGAACAGGTCCTCACATATTTTGTCATCTGAGCCCACATATCATTGTGGGCTGAAATGATGTCACGAGTGTCCTCTTTGAAAGTCCCACCCTCTCCGTCATCTATTTCACACAGCTATCCCTCCCTGAGGAGGGAACAGGCAAAAACTTACTTTGATGAACCTGTACTATGAGACAGGCACTATGAGAAATTGTAACTATTCTGATCTCTCCTTTGAGTAACAATTACCCATATAAGGGCGTGGTTCTCCAGTTTGTTAAGCTTTACGCTAGCCCCAGAGAACCTTGTTTATTGGCAAAAGAGCTGATATGATTCTCATAGTTCATACATTCTCATATGACCCCCCTAGAACCACACCCAGTGCTCCCTAAATCACAACTTCAGTGGCTCCTAGTGCATGCAGGTCCCCTCATCCCCTTGAACCACTCCTCCCACAAACATGGCCTATGGCCTCCTTCATATGGGGCTGAAGGTTTACTGAGGTGGGTGATATGGTCAGACCTACAGGTTGTACATTCCATGGGGCACACAGAGATCAACCCCACAGGTGAGGTGCCTCCCTTATACCAACAATCATCAGGCAGAATGCACAAGGACACACTTTCCCCCACAGAGAGGATGACCACCAGCCCCACACAGTCAAACATGGGGGCACCACCACACCCAGAGTCAGAAGCCAAACCACAGAAACTGCTCTGTGCTGTCACAGGAATGCACATCCCAGTGCCTGTCACCCCTCAGGAACCTCTCTTCACCAACAGGCATGGAGGGACCACCCAGGACAGGTCACTCTCCATGCATTTGGACAAGCTGGTGAAAAACCTTGGGAAAAAAGGAGACCAGAAGCCCTATTTTCCAACCAGTCTTCTGATGACTCAGCTCTGCTTTCACTAAACAAAACTGAGAGGCAGTTGTGTCTGCCTCGTGCCTAAGCACTTGTTGCTCCCCTGGCTTCCTCGTACCTTCTAGGGCTTTGTAACTGCTGTGACTGAAAATGCATACAATACAGGGGAAGGAGCCAGAATTAATTCTGATGCTAAAACAGCAGAGGAGTGTGTCACTCATCACAGGTGAGCACAGAGATCAGAGCTGGTTTGTAGACCTCCTGGGAGAGAAGGAGAAAGACCAGCTAACACAATTCATCGTGTGCCCACGGCGACAAAGGAGTCGGAATAGGACCTGGATGGAGGGTACAGTGAGAGTTGGGGAAGGTGGAAGGACTTTGTTTCCCGTGTAGAATCACTAAACCTTCTCTCAGAAATTGCCTCTGATGGCATCTTGATCCCAGCCATTACTACTTTTCGGAGTCTTTTTCAATTTTGGCCTGTCTTAGCCTGTCCTGGCTGCTATAAAAAATATCACTGACGTGGCTTATTAACAAAAGAAATTTATTGCTTACATTTCTGGAGGCTGGAAGTCCAGGATTAAGGCTGCAGTATGGTCACTTTCCGGGGAGGACCCCCTTCCTGGTTTATGGCCAAAACCTTCTCACTGTCCTCAAGTGGTGGAAAGGGGCAAGGGATCTCTTTGAATCCTGTTTTACACACACTTACCCCATTCAGGAGGGCTCCACCCTCATGACCTCAGCATCTCCTAAAGGCCCATCTTTTAATTGTTTTTGGGGGTTACAGATTCGAAGTAGGAATTTTGTGGGGACACAGACATTCTGATCATAGCTTGGCCCAATGTACATTCCATCGTACTTCCAAATGTAAAATGCACTATTGAATTACCACAGAGGGTATTGTTTTAATTCATAATTCCAATAAAAAAATGTGTACAATGGGGGCCGGCCCGGTGGCGCAAGCTGTTAAGTGCGCGCACTCCGCTGCGGCGGCCCGGGGTTCGCAGGTTCGGATCCCGGGCGCGCACCGACTCACCGCTTGTCGAGCCATGCTGTGGCGGCATCCCATATAAAGTAGAGGAAGATGAGCATGGATGTTAGTCCAGGGCCAGTCTTCCTCAGTAAAAAAAGAGCAGGATTGGCAGATGTTAGCTCAGGGCTGATCTGCCTCACACACACACAAAATGTGTACAATGCTTATTTTCCAACATCCACACCGTTTTGGCAGACATGAAAATTAACAGGACTACATGTCACTACAAATTCTTTTTTCTCTCCCCTGCTGCCTCAGGTTAAGGATGGACAGAGGGCTGTTTTTCCACTCAAATAGATAAAATTCTGAGCATCACTTACACTCACAACACAAACAACACACAGAAGACTGACACACAATATCTTGGCAGAAATTATGGAGATGACTGCATCCTAATGAAGTGGGATTTGAAAAAGGAAAAATGTGTATGTCCTTAGAGGGCAGACTTTTTCTCTCTGTGTATCACTGTTTGTACATGGGTGTTTCTCTGTCACTGGATCTTATTTCATGTTTCAGGATTTTTAAGTCTCAGCCCAAATTCTGCAAGCCAATTTGTCCTGCTATATTCACAATGAACCCCAGTCTGTTAGGTCTGAGAAAATGGGTAGACTCCTGTGTACATGGTTGAGGAGCTTAGTGGCTCTGGACTTACAAGGCTAGGCACAGATTCCAAGGGGAACTGTCCCTCTTTCTCTCTTCGTCAGGGACTCCAGGGCACAAGGATTTTCAGCGAACTTCATGACACTAGTCCCTCTCTGAAACACACCCCAACACATTCCCACCTTCCACCTGCCCAGCCAGGGCATGAGTGGGCAGCTCTGGACAAGGCGGGATCAGCGCCTGTCCTGCCCAATGTTAGTGCACCACCACAGCTCTGACTTCCTCTCCTGCTGGAGACCCCTCCCTCCTGTTCTCTGCCCTGAGACTGAACAAAAGGAAGCACTCACCTGGCTGGTCTTTGCTCCAGAGCTCTGTGCAGGGAAATGTCAATCAGGATGGGCCATAGTTATAGAGACAGGGTTCCTGGACCTGCTCTCCCCGCAGAGGTGCCATTATCATGTCACCTGCAGTATGGGTGACGCTGTCTGCATGGAGAATCTGGGGCATCTCCAATGAGGAGCAAATCTTATCCCCTGTGCAAATCACCTTCAGCCACTTCTGGTGATTAGTGGAAACTCTTGATGATTATTGAGAAGATCTCCATGAGCAGCTGAGCAGAAGGCAGAGAAAGTTTTCTATGTTCCCTGTGGGAGAAGAAGTTCAGAGTGAAAGTTGTTATTGGGAGTGGCATGGACACTGCAAGTGCTCCCTGTGTCCCTAGGTGCACACACTGTTCCTGGCATTCTGTTAGCTTTAGACAGCACTTGCTGACCTCATAACTTACCGAAGTCTGAGACCTCGCTTTCTTATATCTGCCTTTTGTAGAAATTGAAAAGAAAAACACTTCCCATAAGGCTGAGCTCACCTGTCCTCCCCTAGGTCCTCTTCTGGCCTCCAGCTGCTTGTCCTGACAACTCAGTTCTGGAGTGAGATCCACCTACAGGGGCTTTTATTAGACAGGGCCCCTCCTCCCACCTCACTTGTATCCCACCTCTCTAACATAGTCAGATATTGATTTAATTTCTACATTAGTGAGATTTTTCTCAGTCATAGAGAGGTTAACACAGACAAAGAGGATAGTTGGATCTTGAGAGTGTCATTTTTAAACTAATATGTAAAAAACATCACCATATTATCACTCTAGTTTAGATCCTGAATGTTATGTCTGTTGATGATAAGAATTGAATTTAGGATTGAAATTTAAAAAAAAACAAATTGTCATCACTGTTAGTCCTTATAAAAGGAATGAGACCAATTTCAAGTAGTTTTTGATCATGAAAGTAAAACCTCCCATTTTGATGAAGAAAATCAATTAAACCTTCTCGGAAGTCTGTCCTAATATCACACTCACTAGACCATAGTCACTTCTTCAAGAGTGTTTTCTCCACAAATGTGATGATCTTTGCTCAGAAGTTGGTAAATAAATCTCAAAAATGTCCTCTGACAATCATTCAGCCTGTGAAGGTCCTGGTTTTGGTTAGCTACAGGATCAAAGATAAAATATATTTTTATAATATTACCATTTCCTTTATGTCACAACATATGTAAAATGAGATAAATTTCTTTTAAAACATGTTCAAAAATGTTTCTCATGGTTTTAGATGACTCATTGGTGAACACAGTCTAGGGAGTGGAATAAAAAATTAGGAGATGGTGGGGATTGGTGTGAGGTGGAAGGAGTGAGATTTGACTTAGGTGATTATGTTAAATAGGCTTCCATTTAATCGTTCCACAGCCATCCTTTGTGCTGTTTGCTGGATACTCCTGTCCTTTCACATCCAAGCAGATTCTCATTCCCAGCTCTCAAGTCCTTTTGTCTCATTAAGGTTAATTGAAACAGCACACATATAGTTGTATGGCATTTTTATTTCTTATTATTCTAATAAACTTTAAAATAATTTATTTTACAAGTTCTTCTAGAAGGTGTTCACATTTCTGGCAGTAGGTATTCTCCTGTTTGTGGTTTCACTGATTCTTGCTCATGAAGGATTGATTCATATTGAGTTTTCCATTTGTTTGTTGTGAGCTGATCATGGGCAGCGCTTACGTTCTCTTTGAGAACACCAGGTGACTCCTGTGGTGGAAAAAGCCAACTCCTGTGGTTTGATCTGCCTCTATTGGGTTCCCCTGAAATATTGTCAGCCTGGAAAGGCATTTGTGGTAATATCTTGGGTTAGGAAATCTTCCATTAAGGAAAATAAAAGAGCAAGTTAGGTTTCCCAGCCCACTGGAGAGGCTGACCTTGGGTCTTGGTTACCTGTAGTATTTTATTCCAGCTGGAACTTTGGATACAGAAGAGCTGCCTGCCTTCCCCTGGGCAGTGGTGCACTCTCCCTGCTCACTGTCATTGGCTGTCCTGTGCCTTGAGTCTCCTATGTTTGAGGGACCCCACATTTCAATATCCCATCTAGTGGGGACAGATTCTCTCCCTCCACCCCTGCAGGGTGTCATGGAACCCGAGGCTCCTGTGACTGGAGCTGCTCTGCTCTCCCTCCAGGCTCTGTTCAAGGTCATGATGTCTTCAATCTGTGGAGTCATCTTGACGTTCAGCTCCTCCAGGTGTCAGGACGCCATGTCTCTCTGATTTTACTGAAAGTACAAATTTCTGTAATTTAACATGTATTGTATGTCTCCAGTAGCTTTATGTGACTCTTCTCAAATAACATAATGATCTTAAATAATGTCTTATCCTTAAATAAAATCTCATTCTTACAATATTTTTACATTTGAAAGGACTTAGAAGCCTGAAATTCTAAGGAAAACTCTGAAGAAAAGCTTGAATTGCTTTCACTTTATCTCTGGCACAAGGTCCTCTCGGGAAAAGAAAATCAAAAAAATATTACCTGTCAATAGTAAAATCCAATCCTTTTGTAACAGCTAGATCTTAAGTTAGCATGAAGGAAGCTATCTTAGGGAAAGGAAGCAATATTGTAACAATATATGACCCTGACTCACTAATCTCTGAGAATACATTCTAGCCTGCACATAGACTAGATGGTTAAGCACCTCTCACTTTTGCAAAATACATAATTTGCTAGTTCTATGTAAGTTCTTGCTTACATATATCTCCCAGCTGTGATAAGACAATAACTTTGTTCTCTGAGTTCCCCAGGAACATGACGACCTCCAGAAAGAAAAATTCTGCATTGGCACACATCATGAACGACAGAAGACAGAGATAATGAGGTGCCTGGAAGTCCTTCACACCGGATGGTCAACATTCCTAAACCCGCCCTCCCTTGATCCTTTCCCTTATATAACTGCCTCAAGATTCCATATAATTGTAAGATGGTTCTTTAGGACAGTAGTCCACCATCTTCCGATTCTGCTAGCTAATTGTATAAACTTTCCTTTCTCAACCACCAGCTCATTTGCAATTGATTGGCACCAGATTGTGGCAAGCAGAATGAGCCCCATTTCACTCCACTACACTTTTGGATTTTGATTACTAATTTGCCTAAATAATTTTTTGAACCATTTAGATAGTGATGGTAACGTCACTGAAGAATCACCACGAATTCCTTTGTTTTAACAAATGCCCCCAGTTGGGCTTTTAAATCTGTTTTATTATGTACAGATAATTTTAAGAATGTTGTTTAAAAAGTAAGGATTTCTAATTGTTATATTTTTATGCAAGATTTTATATCAGGTGAAAAATTAATTCCATTGTTAGACATTCCCATTTTTGTGGTTTTCATAGCTCGCAAAGCTTTTTTTTTTTTTTGTGAGGAAGATCAGCCCTGTACTAACATCTGCCAATCCTCCTCTTTTTTTTTCTGAGGAAGACCGGCCCTGGGCTAACATCCGTGCCCATCTTCCTCCACTTTATATGGGACGCCGCCACAGCATAGCTTGCCAAGCAGTGCATCAGTGCATGCACAGGATCCAAACCAGTGAATCCAGGGCTGCCACAGCGGAGCACGCGCACTTAACCACTTGCGCCACCGGGCCAGCCCCTCACAAAGCTTTTCTTATGTCCAATACTTATTAATGTTGTTTTCAATTGAGGGAGATAATTGATACATAAAATTATTTCTGGGCATTGTACTTCATTAATATTGTTTTATATATATTTGTGGACCATTCGTCCTGGACCTTTAATCAACTGAACGATGTTAAATAGTCCCATTCTCCTTTAACTATGATAGATTCTTTAAGATCTAAACGTATGAGTTTTAGGCTTTGATAAAATGCAGAGGATATGATTGATTGAAACATTTGGTGTGTCTTTTAATTTTGTTATACTTTTGGGGAAAAAATTTTAAAAAGAAAGATTATTGTCCCGCCTGCTTCCAGGTAATTTTAGGACAGTTTCTAGTATTTTCTCAGGAAGTAAACAAATTTCTGGAAATAATCTTTGAAATCATGGAGGAAAGGGCTTTGGTATAAATGGTCCTGCCAAGTGAGTGAGGCTTTAGAGAAACTTTCTCAGCAGCTTTTGCTCCTTTTCTTGATCTAAATATGAGAAGATTTTGATGCCTTCTGTCAGCAACTGGATCTTGGCATATATTTCCTCTGGATAGATGTTAGTGCCTTACTGTAGGATTAAAGACCCCATGAAAAACCCTCAATTCCCCTACTCAGACCTAATAGACATGGTCTAAGGAGGTGTCTGCTGACCTTTGCACTACTGACATTTTGGGGTGGAAGAGTCTTTGTCGTGGGAGCTGTCTTGTGAGTTGCAGGATGTTTCTTGGCATTCGTGGTCTCTACCCTCTAGATGCCAGTATCATCCCCATTACCCTAAGTTGTGAAAACCAGAAACGTCTGCAGATATTGGCAAGTGTTCACTGGTGGGCACAAAATCATTCTTCAAATTAGAACCACTGTAAGTCAACATAATATATGTCAGTTAACTAGATAATATCTTTTTAAGTTTTAGTATTCTACTTTGAGCCAGATTTCAATCAAAATAACATTGGCTTAAAAGGGCATGGCAGAGTGTGAATAATGTCCGGGGAGAAGAACTCTCCAATACGAGCCATGCCCCGGAGCCAAACTCACTGTGCACGCATGCGGAAGGCAGAGGAGGACCCCAAAGGAGGGGACGTGAGTTCTAAATAACCTGGTTTCAAAAAGTGTTCCAAGAGTTCCAAAAACTGGTTAGGAGATATCCAGATGGAGAATTTTGCCATTCATAATTAAACTTTTACTGACAGAATAGCAACTATGCATATGCAATCTTCACAGACTGACTGTGTCTTTTAGGAGGGTGAGCATATATTTAAATTTTAATACCCAGTTGAAGAAGTAGATTATTTCATGATTTTCAAAAATCATATTACAGCCTGGGGTATTCTGGATGGCACTGTCCAATCCAAATTCCTGTGATGGAAATGATCCATAACTGTGGTATCCAATATGGTAGCCACTAGCTCCATGAGGCTATTGAACATTTGAAATGTGGCTGCTGATACACATAGAAATGATAATATTTTGGATACATTGGCTTAAGTAAAATATGTTATTTAAATTTATTTCACCTTTTTCATTTTCTTTTTTTTTTTTTTTTTTTTTTAGTGAGAAAGGTTAGCCCTTAGCTAACATCCATTGCCAATCCTCCTCTTTTTGCTGAGGAAGATTGGCCCTGGGCTAACATCCATGCCTACCTTCCTCTACGTTATATGTGGGACACCTGCCACAGCGTGGCTTGATAAGCAGTGCCTAGGTCCACGCCTGGGATCTGAACCTGTGAACCCTGGGCCGCCAAAGCGGAGCCTGTGAATTTAACAACTATGCCACCGGGCCAGCCACTCATTTTCCTATTCTCAATGTGTCTTAAAAAATTCAAAATTACTTATGTGTTCACTATTCTATTTCTACCTTCTGTTGATGAGAAAGATGGGAAATCGTGTGCTCTCTGATGTCTTAAGTTTCTCAGCTCTGCTCTGGATGGGCGTTCCAGCCAGGCAGGCCCAGCAGGCGGACTGAGCGCCCTCATGGATCTGGACCCTTCTTCCACCTCAGCTCAGGACCAATGATGATTTTAGTCTTTTATTCCAACTTGCTTTTCAAATGCCTTTAGGATTCGACAAAGTCACCTTTATATCTGTGTGCTCACTGGTCTGCAATAGGAAAAGTATGTAATTGGGGCACATTAACTCTTTATGTTGTTAAGGTGAAAGATTTTCAGGAAACAGCAGCCTCAAATGTTCTCCTCCCCATACCAAAGCTGAAGGGCATTCCTTGCAGACTGGGGTAGCAACCTGTGAGTCTGTTCTTGATTTTCTCATGACATACCTGACGTAATCTTGTCTTTTTTCTTAGACTTGTGGGGAAACAAAAAAATCTCTGTAGTTCCAGTTTGTGGAAAAGAGGTTGATTTGGGAAAGGATGTTTAGGCAATACAGAGGGAAAAACAAAGTTCAATATTTTAAAAATTATTCTGCTTCATATGTTCTGTATTCCTTCCTTCCTTCATTCAAAAGTATTTACTAATTAGCTAGTTAACTACAGTAAAACAGCATCTGTGTTAACATAGGTCATGAATTTAGTCCTATTTGGAGAATTCAGGAAAGAATTCTGTGGAATTCTGAAGAAAGAGCAGTCATTAACCAGCTAAAAGGAAACAAGACTGTTTGGTCCATGTGGTCTGCCCATTTCTGAAAATACTTCCTTTCCTTCTGCACTGGATATGACCTCGGACATGATGCAGTCAACACTCATATCATTTATGATGACCTGAGGATGGTGAGATGTGAGCATATCAAAGAGATGCTGAAAGTCTCAGCTTGTGTTATGTGTACTGGGCTCCCCTCAGTTCACCAGTACTGAGAAGTGGATGTGAGCACCAGCCGGGAATGACTTTTGGCCACAACATGGCCCCAGGACTTGCATGGGGTAGTGTTCAAATGAAGAGTGATTCATGGATATGAATAGCTTTGTGGATGCCTCCATCTCCAAGTAGATATGCCCTACAGGTCAGGGCCCAGGCTGCTTGCCCTAACGTGACCTCAAGCATGGAGCCAACTTGAGCCTCAGAAAGGAGCTCTGTGGATAAACAACCAATAACTTCAATAAGCTCCCTCATGACTTGGCTAAATAGAAGATGCTGCATTGTGTCTGACACTCTGAGGAGGATTGTCAAGAACAAATTATCTAGATCAGATTTTACCATCCCAAATGCAAGTCTTCACGAAGCAAGGCAAATTTCACAGTTCATATTGTGGATTGGGATATGTGCCAAACATATGCTTTGTTTTCCCACCCAACGTGGCCACCACTGACTCTATGACCCATTGTAAGAGGCACAGGGAAGGGAGAGAGAGTGAGGAGGACTTGGTGCATCCAGTGAACCTGGGCTGGGAGTCTGGTAGGTCTAATCTGACAGTTTGATTTAGTGCATTACACATGCAGGTGAGCGCACATAATCCGTATTAATTGTATACCTTTCTTTAAGCCAAGGTGACCAGGCCATCATGGTGAACATCACCACCGTTGGGACATGTAGACAAGTATGTCCCCTGGTGTGAAGCACCAAAGAAGAGCACAGCATGGTTTCTTATTTTACTTTTTCATCCAGCCTTATTGAAATATTATTGAAATATGACATATTTAAGTTTAAGGTGTACAACATGGTGATTTCATACATGTACTTATTGTGAAATGATTACCACAAAAGGTGAACACCTACATCCTCTCAAATAATTATCTTTGTGTGTGTGTGTGTGTGTGTGTGTGTGGGTGGTGAAACTATTCAAGATCCACTCTCTCAATGACTTTCAAGTATACAATACAGTATTGTTAATTATAGTCACCATGGTATATATTAGATCCCCACAACTTATTCACTTTATCCTAGGAAGTTACTGCACTTTAATCAACACCTTCCCATTTTCCCCACCCCCCAGGTCCTTAACACCACTCTTCCACTCTCTGTTTTACGGGATAGACTTTTTTAGATTCCGCATATAAGTAAGATTACACAGTATTTGTCTTTCTCTGTTTGACTTATTTCTTTTTTTTTTTTAAAGATTTTATTTATTTTTTCCCCCCCAAAGCCCCAGTAGATAGTTGTATGTCATAGCTGCACATCCTTCTAGTTGCTGTATGTGGGACGTGGCCTCAGCATGGCCGGAGAAGTGGTGCGTCGGTGCGCGCCCGGGATCCGAACCTGGGCCGCTGGCAGCGGAGCACGCGCACTTAACCGCTAAGCCACGGGGCCAGCCCATGTTTGACTTATTTCAGTTAGTGTAGTAAACATGTTGTTTCTAAAGGCGGGACTTCCTTTTTTTAATGGATGAATAATATTCCATTGTATGTATACACATTTTCTTTATCCATTCATCCACTGATGAACACTGAGGTTGTTTTCATGCCTTGCTTATTGTGAATAATGCTGAAATGAACACGAGTAGGTAGAAGTAGTGACTTTGAGATAGTGAGTTCAAGATCCTTCTGCCAAGGAAGGGTAAACTGAGTCTGGTCATGAGGAAACATCAGAGAGACCCAGGGGAGGGTCATTCTATAGAACCTATTCTATAGGTTGAGGATATGAAAGAGAAGAAATGACAGAGGAACAGTTTGAAATTGGAGCAGAGGAAGAGGCCTGACTCAATGCAATACGTGTTCCAGGTTGGGATCCACAAACAGAAAAGAGATGTTTTAGATCAGTTGGAAAATTTGAGCAGGAATTGTGGATAGAGAGTAGGTTTTATCTATATTTCTAAATGAAAGGGTAGTATGGTTGTTCTGAAGGAGGGTGTTGGGTCTTTGTTGTAGGAAAAATCACACTAGTGAGTTTAGGATGGTGGGCACCATGTACGCACGTCACTCTCAAGTGGTTGAGAAGGAAAAAGACTAGGGGTAATAGGATAAAATACAGAGAATTTAGTTGATAAATCAAATGTGGTAAAATGTTACCAATTGCGGTATCTGGATAAGGGACGAAATAAGGTATATTTGAAATTATTTCAAACCAATTATTTTAAAAATAAAGATAATTCATAGGCATTAAATTCCTTAGTTTTTAAAATAAGGTTGTATATTGCTAAATATATTTTATTATTGATCACATTTTATTACCTTTTTTCAAATAAAGATAATTTTGTACACTTTAGTACAAAAAAACTGAAAGTAAAATTCAGATATTTTTAGATAAACACTAAAATGAGTCATCCATAGCAAACTTACAGTCTTAAAAGTTGAAGAAAGTTTTTCACAATGAAGGGAAATTATACCAGAAGAAAACACAAATACAAAAATATTATAAGCAGCAGAAATGGCAGTCATGTAGATCCATGCATAATCTATCTTTTCATTTCTTATTCTCATAAGAGACAACCAGCTCATGACAACAAAAGAATAGCATTAATTGCATATAATAATATATGTAGAATATAAATTTATAAAAATAACAGCATAAAGCATTATAAGATATACGGAATCATACTAATGTAAGCTTCCTACATATTCTGTGGAAAGGTCAACAGTACTTAGAACTAGAATATAATACTTTGGAAATCCATTTTATAATGGCTGCAACAACTGCTAAAAAGAAGTTATACCTTAACAATGTTAACTTTAAATATGGAATATTAAAAATGCCAGACTGTTCCAAAAGAAGGCGAAAGGAAAAACAAAGAGTGAGAAAAGCACATAGGACAGAGAGAAAACAAAGTCCCCAGCTTCTGTGCTTCAGTGATGAAAACTAAACATTCAAGTGACAAATACCAAGATGGCAGCTCTGCACCCTCTTTAATATGATGTCGTCCATCCCATCAATCAAATTTACTGAGGGTCCACCATGTAAAGAAAACCCAGAGGAAGCAACCCATTGGACAACATTGATTTTCCCTGCAACACTACAGCATATTGGAGAAATATGAGTGTAATAAAGATATAAAATAGTATAAAACAACACATTCTCCATCTACCAGGTTTCTTATCTTCATCTATGAAATAAAATCTCCATCCACTCTGCAGTAACATTTATCTAGACCAATATTGGATTATGTGCCAATGTATGTCAGGTATTAGCTATCTCCACATTGAGATAAAATTTGTGGAAACACTTCAAACACTCTTGAAGAATGAAATTTATTTCAGACAGCTTCACGGGTCAAGGGGTAAAATGGATTCCTCAATGTTTGTGCTGATAATTTGATGGATTGACTTTCAGATATTCCAGTGCAGCATCAGTATCAAATTGACCTTCTAAGTTCATAGGATTTTATGTAAAATGTTGGTACTGAGTACAAACATCAAAAGGTACAAACTTTCAGTTAAACATAAATAAGTCATGGGGATGGCAGGTATAATATGGAGAGTACAGTGAATATTCCATTTTCAAATATGTTTTGCATATTTGAAAGTTACACAGAAAATAAAATTTAAAAGACCGCATCACAAGAAAAAAAAATTGTAACTATGTATGGTGATGGATGCTAACCAGACTTATTGTGGTGATCATTTTGCAATATATACAAATATCAAATCATTATGTCATACACCTGAAACTAATATTACTTTCAATTATACCTTAATAAAAAAAATGATAGTAAGTCGTTACTGAATAGAGCAATTACGGGTATTATTGAAGTTGCACTTCAACTGTGATTTCTAACTATTTAAGAGCAGAAACTACGGGGCCAGGCTGGTGGCACAAACGGTTAAATGCGCACACTCCACTTGGCGGCACGGGGTTCGCCGGTTCGGATCCCGGGCGTGCACCGATGCACCGCTTGTCAAGCCATGCTGTGGCAGCATTCCATATAAAGAAGAGGAAGATGGGCGTGGATGTTAGCTCAGGGCCAGTCTTCCTCAGGAAAAAGAGGAGGATTGGTAGATGTTAGCTCAGGGCCAATCTTCCTCACACACACACACAAAAAGAGCAGAAACTAGGAGCTCTAGGATCCCTAAGAATCAGCAGTAAGGGGATAAAGTGAGGAAACATGAAGTAAAAATATGAGTGATCTGCATCAACCACATACGAGGTTCTAAAAAGGCAGTGATGCACAGAGTAAAACCGGAATTCAACACGTAGAAGATGACAAAAGTGGCCACCAGCATCAGGATGGTGTGGGCGGCTCTGGTCTCTGGGAGACATTTGTGGTGGCCATTGGAGGTGTGAACATGCTGCACTCTCTGGTGGTGACTGTGCAGGAGAAGCACCATGGAGCCACTGGACCAGATCATGAGGCAAATAAATTTGGCATCAGGACATGACCACAGGATGACAATTCTTGCACCGGGACTTGAGGATGAACAGAACCACTCCCTTTTGGAGTCAGTATCATTTCCTCCATCCTTTGGACCAGTGATTTTCACAGGAATATAGATGCTCATTGAGAAACTTAACATCCAGCAGATGCAACAGGAAGGACCAACGACTTTGGGAGCTCTTCTTCTGAGCATCATCCAGTCCACTCTCCCAGGGATGAGTGTGAAGAACTGATAGGTGCTTGAGACACAGGTGGAGCACACAGTGGTGCTGCGAGCCACTCTTTGTATGTAATATGCAAATTTACACCCAAGACTGGACAAGGGGCTCCTCAAAAGAAAAGCTGCCATCGTGTGGGGAATCCCAGAGGAGAGAAGAACCCAGAGATTGGCCACAGCCATGTGGGCGAGAATTATATGTGTGGACCTCTGCCTGTGGCCAAGCAAGATTGGAGAGACATTATGGAAGAAGAAAATGACATTGGCCAGAACCCCAACCCCAATCTGTAAAAGAAAGGTGGTTTTCACAGCCACTTTCCCTACAGTCCTTAGGACATCTTTCTGAAAAGACAGGGACATGGCTTCAGCGTGGCCTGGAGCAAAAGGTAGATATGCTGGTGATGACATCAATAATCTTCTTAAACAATCAACATTGGAAAAGGATTCTCGCTCTTTCTTCTCCTCAAAGGATATGCTGTCATATTCCACTGGAGAGGCTCAACCTGGAAAACACACACCTGATACCAGTTTTATTTTTCACCATTATTATTTTGTATTTATTTCTATTTGCTTTTATATTCTGATTCTCCACCAGAATGTAAGGTCCATGAACTTAGGAACCATGTCTGCCTTGTTCAACAATACAATTGACACCAAAGAGGTGTTGAATAATATGTACTGAGTATATGAGTAAGTAACAGGAGACAAAGACAAGAAAGTACTCTACCCCGTTTAAAATTTATGGCCATTCTTCCTATTATAAGAAAGTATTAACTTAAGATGAAATGGGAAATGCAAAAATACTGTTGAGATTATAAGATTGTCTAACTAATTTTAAGAGAATTTCAAGAGAATCAGTTGTCCACAATGGAGGACTCATAATTTATCAGAGTTACAGAGCTAAAAAAGCAGTTATGGACTTCAAGTTTTTCAGGTAAGGAGCTTGGAAGTCACCTCTCTATTCTAACAAGAAAATAATGAATAGACTGAAAATTCTTGGATCCATAAAAGAGGTTCAGACACAGGGTACATCACTGCCTCTGAGACTGGAGAGAGGGACAGGTGAATAGAGGAAATCCAGGCTTGCTAGAGCAGAGACTCATGAGCAGAAATCACACAGGAACAAGGTCTGAGGTGGGAAAACCTGCCCTATCATCAATGGACAGCTGGACGTCAGTGTGGAGAAGTCTGAGAGTTAGAGACTTTGGGCAGACCAAGTTATAGGGGATCTTTACAATTTTGTGAGTTTTATCTTCAGGAGCTCAACCAGCATCTCTCAGTAAATATTAGAGAAAAATCCCCTTGTGCTTGTGGCAGGGGGAGGGGACAAGAAACCATTCTGAAACACACCAGAGCCCTGTGTTCTTCTGAACAAGGTCTGTCATCAGGAGAAATGGGTTAACTGAAGCCTACCCTGCTGGGGTATTGTCAGAGCCCAACTGACCTGGGGAAGGGAAACACCATCTCCAGCCCACACTAGTCATCCTGTCCCACCTGAGGAGGGGAGAAAAATCTGAGAAACACTTGCAAGATTTGAAGTCCAGAGGCACAGGTTCACTAAAAGACTGAGCCCTAGTCCTAGGACTGGAGAATGCTCCCCGATCCCCACATCTCACCACCACATCACTAAAGGTCTATTGACAGCAATTCCTTTCACCCAGTACATCATGTCCAGCTATCTATAAAAAACTATGATATATACTAAAAATCAAAAAACACAATTTGAAGAGATAGAGCAAGCATCAGAAGGGATGCTGGAAATATCAGACAAGGAATTTAAATCAACTGTAATTAATATGCTTAGGGCTCTAACGGATAAAGTAGACAGCATGCAAGAACAGATGGGCAATGTGAGCAAAGAGACAGAGATCCTATGGAAGAACCAAAAGCACATGTTAGAGATCAAAAACACTGTAACAGAAATTAAGAATGCTTTTGATGGACTTGTTAGCAGATTAGACATGGCTGAGGAATGAAAATCTGAGATTGAGAATATCTTAATTTCTAGAAACCCCCCAAAACTGAAGAGCAAACAGAAAAAGGACTGAAAAAACAGAACACAGCAGGCAGGGACAATGGAGCATCTACAAAATGTATAACACGTGTGTAATGAGAATAACAGAAGAAGAGACAGAAAAACGGGAGAAGAAATACACAAAACGACAATGATTGAGAATTTCCCAAAATTAATTTCAGACACCAAACCACAGATCCTGGAAGCTCAGAGAACACCCAGCAGCATAATGCAAAAAAATGGAAAAAAACAAAAAAACAATGCTTCAACATGCCATTTTCAAACTACATATAATCAAATATAAAGGAAAAACGCTGAAAGAAGTCAGAGGAAAAATCCCAACTTTACTCATGGACAAACAAAGTGAAGAATCACTTCCAACTTCTCAGAAACCATATAAGAAAGATGAGAGTAGAGTGAAGTAAAGTCTTGATAGAAAAAACACACCAACCTAGAATTCTGCACCCTGTGAAATTATCCTGTAAAAGTGTAGGAGAAATAAAGACTTTGCCAGACGAAGGATAACTGAGAGAATCTGTTACCAGTAGACCTGCCTGGCACTCAATGTTAAAAGAAGCTCCTTAGAGAAAAGAAAATGATATAGATCAGAAACTCAAATATAAATATATAATAAAGAAAGGAAGAGCTTCAGAGAAGGAATAAATGAGGATAAAATAATATTTATTTTTCTTATTCTTAATCTCAGAGATAAGTTTGTTCAAGGTAACAATAGCAATGGTGCTTTTGTACATATATTTGATTATGTAAGCTTATATATATGTCCCACCCTATGCTTCATCAATTCCACATAGCAATCCCTCCCTGCAGTTCCTTTGGTAAACTTGTTCTATACGAGACTCTAATCAGAAATCGTAAATATTCAGATCTCTCCTTTGAGTTACATTACCTGTACAAGTCCATGGTTCTCCTGTGTGTTTAGTTTTACTCTAGCCCCAGTGAATCCCACGGAAACTTGGTTGTTGGTAAAAGAGCTGACATGACTCTCATGCCCAAGAGATCCTCATATGAATTCCATGGAACCCCACCAGTGCTCCCTAAATCACACCTTCAGTGGCTCCTAGTGCATGCAGGTCCCCTCATCCCCTTGTGCTGTTCCTCCCACAAACATGGCCCATGGCCTCCTTCATATGGGGCTGAGGGTTTACTGAGGTGGGTGATGTGGTCAGACCTGCTGGTTGTACATTCTATGGGGCACACAGAGATCAGCCCCACAGCTGAGGTGCCTCCCTTATACCGACAATAACCAGGCAAAATGCAGAAGGACAGACATGCCTGTCATAGACCATGACCACTATCCCCACACGGTCACACCTGGGGAAACACCAAACACCAAACACCAAAAGTTTGGTCAGAAACCAAACCACAGAAGGTGCCCTGTGCTTTCAGAGGAATGCACATCCCCGTGCCTGATGGACCTTAGGAAACTCTCTTCACCCAGGGTCATGGAGGGACCACCAAGGGCGTGTCATTTTCCATGTACTTGGACAACCAGTGTAAACCATTCTTGAAAAAAAAAAAAGAGACCCTGAAGCCCTATTTTCCAACCACTCTTCTGGTGACACAGCTCTGCTTTCACTGAACACAACTGAGAGGCTGTTGTGTCTCTCTCATGCCTGAGCACTTTTGGCCCCACCAGCTTCCTCCAACCTTCTGGGGTTTTGTAACTGTTGTGATTGAGAATGCATTCAACACAGGGGAAGCAGCGAGAGTTAATTCTTTTTTTTTGTTTGTTTGTTTGTTTATTGCAGTAACATTGGTTTATAACATTGTAAAAATTTCAGGTGTACATCATTGTACTTCTATTTCTGCATAGATTACATCATGTTCATCACCCAAATACTAATTACAACCCATCACCACACACATGTGCCAAATTATCCCTTTCACCCTCCTCCCTCCCCCCTTCCCCTCTGGTAACCACCAATCCAATCTCTGTCCCTATGTGTTTGTTTATTGTTGTTATTATCTACTACTTAATGAAGGAAATCATACGGTATTTGACCTTCTCCCTCTGACTTATTTCTCTTTGCATAATACCCTCAATGTCCATCCATGTTGTCACAAATGGCTGGATTTCATCGTTTCTTATGGCTGAGTAGTATTCCATTGTGTATATATACCACAGCTTCTTTACCCATTTGTCCCTTGTTGGGCACTTAGGTTGCTTCCAAGTCTTGGTTATTGTGAATAACGCTGCAATGAACACAGGGGTGCATGTATCTTTATGCATTGGTGTTTTCCAGTTCTTTGGATAAATACCCAGCAGTGGAACAGCTGGATAATATGGTAGTTCTATCCTTGATTTTTTGAGGAATCTCCATACTGTTTTCCATAGTGGCTGCACCAGTTTGCACTCCCACCAGCAGTGTATGAGAGTTCCCTTCTCTCCACATCCTCTCCAACACATGTTGTTTCCTGTCTTGTTAATTATAGCCATTCTGACAAGTGTGAGGTGATACCTCATTGTGGTTTTGATTTGCATTTCCTTGATAGTTAATGATTTTGAACATCTTTTCATGTGTCTGTTGGCCACCTGCATATCTTCTTTGGAGAAATGTCTGTTCAGGTCTTTTGCCCATTTTTTAATTGGGTTGTTAGTTTTTTTCTTGTTGAGATGCATGAGTTCTTTATATATTTTAGAGATTAACCCCTTATCAGATGTATGGTTTGCAAATATCTTCTCCCAATTGTTAGGTTGTCTTTTCGTTTTGTTGATGGTTTCCTTTGCTGTGCAGAAGCTTTTTAATTTGATGTAGTCCCATTTGTTTATTTTTTCTATTGTTCCTCTTGCCCAGTCAGACATGGTGCTTGAAAATACGTTGCTAAGATCGATGTCGAAGAGCGTACTGCCTACGTTTTCTTCTAGAAGTTTCGCAGTTTCAGGTCTTACATTCAAGTCTTTAATCCATTTTGAGTTAATTTTTGTGTATGGTGTAAGGTAAGGGTCTATTTTCATTTTTTTGCATATGGCTATCCAGTTTTCCCAACACCATTTGTTGAAGAGACATTCTTTTCTCCATTGTATGTTCTTGGCTCCTTTGTCGAAGATTAGCTGTCCATAGATGTGTGGGTTTATTTCTGGGATTTTGATTCTATTCCACTGATCTGTGTGTCTGTTTTTGTGCCAGTACCATGCTGTTTTGGTTACTATAGCTTTGTAGTATATTTTGAAATCAGGGAGTGTGATACCTCCAGCTTTGTTCTTTTTTCTCAGGATTCCTTTAGCTATTCGGGGTCTTTTGTTGTTCCATATAAATTTTAGGATTCTTTGTTCTATTTCTGTGAAAAATGTTGGAACTTTGATCGGGATTGCATTGAATCTATAGATGGCTTTAGGAAGTATGGACATCTTAACTATGTTAATTCTTCCAATCCAAGAGCACAGAATATCTTTCCATTTCTTTGTGTCTTCTTCAATTTCTTTTAGCAATGTTTTATAGTTTTCGGTGTACAGATCTTTCACCTCTTTGTTTAAGTTTATTCCTAGGTATTTTATTCTTTTTGTTGCAATTGTAAATGGGATTGTATTCTTAATTTCTCTTGCTGCTACTTCATTGTTAGTGTATAGAAATGCAACTGATTTTTGTATGTTGATTTTGTATCCTGCAACTTTACCGTATTCGTTTATTACTTCTAAAAGTTTTCTGGTGGATTCTTTAGGGTTTTCTCTATATAAAATCATGTCATCTGCAAATAGTGCCAGTTTCACTTTTTCCTTTCCAATTTGGATCCCTTTTATTTCTTTGCGAGAGTTAATTCTCATGCTGAGTCAGCAGAGGAGTGTGTCACTCATCACTAGTGAGCACAGAATCAGAGCTGGTTTGTAGACCTCCTAGGAGAGAAGGAGAAAGTCCACCTAGCAGAGCTCATTGTGTGCCCAGAGCAATAGACAAAAGAAGTCAGGAATAGGATCTGGATGGAGGGATACAGTGAGAGCTGGGGAAGGTGGAAGGACTTTGCTTCCAGTGTAGAATCACTAAACCTTTCTCAGAAATTGCCTTTGATGGTGTCTTGATCTTAGCCATCACTACACTTTTGTAATCTTTTTCAATATTGGCCTGTCTTAGACTATCCTGGCTGCTATAAAAACAAATGACACAAACTGGGTGGCTTCTAAACAGCAGAAATTTATTGCTCACCCTTCCAGAAGCTGGAAGTCAAGATCAAGGCTGCAGCATAGTCACCTTCTGGTGAGTGCCCCCTTCCTGGTTCATAGCTGGTGCCTTCTTGCTGTGTCACCATATGGTGGAAGGGGCTAGGGATCTCTGTGAAGCCTGTTTGTAACACACTAATCCCATTTATGAGGGCTTTATATCATGTCTTCTGCATCTCCCAAAAGCCTACATTTTTATACTATCATCATTGGGGCTTACAATTTCAACATATACCCTTTGGGGAGACACAAGAATTCAGACCACAGCGTGGCCCAAAGTACAGTCCACCATAATTCCAAACATAAAATGGACTGTTGAATTCCTACAGAGGGTATTGTTCTAATTCCTAATTCCAATTTTAAACAGCAGTTAACATTGCTTATTCTCCAATATTCACAATTGTGGCAGACTTCAAAATCAACGGCACTTCATCTCACTACATAGTCTTTTTTCTCTCTTCTGCTGCCTCAGGTTAAGGAAGGACAGAGGAGTGTTTCCCATTTAATTAGAGAGAGAGAAAAACAGAGACACACTTACACACACAATACAAATAACACACAGAAGAGTGACACCAAAATTAATGAGACCACTCCACCGTACGGAAGCGGGATTTGAAAAAGGAAAAATGTATATGTCATTAGAGGGCAGACTATTTCTCTCTGTGTATTTCTCTTTGTATGTGCGTGTGTGTCTGCCATTGAGTCTTCTTTCAAGTTTCAGGATTTTTAAGTCATAACCTAAACTCTGCACATCAATTTGTCCTCCTATATTCTCACCCAACCCAAATCTGTTAGGTCTGAGAAAATGAGTAGACTCTTGTGTACATGGTTGAGGAGCTCAGTGGCTCTGGACTTACGAGGCTCGGCACAGATTCCAAGAGGAACTGTCCCTCTTTCTCTCATTGTCAGAGACTCGGGCACAGGGATTTGCAGCAAACTCCACGACACTAGTCCCTCTCTGAAACACAACCCAACACATTCCCACCTTCTACCTGCCCAGCCAGGGTGTGAGTGGGCAGCTCTGGACAAGGAAGGGTCAGCACCTGTCCTGCCCAATGTTAGTGCACAACCACAGCTCTGACTTCCTCTCCTGCTGGAGACTCCTCCCCTCCTGTTCTCTGCCCTGAAACTGAACAAAAGGAAGCACTCACCTGGCCGATCTTTGCTCCAGAGCTCTGTGCAGGAAAGTGTCAATCAGGATGGGCCACAGTTATAGAGACAGGGTTCCTGGACCTGCTCTCCCCACAGAGGTGCCATTATCATGTCACCTGCAGTATGGGTGACACTGTCTGCATGGAGAGTCTGGTGTGTCTCTACTGAGGAGCAAATCTTACCCCCTGTGCAAATTACCCTCAATCACCTTGGTGATTAGTGACAACTCTTGGCAATTATTGAGAAGATCTCCATGAGCAGCTGAGCAGAAGGCAGAGAAAGTTTTCTATGTTCCCTGTGGGAGAATAAGTTTAGAAGAAAAGTTGTAATGGGAGTGGAAAGGGTGCTCCAAAGAGCCTCAGGGGTTCCTTTCACCATATTTCCCATTGGGCATTTTCCTTCATGCTCTTTCACTTTTTCAAAACCGTTCCAAACATTTTCACACTGTGGGGGATCAGAACCTGCCACCTCAAAAGTGTCTCTTCGGCTTCATTTTTCTTAAGAATAAAACACTCAGAAACAAACTTTACCTTCACCCTAACTGTCTAAAAGAATTTCAGATAGAACACCTGTTCCAGGAAGGAGCTATCCCCATAAATAACTATAGTGTAATATGAACTCGGTGTTGTAGACAGGGAGGAACCCCAGCCAGGCCCATTGGGTCAATGTCCTCCCCATGTCACATTGTCTTTCAAAGGCAAACATTTGCTCACCAAATACTTGCTTTTCCGTCTCCATGTGAGTTGCCTGCTTCCTCTTTGCATTCCAAAACCGCAACCCCCAACATTTTTCTTTGTCTTTAGCCGAAGATGTTATTTAAGATGGTGGCTTTGGCATTTCAGCAAGTAATCAGTTTTCCTAGGTTTCTCCCATGTATACATGTTATTAAACTTTGCAGATTCCTGAGCCTCACCATCAGAGTTGGTCAGATTCATGGGTGCAAGTTCTTGCTACTCAAAGTGTGGCCCATGAACTAGCAGCCTCAGCACCACCAGAGCTCTTGTCAGAAATCCTGATTCACAGCCCAGCCCAGTGCAATGACTCAGAATCTTCATTTAAACAAGATTCTCAAGGAATTTAGATACATGTAAATTTGAGAATCATTGTTCTAGGCCATTGTTACCCTAAGAATCACAATGTGAGCCCCCTTGTATTTTAAATTTTCTTACAAAAACATTTAAAAAAGTAGTAATAAGAATCAGGTATAATGGATTTTAATGATATATTTTATTTAATCCAGCATATCCAAAATCTGATTTCTACTTGTTTTAGTAACCAAGTTTCAAGTGATCAATAGCTACTAGTCACTGTTGGAAATATTGGATAGCACAGGTCTAGGGCATGAATGAAATATTATATTTCCTTAAAACCTACAGATGGTAATCTATACTTACAAGTGAGAATAACTTTTGCTTTGACAGAATAAAAACTTCAGGTGTTAGAATTAAGGAAATGCCCTTATTTAATGGAGAGCTTTTGAAAAGTTGCTTTTTCCATGTCCCTTGATGGGTTGGGGCAGGTTGTACAGATGCCTTACCTTGGCACTTCTGCATCCTTGGGTTCATCTGGAGAACAGCTCTCAGCTGGGGCTCTAACTCCTTGACCTTTGAAAGCAGCACCCACAGCTGGCTGCCAGGCTGATGTCCTTCTTCTGAGAGACCGCGGAACAGAAGAGGCACAATAAACCCTCTCCATGGGGTTCCTTCTGCAGTGAGTTGACGCACTGGAGGCAGCAGACATACCCACATTGCAGGTACACGGGTTTTTCAAGATAAGTCATGCAGCCACGACATCTGCTTGCTTCTTTAAAGTGTTCAGCCATGGCCACTGTCTGGGGAAGAATATGCATGATATTGGAATTTCCATGAATTGAACGGATATTCGTCCTTGGGACACTTTCATCTTTACATGAGTAACGATTTGCAATCACTACCACTAGGTAATGAAGATAAAACATTAGTACAAATATAACTGACTCATAGCCCTGAAATTCTGATATTTAAAATGCTAATTTAAATGAAGGACATGATTCATCTTTGGGCTTACATTAGCTGGTGAGAAGGTCTATATTATACCAGAGCTGTCCAATATGGAGGCCACCAGCCTCATGTGGCTATTGAGCACGTGAGTTGGGCTTATCCACATCGAAATGTGTTGCTTATAGGATGCAGACTCAATTTTGAAGATTAATGAGAAAAAGAGAACAGACTATTTCATTGAGAACTTTGAAAAATTGTTTACATATAGAAATGATTACATTTTCCCTATAAAATTAGGTTTGATTTTACTTAGTGTAGGTACTAGAAAATAAATTTATAATTGCATATGTTGGTCACGTTTTATTCTACTGGACAGTGCTGGTCTAGATCCAGAAACCCTCCACCTCCCCCAGGTGGCTAATCTGCATGTAGCAAAAACCCGAAGGAGAACTTGAGAGGTGGAATAATTCCATGGCTGAAACTCCATTCACCATCTCATAGAATCTGACAAGCTCTGATTTGACTCAGGATGAGGAAGACTATATTATTTCTCCAACGTGAGTACTGAACATCTAAGTTCTGCCCACTGCTCCCATCAGAGGTCCCTATGTGCACACACTGTGCTGGCATTGAGGTGGCCTCAGACAACACTTGCTGAATTAATGAGTTACTCAAGTGTGAGACCTTGCTTTCTTATCTCTGCCTTTTGTAGAAATTTTGAGAAGTAAAAATGAAGTCCCATAAGACTGAGCTCACCTGTCCTCCACTAGGTCCTCTTCCGGTCTCCAGCTGCTTGTCCTGACAGCTCAGTTCTGGAGTGAGATCCACCTACAGGGGCTTTTATTAGACAGGGCCCCTCCTCCCACCTCACTCACATCCTGCTCTTATCTTTAATCCAACCAGATTTTTATTTAATTTTGACATTAGTGAGATATTTCTCAAGTCATAGAGAGCTTTCATGGGGGTGGGTTGTGTGGGGCTAAGGAGGGGCACCCAGCACAACAGAAGCCTGCTCAGGGCCAGATGCTGGCCCCTTAGGAGGGTTAGAAACCAGCTAAATGATCAGGTGTCAGGGGGCCCACAGGAGAACTCATGAGGTTTTTGGGTTCCGGGGCTTCAGAAAGGTGCTTGCGGGCAGTGGACGCCATGTTGAAGTCAGGAGGTCATCCGGTTTCAGTGAGACACCCATGAGGATGATGATAAGAGTAACTGCTGATAGATGGCCTGTACTCAACACACGTGGCACCACTGTCAGCTCTGTGCCCACTTCAAGGCCCTCATCCACCCACACCCACCGCAGGCACGCTGGTCCACCCAGCATCCTTGGAAACCAGAGTCAGCCTCTGCTGGTGGAGCTGAGGGGACCACCAGGGGCCATGGGTTTGTCATCTGTGTTCCTTCTTTGTGCCAGACCCCAGTGAATCCACAGACCACCCAGCAAGGTGGGTGCTCCTGTCATCGCCATGAACAGAGGGACGCCAGATTGTTCCAGGCCCTGTGACTCAGGGGCTTTGGTGATGGGAACCGCTTCCTGTGGGGCCTCCTTCCCACATGCCTGGAGTCAGGTCCCAACTGCTGGCTTCATTCCCTCAGTGAATCCTTTTACAACTTGGGCTCCAAGGCTCTGAGGGGAAGGCTGTGCTGGGGGCTGGGCACTCTAGTCAGCTAGCCTTCCTTCTTGCCCAGGAGCTGCTGTGGGCAGGGGCAAGAGGCAGGCAGGTGCAGACCCCAAGTCACAGAGGGTGAGAGGGAGAATGAGGCTGGCTCCAGAATCCCCCTCCAATGGTGAACAGGGCTGACTGCGTCTCTTGGGGAGGTGGCCGACCTGAGGGGTTGACTATGAGGACAGTGACCCCAGATGGATCATAGAGAAACAGCAAGTGTGCATGGGTGAAGGTGGCTGTCAGACTTCCTACCCCTGGTGAGGGGTGGACGGGTCAGGGCAGCCCCCTCCTGCAGACCAGGGGTGATGGAGCTCTGGGGGGCTGGACAGACAGAGTGGGCAATCACCCCACCCAGAAGAAGTCAGGGTTCCAGGCACGCTGGAGTCACATGGGGTCAGTTCAGGATTCAAGGTACCAGGAAAGTGTCTCAGTGGCTTAGGGGAGGGGCAGTAGCCACTTGGTGGCCCCCTGCCTGGCACCTAGACTGGCTTGTGGGGATGAGGAGACTGCCAGGGAGGAAGTGGTGCTAGTGTCCAGGGTGGCATCCCTGAGGCTGAAGGCAACCCTGCTGCTGATGCTAGGGTGTCCTGGGCACAGGGCCCAGCCCCAGGATCATTCTGGGTGGAGTTTCAGGGAAATGGGCTCCTGGGCACTGAAGATGGGGCACCCTCCCCCTCCCAGACTATAAGTCAGACCCTCAGTTCACTGAATTAAGCATGTGTTTTATTATTTCTTGCCTCAGAGCCTTCCTTCCACTTCTTTAAACAGAAGCAGAGGAGGGTGATAACATAAAATGTCCTACTTTGGTTTACTCTAGTGGCGGGTTAAATGTTAGAGATTTTAATTGTCTCCTCATTTTCCTTATTTGTCAACAGGAGAAGGCAATAACAAAGAACAAAGCCCCAGGCCAGCACGCCACATAAATTGGGGACTTAATCTCAGGACTCTCTCTTAGGCATCTTGTCATTCCTTACAGTATGAAACACACAGTAGCTCCAGAAATCTTTATCTCCTCACATATTCTTCTTTCCAGGACATTCTGGTCACCACTTCTCAAGTGGAACTGCCTTTAAGGGTCCCCCCCAACCCTTTACACCTGAGCACCTGGGTTTGCAGTGACCCATCCATCGCTGAATGTTGAATGAATGCAGTCATTCATTCCTGCCTCATTAGTTCACTCTTGCTGTATATGCTTCAGCCTTTTCTTTCAATGACAAATGTGTCTCCAGGGCCCTGGGAGTCAGATGTCATGCTCAGGGCTGAGCTGTTTGGGCCCTTTGTGGGTGCTGGGGAGGGCCCTTTGGGTGTCATTCTGACCAGGGCATCTGTGTCCTGGGGGCTGAATTGGACAAACTTCCACCAAGGGCTTTTATGCCGGAGGGACTGGGTGAGAGGGCCCATGGGTTCTGCCTGGGGTTAGGATCTGGGAAGCAGGGCAGCAAGGGAGCCCATGGGTCTGTGATCAGCAGGTGGCACCAGAGATCAAGACCCAGCCCAGATCACCCTGGATGTGTGGCCTTGGCTGTTGCTTAGGAAATCTCAGCCACCAGCACTGGACACGTTTCCTCAGTGCCTCACACTCCCAGGACACACTGACACACATAAGCTTGGTCACCCCATCCATACTCTCATGCTCTCACATGCACCTTCCCTCTCACATTGTGCTCTAGAGTGTTCTCTCACGTGCAGCTGCACACACATGCCTTCTCATGTGAGTGTGCGCACTTGTACTGACTGCCCCTAGGTGCACACACTCACAGGTTTTCAGTCTCACTGTCTCTCTCTCCATTTTTCTCACACAGAAATTCGACTTTAGACACACATGCCATCTCTCATTGAGTCCCTCCTAAGCCTCACATTTCCCTCAAAACAGAAATGCTTTCTCTCCTTCAGACTATATTCTCTCTCTTTGCAGATGTCTGTCATCTCCTGATTGGTCCTCCAGTGCCCTCCTTCCTGCCACATGGGACCAGGCACTCCCTTCCTGCCAGTTTGTGCAACATGCCCTTTACTGTACGGAAGGAAAACTATCCAGACATCATATGATGCCCCAACTCTAGGGTTGGCAAATTAAGGCCCCAGGTTTCTGCTTGTTTTGTTAAATGCAGTCTTATTGGACTCAGCCACTCTCATTTTCCTAGTGTCTACAGCAGCATCCACCTACAACGTCAACATTATGTAGCTGTGACAGAGACCATATGGCCTGTGAGCCTAAGATATTTACAATCTGACTCTTTAAGCAGAAGTTTGCTCCCTGAAACTCCTTGGACTCTGTGGGGCTTCTAGTGCCCACCACCCACCCCATCTGCAAGCCATTGTGCCCCCAACCCCGGGGACAGCCACACATTCCCCATGGGTTTCCAACAGGCTTGTCACTGAGAAATTGTTCTTCTTGCTGTTTTTGTTTCCCATTGACTATGTCTTCATATTTTTCTTCTACTTTTAGGGCTAATTCTTAACCTTTATGTTGCATTGACATTATTTTAATTTAGTTTGCACATTTACAATTTCAAAGCACTATTTAACATTTGTTCCTTAAAATCCAATTTTATCAGACATTTTTGAGCAAACAAAATTGTAGACAATAGTATCATCACCCCACCTACATATCTTGGGGACCCCTTGTCTACTTCAACCATCATTTGAAGCAGATCTAGTTTGGTCTAAACTCCTTCACAGTCCCTTCCCTGGAGAATTTTAAAGTGGTAATTATTCTCTGGCTAGGAACAGTGGGGTGTTAACTGTTACAAGATAAACTGTGGTGCGTTTCTGGGGGAAAACCCTGTGGCAATTAACCCAATGTGTTCAAAGGGGAATGAACACTAGGGGCAGAGCTCATGGTATGACGGCTGCAGAATCGCTTCTGTGTTTCCTTGAAGAATGTTCCAACTGACCACTTCAAATTTCCTCCCTCTAATTGCACACTAAACCTAATTAAGCATCACTAACTCCAAGCATTGTAAAGGAAATAGTGATCATTTCCTATTGTGAACAGTGAATGTGAACAAAACAGAAATGTTAAAAATGGCCCCATGGTGGATGTGGCTGGACCTCCACTCAGGTCCCCTCTACCTGGGTGGTGCCCTCAGCTCCACCTGCAGGGACAGACTCTCCAGTCTCTAAAGAACTGCCCTGGGCTGACAGCAATGTTCTGACAAACTCCAGAATGGGAGGAAATCATTGTGAATCTTATACTGATAAGGGATCAATACCCAGAATATATCAAGTACTCCTCAAACTAACAACAAAAGACAACCCAGTACAAAAATGGACAAAAAACTTTAACAGGCATTTTTTCAAAGACATACAAACTGCCAATAAGTCTATGAAAGCTTCTCAACATCATAGGTCACTGGGGAAGTGCAAATCACACCACAATGGGATCTCAGTTCACAGCTGCTAAGATGGATATACAGTAATCCAAAAATTGGAAACAAGTGTTGGTAAGGATATGGAGAAACCAGAACTGTGCATTGCCAATTAGAATGTAAAATGATGCAGCAGCTGTGGAAAATAATTTGGTGATTTCTCAAAAGTTTGAACATAAAATAACATATGGCATAGCAATTGACTCCTAAGTAAATTTCCCAAAGAACTGAAAGCAGCAACTTGACAGATATTTGTACACCCATGTTCATAGAAGCATTATGCACAATACCCCAAAGGTGGAAAAACCCAGGTATTCATCAACAGATGCACGAATAAACAAAATGTTGTATATACATAGAATGGAATAGATGTCAGCTATAAAAATGAATGAAATTTTGATATATACTACAACATGGAATGACCTTGAAAACACTGCCTTTAGTGAGATGAGGAAGACACAGAAGGATAAATACTATATGATTCCACCTACATGAAGTACCGAGAACAGGCAAATTCATAGAGACAGAAAGTAGAATAGGGGATGTCTTGGACTGGGAGGAGAGAGGATGGGGAGTTATTCTTCTAATGGGCACTGAGTTTTGGTTGGAGATGATGGAAAAGTCTTGAGTACAGATAGTGGTGATGGTGTCACAACATTGTGAATGTGTTTAATGCCACTGAATTATACACTTACAAATGGTTAAAATCATAAATGTGATGTTAGGTATATGTTATAACAAGAAAAAGTTTATGAAAATGGGGAACTGGTAATTGGTTACAAAATATAATAATCATGGATGGTTTAGAAGCTGACTTCTATACCTTTACCTTTCAACAGTGATTTCAAGAATTCAAGAGCAGAAATTAGCAGCTCTAGGATCTCTAAGGATCAGCAGTAAGGGGCTAACAGTGGGGAAACAAAAACCCAAAATATGAGAAATCTGTATTAACCATAGACGAGTATCTAAAAAGACAGTGATGTAAAAAGCAAGAATGGAATTCAGTAAGTAGAAGATAACAAAAGTGACCACCAGAATCAGGATGGTATGGGCGGCTCTGGTCTCCGGGGGGCATTTGTAGTAGATGTTGAGTGTGTGAATATACTGCACTCTCTGGTGGTGTCTGTGCAGGAGAAGCACCATGGAGCCACTGGCCCAGCCCATGATGCCAATAAACATGGCATCAGAGATGGACCACAGGATGACCATTTCTGCACCAGAACTTGAGGATGAACAGAACCACTTCCCTTGGAAGTCAGTATCATTTCCTATGTCCTGTGCACCAGTGATTATTGTGGGAATATAGATATTCATTAAGAAACTAAACATCCAGCAGATGCAACAGGAAGGACCAATGATCTTGGGGGCTCTTCCGCTGAGCATCATCCACTCCAGTCTCCCAGGGATGAGAGCGAAGAACTGAAAGGTGCTGAGGACACAGGTGTAGTACAGCATGGTGTCGCGAGCCACTCTCTGTATATAATATACAAATTTACACCCAAGACTGGACAAGGGCTTCCTCAAAAGAAAAGCTGCCTCCATGTGGGGAGTTCCAGTGGAGAGAAGAAACAAGAGATTAGCCATGGCCACGTGGGTGAGAATTGTGTGTGTGGGCCTGTGCTTGTGGCCAAGCAAGATCGGAGAGACATTATGGAAGAAGAGAATGACATTAGCCAGAGTCCCAACCCCAATCTGTAAAAGAAAGATGGTTTTCACAGCCACTAACACCGTGGTTCTTAGGACATCTTTTTGAAAAGACATGGAGATGGTTTCAGAGTGGCTTGGAGCAAAAGGTGGACATGCTGGTGATGACATCAGCAGTCTTCTTACATAGTGAACACTGGAAAAGGATTTTTGCTCTTTCTTCTACTGAGAAGGGACACACTGTCATACTCCACAGGAGGGGCTCAACCTGGAGAATGTACACCTGACATCAGGTATAATTTTCATCATTATTTTGAATTTATTTCTATTTACTATTATATTCTGATTCTCCATCAGAATGCAAGGTCCATGAACTCAGGAACCACGTCTGTCTTGTTCAACAATATAGTTGACACACAATAGGTGATAAATAACACTTACTGAGTATATGAGTAAGTGACAGGAGACAAAGACAAGAAAGTACTGTCTCTCCCTTAGAATCCATGGTGACCCTGCTGATATAATAAAGTATTAACTTAAGAGAATGAAATGGAAAATGCAAGAATACTGTTGAGATTATAAGATTGTCTAATTTTAATAGACTTGCAAGAGAATCAGTTGTCCACAGCTGAGGACTCATAGTTCATCAGTTACAGAGATAAAAATCAGTTGTGGACTTCTGGTTTCCTGATTTTTGGGTAAGGAGCATGGACGTCACCATTCCATCCTAACACAAGAAAAAACTGAATAGAGTGACAATCCTTGGATCTGTAAGCATAGTGAGGACACAGGAAATATTGGGGCCCCTGAGTCTGGAGAGAGGGACAGGGGAATAGAAGGAATCCAAGCTTACTGGACCAGAGACTCATGAGCAGGAACCACATGGGAACAAGGTCTGAGGTGGGAAAACCTGCTCTATAACGGACAGATTGCTGGGGGTCAGTGTGGACAAGTCTAAGAGTTAGAAACTTCAGGCAGAACAAGTTACAAGGGTCCCCCTACACACTTGTGAGTTTTACCACCAGGAGCTTGACCACATTCTCTCAGTAAATAACAGAGAAAATTCTGCTTGTGCTTGTGGCAGGGGGAGGGACAAGAAACCATTCTGAAGCACACCAGAGCCCTGTGTTCTTCTGAACAAGCTCTGTCCTCAGGAGAAAGGAGTTAACTGGATCCTACCCTGCTGGGGTATTGTCAGAGCCCAACTGACCTGGGGAAGGGAAATACCCGACTCCAGCCCACTCTAGTCATCCTGTCCCACCCAAAGGGGGAGAAAAACCTAAGAAACACTTGCAAAGTTCGAAGTCCAGAGGCACAGTCTCAGCATAAGACTCAGCCCTATTCTGAGGACCGTAGAACACTCCCCCTCTCCACACACCTCACCACCACAATGATATGGTCAGACCTGCTGGTTGTACATTCTCTGGGGCACAACAGGCAGCAACCCCAAAGGTGAGGTACCTCCCTTATACCAACAATCACCTGGCAGAATGCAGAAGGACACTCTTGCCCCTACACAGATGATGACCCCCAGCCCCGTATAGTCACCCAGGGGGAACCACCACAGCCATGGTCAGAAACCAAACCACAGAAACTGCCTTGTGCTGTCACAGAAATGCACACCCAAGTGTCTGCCTCCCCTCAGGAACCTCTCTTCACTCACAGGCATGGAGGGACCAGCCAGGGCAGGTCACTCTCCATGCATTTGGACAAGCTGGTGCAAACCACTGTTGGAAAACCAAAGAGACCCTGAAGCTCTATTTTCCAACCACTTTTCTGATGGCACAGCTTTGTTTCACTAAACAAAACAGAGAGGCATTTGTATCTCTCATGTCTGAGCACTTTTTCCTCCACAGGCTTCCTCAGAGCTTCTGGGGTTTTGTATCTGCTGTGACTGAGAATGCATACAACACAGGGGAAGCAGCCAGAATTGATTCTGATGCTTTACTAGCAGAGGTTTGTGTAACTCATTACAGTTGAGCACAGAAATCAGAGCTGGTTTGTAGACCTCCTAAGAGAGAAGGAGAAAGCCTACCAAACAGAGCTCATCGTGTGCCCAGGGCAATGGACAGAGGAATTGGGAATAGGCCCTGGATGGAGGGATACAGTGAGAGTTGGGGAAGGTGGAAGGAATTTGTTTCCAGAGTAGAACTGCTAAACGTTTTCTCAGAAATTGCCTCTGATGGCATCTTGGTCTTAGCCATCACTATCACTTTTGGAGTCTTTGCCATATTGATTGGCCAGTCTTAGCCTGTCCTGGCTGCTATAACAAAATACACTGACTGGATGGTTTATAAACAAGAGAAATTTATTGTTCACTGTTCTTGAGCTGGAAGTCCAAGATCAAGACTGCAGCATTGTAGCCTTCTGGGGAGGGCCCCCTTCTTGATTCACAGCTGATGCCTTTTTGCTGTGTCCCCACATAGTAGAAACGGGTGACTGAACTCTCTGAAGCCTTTATATATACACTAATCCAATTTATAAGGGCTCCATCCTCATGACCTCAGCACTTCCCAAAGGCCCACCTCCTAATACTATCCTCTTTGGGGGTTACCATTTCAACATATGAATTTTGTGGAGACACAGACATTCAGACCATAGCATGACCAAGGTATATTTCACCATATTTCCAAATATGAAATGCACTGTTGAATTGCCACAGAGAAATGCACTGAGGACTTGCCATTGTTCTAATTCCTAATTCTGATTTAAAAAAATAAATGTACGTTGCTTATTTTCCAATATTCACACCATTTTTGTAGGCTTGAAAATTAACTGGATTTCATCTCAATGCAAATTCTTTTTTCTCCCCTCTGCTCCCTTAGGTTAAGGAAGGACAGAGGGGCATTTTCCCATTCAATTAGAAAGAGAAAAATCTGAGCCACACTTACACACACAACACAAAGTACACACAGAAGAGCAACACAGAAATAACTGAGAAAACTGCATCCTATGGAAGGGGGATTTGAAAAAGGAAAAATGTGTGTCATTAGAGGGCAGATTATTTCTTTCTGTATTTTTCTATTTGTACATGTGTGTATCTATCACTGGATCTTATTTCAAATTTCAGGATTTTTTAAGTCATAACCTAAACTCTGCACGTCAATTTATACTACTGTATTCACACCGAACCCCAGTCTGTTAGGTCTGAGAAAATGGGTAGACTCTTGTGTACATGGTGGAGGAGCTCAGCGGGTCTGGCCTACAAGGCTGGACACAGATTCCAAGGGGAACTGTCCCTCTTTCTCTCATTGTCAGGGACTCCGGGGCACAGGGATTTGCAGTGAACCTCATGACTCTGGTCCCACTCTGAAAAGCACCCCAACACATCCCCACCTTCCACCTGCACAGCCAGGGCATTAGTGGGCAGCTCTGGACAAGGCAGGGTCAGCACCTGTCCTGCCCAATGTTAGTGCACAACCACAGCCCTGAGTTCCTCTCCTGCTGAAGACCCCTCCCTCCTGTTCTCTGCCCTAAGACTGAACGAAAGGAAGCACTCACCTGGCTGGTCTTTGCTCCATAGCTCAGTGCAGAGAAGTGTCAATCAGGATGGGCCATAGTTACAGAGATGGGGTTCCTGGACCTGATCTCCCCACAGAGGAGCCATTATCATGTCATCTGCAGTATGGGTGACACCGTCTGCATGGAGAGTCTGGGGTGTCTCTAATTAAGGGAAAATCTTATCTCCTGTGCAAATCACCCTCAGCCACTTCTGGTGATTAGTGGAAACTCTTGACAATTATTGAGAAGATCTACATGAGCAGCTGAGCAGAAGGCAGAGAAAGTTTTCTATGGTCCCTGTGGGAGAATAAGTTTAGAATGAAAGTTGTTATTGGGGGTGGAAGGGACACTCCAAAGTACATCAGGGGCTCCCTTCACTGTGTTTCCTGTTGGGCATTTTCCTTCATCCTTTTTCACTTTTCCAGAACTGGTCCAAAGTTTCTTCACAGTGGTCATCAGCATATGATCTGGAAGCTGCTCTTTCCCATGAGTTTAAGTTCTACAATGTTTGCTGTTTATGGTCTCAGGTATGTTCAACCAGGATAATACCCTCTTTGAAAGCAGTGTTTCCCCCTCAGTCTTGGGTCGCCCTAATGTCCACATGACTCTGTAAGGAGATTCAAATTTGTTCTAAGTCACACATGGAGCCTCTGTTCCTTGAGTTTCTCATTGGACTACCAGCCTGTCCCTGTGTTCCAGACTATAAGCACTGGAAAAGAGAAGGATTCCTGTACACACAGAGAGGGATTAGGAAAAAGCACTGATTAGGAAATATTGAGAAACCACATTTAATAGTTTAAAATTGATCATTGGAATTATCAGTTCCTAACTGTTAATTTCAATTGATAATTGGATCTTGGAAACAAGCACCCTCAGCTGGCAAATGGGCTGATGTCCTTATGAGAGACCACGGAGCAGTAGGGCCACAATATTCCCTCCCCACTGGGCTCCTTCTGCAATGAATTCATGCACTAGAGGCCTCAGATACATCCACATTTCAGGTACACGAGGTGTTGAAGATGAGCCAACAGATAGGACACCTACTGCTTCTTTAAAGTGTCTAACCATGGTGTCTGTCTGGGAAAAATGTGCATAATGATAGTTTTAATATGTAGAGCAATTATTCATCATGGGGATGTGTCATCTTTAAACATGTAGAGATACTGAGGACCTACTATGTACTATCCCCAAGAGTAGGTAATGAAGACACACGCAGAAATACTCATGGCCCTGGTCCTGATATTTGGAATGCTGGTTAGAATGAAAGACATGATTCATCCTGAAGCTTTCAGCCGAGGTGGGGAAAGGGTCTAGGTCTGGGCTGTCCAGTGTGGGAGCCCCAGTCACATGCGGCTGCTGAGCCCCTGACATGGGCTCCTCTGAACGGAGAGGTGCTGTGTTTGTAAAATACACACTGGATTTCAAACATGGAATAAGGTAGAGAGAATGTAAATTATCTTGTCAGAACTTTTCAGAATTGATTACAGCTTGAAATGGCAACATTTGGGGTATTAAAATAATTTAAACTGTTTCTTTCCATCTTCTTTAATGTGGCTACTAGATAATTTATGAAATTATAATTACATCTGTGGGTCATGATCTATTCCTATTAAACATTGCTGGTCTGGACTCAAAACCCTTCAACCTCCACAGCTGGACCCACCTGGCTGAAGTAAAAGCCCCAGCAGAACCAAGAGGTTGAATAAGTCAGTGGGGAAAACACAATTCACCATCTTAAGGAGTCTGTCAAGCTATGACGACTAATGAAACGGAAGACACTGTCACTTCTCCAGCCTGTGTATAAAAATTGAAGTCTGCCTATTGCTCCTGGGGCAGAGCATCCAGTCCAGGGTCCCTGAGTGCATACACTGTGCTGGCATTGAGCTGGCCTCAGACGGCACTTGCTGAATTAATACATCACTCCATTCCTAGGACCTTCTCGTCATATCTGATACTTGCAGAACTCTGAGATGTGAACAAGAAATTCCATCAGATTGGACTCCCTGCAAGTCCACTGGGTTCTCCTGTGGCCTCCACCTGCTTCCACTGGCAGCTCAGTTCTGGATGAGAATCCCCCACAAGCGGCTTTTACTGGAGATGGTCCCTCCTCCCTCCTTATTCATATTCCACCTCTCCTCTATAATCTCTCAGATTTTGATGTGATTCTGGCATATGTGATTTTTACTGAGAACCTCAACAGTTTACCACTTAAAATGGAGAACAATTTATCCTAAAAATGCTTTTATTTTTACTAATATTGATGAAATATTGTTTTATAATCATTCTGAAATAGATCTGGAGCATTACGATTGTTGATAACTATTTATTTGGAATGAGGGCAGAAATATTTAGAACAAATATTTGGCATCAGTTTCAATCCTCAAGAAATGAACGCAAATGGTTTCAAATACTTTTTGCTGACAAATGCAAAAGTTCCTTATATTTAGACTGGAAATTACTACTCAGAAGTATTTCATAATATCATACTCACTGGATCTCAATCGTGTCTTCAAAATGGGTGTTTTCTCCATGGTTGGAAGTTCTCTTTAGAAATTGGTAAATAAGCCCCCAAATCGTTCCCCACTGTCCACACTCTCACACACGCTCTCACACTCTCACACGCACCTTCCCTCTCACAGACATGTTCTAGAATGTTCTCTCACATGCAGTTGCACACACGCGTGCTTTCCCTGGTGAATGTGCACACTTGTAGTTGACTATCCCTATCTGCACACGCTCACAGCTTTTCAGTCTCACCCTGTCTCTCCATTTTTCTCACACAGAAACTCCACCTCAGACACACACTCTCTCAGCCAGCCCCTCTTCTGCCTCACGTCTCCCTTAAAACAGAAATGCTTTCTCTCCTTCAGACTGTCTGCTCTCTCTGCGCATGCCTATCCTCTCCTGGTTGGTCCTCAGCACTATCCTGGCTGCCATGTGGGATCCAGCGCCCCCTTCCTGCCAGTTTGTGTAACTTGCCCTTTACTGTGTGGAACAGAAATGGACCCACACATCACACTAAAGCCCCAGGTTTGTGCTTGTCTTGATAAATAAAGTTTTATTGGAACATAATAATGCTCCTTTGGATGCTTCTGAACCACAGCGGCATCAATAAGTGTGTATGGTAGAGAACATATGCTCCGAAAGCCTGCAATATTTACGGTAGACTCTGCTCCCTGCAACTCCTTGTACATTGTGGGACTTTGAGTGTAATTTTAGGGATGATTCTGTAACATTGTGTTTCATTCTCAAAATGTATTTGATTTTATTTTGAATATTAATATCAAAAAGCACTGTGGAAGGATTGCTCCATAAAAATATAAGTTTTAATGGACTTTTTCAAGCACACAAAACTATAGGCAGAAGTAACACAACCCAACACACACACCTTGGGAACGCCTTGTATACTTTCAACCATCGTTTACCTTGAGCAGATCTAGTTTCATCTATACTCCCTTAGAATCCCTTCCCCTGGAGAATTTTGTAAATGACTATTCTACTCAAGGTAGGAACAGTTGACTGTTACCGTTAAGAGATACACTGTCGTGCATTTATAGGGGAAATCCTGCAGCAATTAATCAATGTGTTCAAAGGGGAATGACACACTAGGGGAGAGGCTCATGGTATGATGGCTGCAGAATCACTTCTGTGTCGCCTTAAGGAGTCTTCCAACTGATCACTTCAAATTTCCTTACCAACTGCGCACATAAACCTAATTATCATTAACTCCAAGCATTAGGAAGAAAAGAGTGATTATTTGAAAGTGTAACAACACAGAAATGATAAAAATGGCCCCGTGATGGATATGGTTTGGATCTCTACTCAGATCCCCTCTACTGGGCTGGCACATTCAGCCCCACCTGCAAGGATAGACTCACCAGTCTTTTAAGAATTGTCCTGGGCTGACAGCACCTGGCTCATGGGGAAATGCTGGGAGGTCACTCTCACTCTACCCCATGGCCTGCAGCAAATGTTGGACTGAAATGGGGGCAAGAACCTAATATCAGGGGTAGCTAAGGTCCATTCCTCTTGCATTCAGGTGAGGTGACTGTGTTGCCCTTCCTACTTCAGTGCCCCTGTGGGATCAGGCTGAGATCAGGCTTCAGCTGAAATTATCTCTTGATTAAGTTGCTTCTGCTGCCTTATCTGCCTTCCTCCATCCCTTATAGGTTCTTCCTGACAGCACTCACTCACTCTCGATAACTTGTTGCGTAACAATTCCCATCTAGAAATATAACCCGTCCAGGTCTGGGCTGTCAGAGGAGGCTTCTGAGAGGTGTCTTCTGAGCAGCTCCCTGAATCAGGCAGGGAGTCAGGCAGGGAACAGAGAGGTAGGAGGTCTTACAACAATTGTTTGTTGACCTTTCTGTTTGCCAGACACTGTCTCAGATCATGATGTGCTTCCATTAGCAGTGTTTTTCTGAGCAGCAAAGAGGCCCCGAGGTTGGAGTATCAAGACAAAGAAGGAGAGGAGTTGGGGGTTGGAACCCGGGCATCGTGCTGTTGAGCCCAGGGTCTTATCTTTCAGGCATTCTGCTGCTCTCAAGTCTCAGCATCCTCACTGGCCTATGAGGGACCGGATGAAGCTCTACCTCCATCCAGGTTTGGGGTAGGTGAGCTCAGCTTCCCACATCCGAGAGGGCTCAGGTCCGTGGAATGGACATCAGGATGTCATAGAAGCCAGGCTGGAGAAGGTACCAGGTGGAAAGGTGGATTAATTTCTAGAATAAACAGAGAACTACTAACACTCAACAATAAAATTAATGAAAATTTTGATTCAAAAAATGGTTAAACGACTTGAATAGACATTTTTCTGAGGAAGATATACAAATGGTCAATAACCATATGGAAAGGTGCTCACCATCACTAATCATTAGGTAAATGCAGATCAAAACTATAGGGAGATACCTCCTCACACTTATCAGGATGTGTATTATTTAAAAAGAAAAACACAGAAAATAACAGGTGTTTGTGAGGATGTGGAGGAATTTGAACCCTTGTGCACTGTTTGTGGGAATGGAGGAGGGAGCAACTGCTGTGGAAACAGTATTGCGCTTTCTGAAAAATTAATGTTAGAATTACCATACAACCCAGAAATTCCCCTTCTCAGTATATACCTGAAAGAATTGGAAGTAGGGTCTTGAAGAGTTGTTTGTAGAATGTGGTATGTCCATACAATAGAATATTATTCAGCTTTAACAAGAAAGGAAATTTTGACTCATGCTACAACATGGATGAAACTTGAAGATATTATGCTAAGTGAAATAAGCTAGTCTCAAAAAGAAAAATACTCCATGATCACACTTATATCAGTTACTTAGAATAGTCCAACTTATATAAACAGAAAGAAGAAAGGTGGCTGCCAGGGGCTGGGAATAGGGGGTGTGGACAATTATTGTTTAATGGGGACAGAGTTTCAGTTTTGCAAGACAAAGAGATGTGGAGATGGATCATAGTGATGGTTGCACAATAATATAAAGGTGTTTAATAACATTGAATTGTACACTTAAAATGGTTAAGGCAGTCAATTTCCTATTATATGTATTTTACTACAACTGTTTAAAAATTTAAAGACAGAATACAAATTAAAAGAGGTCTGTGGGACAATATCAAGAATTACAACGTACATGTGATTGGAGTCTCAGAAAGTGTAGAGAGAGAAAAAAGGACAGAAATTGAATAACTATGGGCTGAAAACTTCTCGATTTTTGCAAAAACATCAATCTACTAATCCAAGAAGTTCAAGGAACCCTAAGTACAATAGTAAAGAAAACCATACCTGAACATTATCATAATCAAACTAATAAAGGCCAAAGATAAAGAGAAAATCTTGAAAGTTGCAAGAGAAAAATGACATATCATTCATAAGGTTGGGTTTCTAAACCTCAGCAATATGGACATTCTGGGCTGGAGTACTTCATTGTGGAAGGCTGTCCTGTACTTTTTATAATATTTTGTGACAGCTCTGGGCTGTACCCTCTTATTTTCTCTTATTCGCCTTTTAACATCTATAGAATCTGTGGTGATGTTTCTTGCTCATTCCTCGTACCACGGGTGATGTGTTCGCTCTCTCTCCCTTCCTCTCTCTCTCACTCTAAATAAAGATTTATCAATTTCTTTGATCTTGTAGAAAACAGCTTTAGGTCTCTTGACCTGCTCTAATATTCATCTATTTTCTATTTTATTGATTGCCACTACGGTGTTTAATATGTCTTTCCTTCTGTTACTCGGGTTGCATCACTCTTAGTTTGCTAACTTAACATGGGAGCTTCCATGACTGATGGTGGTACTTTCATGCTTCCTAATGATTTTCATGCTGTACATTTCTGTCAAACTTTAGCTGCATCTACGTATTTTGATAAGTTGTGCTTTTATTTTCATTCAGCTCATGATATTTTCTAGTTCCCCTTACAATTTCATTTTTGATCTTTATTTTATGTTGAAGTATGCTATTTAATTGTCTCACATCTGGGTACTTCCCAGGTTTCTTTCTATTACAATTTCTTCTTTTTTTCCTGCTGAGGAAGATTCACCCTGAGCTAACCTCTGTTGCCTAACTTCCTCTTTTTGTATGTGAGCCGTTGCCATAGCCTGGCCACTGACAGACGACTGGTGTAGGTCCACACCCAGGAACTGAAGGCAGGGGGCTGAGGCGGAGCATTCTGAGCCTAACCACTAGGCCACTGGGGCTGGCCTGTGTCATAATTTCTAATTCAATTCTGTCACCATCAGAAAACCAGGTGGATATTATATCAACTTTAAAATTAATGAGTTTTGTCTTATGGCCAAATATGCGTTCCTGGTGAGTGTTCAATGTGCTCTGGAAATGAATGTGTTTCTCAGTTGTTGACTGAAGCTGAATACATACACCCATACATTTTTACTGTTTATATAGGTCCCGTTTCTGAACCACATAGAAAAATCAATTAATCAGTTGATTCATATACAAATTTTTATTTACTTTGTAACCTCCATTACACACTAGGTTGATCTTACAGAAAATAAAAAGGAAAACATTTGGAAACTGATCTGCAAGTTCAGAACATATTAACTGGAACAGAAATGTAGACAAATCCCAAAGGAAATGACCATGACAATACTAAATATTGGAAATGTAATTTTCCCCAATAGATATAATTCATTTGTGTTCGTGATTCATGAACTCTTCCATATTTTTCTGCTACACTTTTGTACATAGGTATACCAAGCAAAAACTTTCCTAGCTAAAGCGATGAGCACATGGGAATTTTCTATGAATGTTTCTGCAGTCAGAGGTTCAGTTTCCTTGCCCAGGACTCATTGGAGGACTAGCCATGCCTGGATTCATCACAGGGTAGATTCTACAGAAGCCCTCATCATCCTCATTCAGATTTAGATTAGCAAAAAATGGACGCAGAGGCTCTGCAGCAGAAACTTTAGTGAATGTAAAAATATGGGATCCATTGCTAACGTGATAAAAGGAAATGATCCCAATATCCATATCCAGGAAAATCCCTACTTGATCTAACTGAGGGCTCACTGAGAGAATGGTCAAAGGCACAGTGCTAGCTGAGAAGATTCCTCCATTGCTCAATCCCATAGTCCAGAAGCCAAGTTTTGAAGACAGTAAAATGACCCCATGTCGAATAACAGATTCTCTGCAAATGCCCACAACCCATTCTTTGCTTGTCTCCACGTCCACCTCCCAGTAATGGCGGCCAGACGTGAACCGAGGGGAGCCCAGGACACTGACTGCATCGTTGAGTCTCTCATCATGGGTCCTCTGATTCCGTTTGAAATACCTATGATGGGCACTCCTCAGGTCTTGAGAAATGATGAGGTGGTTATTGGCTGTACCGTCATCGAAGGTCACGTCCACTGTGGGCAGAAACAGAAGCAAATCAGTAAGTACATGCACTATATACCACTCTTCACGTCCACTGCAAAGGCCCAAATATCTCTTCACTTTCCCTTCTTCAACTCTATACTTCTTCCCTAATCAGAGTTTTCCTCCAGAAAATTCCCTGTTCTCTTGATTAGCTCAAAGTTTACATGTGGAATGAATGATTATAACGGAAACTAGTCCTTCTTATTCATCATAGATATTTTCTTTACATTAAGTTATTTGATCATTTGATTAAAGAGTTTTCTTCTCTTTAGTACATAATGTACATGAAAAAAGAGACCAAAACTGTTGTTTTGTTGTCAAATTAGACAAAGTAACACAGATTCTGTCAAAATATAGACAGCAAATAAATATTGGAATGATGGAAAATATTTTACTTATTGCAGAATAATATTGACATATTAAAGTTTTTCTCTTCTTTTTCCTTCTTTTGCAGTTATCTTCCACATTTACTGTTGTTGACCAGGCAATTGCCTTCCACACCTTTTTTGTTCTTTCCTAGACTTGTAACAAAAATATTAAAAAGAAATGCTAGGAGTCCTGAGATAAGACGGGTTAACTCTGGACAGTCAAGGTAGAGGAAGGGATTCCCATGGACATGAGCAGGGATGTGCTGAGATCTTGGCAGCAACTTAGACCCAGAACTTAATGGGGGCAGTCCTCAGAGGGGCAGGTGAATTGAAGAAGAATGACTGTGTGTGTTGACATTTCCATCTAACCCTAATTATGAGGATGAGTGCATAGAGCTGCTTGACCTAACAAGACCCTGTGGATGGAGCCAATGGAGCCAAAGAAATCAACCCTCTGGATCAAAGACCAATTACTTTAATTGGTTTCATTATAACAGGACTTTCTGCGAGATGCTCTGACTTTCTGACCATCAGAGAGGAATTGTCAAGAATTGTCAAGTTTCTGGGACAGGATTCACCATCCCTAATTCAAGTTTGCATGGAGCAAGAAGTAAACTCATTTAGATAACAAAGCAATTCATTTCTTTCACAATGACATTGCAGACTGGAGCATCTACCAAAGCACACTCCTCACACCCCATTCACACTCAAGGCATCCACCACTGATTACAGGACCCATTATAGGAGACGCAGGGAAGAGAGACAGAGTGAGCAAGGGCTTGGCACTCTCCAATGAGCCTGGGAGGTCTGCTCTGGAATCCTGACTTTAGCACACTAGACATGCAGCTGAGCTGTGATAATTCACCTTGACTTAGAGTTGTGAGACTGAATCAGGCCTGATTTCTCTGAGTTCCAGGTCAGGGAGGGAAGCACAGGCTGCAGTGCTCGGGTGCAGAGCCTGCAGAGGACTTAAACCTACAGGCACAACCACCTTCACTTTACTACCGTTTGCCAGGGGGCTTGGGCAACTGGGAAACGTTCATTGCCCACACTCCCTGTGGATAAGAATCACATGGAGTCTTCTAAACCTTGAAGATTCTGAGGCCTCACTGCCAGAGGGGTAGGATTCAGTGGGTGCATGTCCTTGCTACTCAAAGTGTGGCCCATGAACTAGCAGCCTCAGCACCACCAGAGCTCTTGTCAGAAATCCTGATTCACAGGCCAGCCCAGTGCAATGACTCAGAATCTGCATTTAAACAAGATCCTCAGAGAATTTATATACATTCAAGTTTGAGAATCATTGTTCTAGGCCAGCATTGCTCATAAAAATGTGAGCACTGTGTGTAATTTCTTACAAACACATTAAAAAAGTAGTAATAAGAATCAGGTATAATGGATTTTAATAATATATTTTATTTAATCATGTCCAAAAACTGATTTCTACTTGCTTCAATAGCCAAGTTTCAGCTGATCAATAGCTCCCAGTCACTAATGGAAATATTGGGTAGCCCTTGGGTAGCACAGGTCTAAGGCATGACCTAAATATGATATTTTCTTAAAAACCTACAGATGGTTCTAAACTATACTTGCAGGTGAGAACGACTGTTGCTTTGAAAGAATAAAAATTTCAGGTGCCAGAATTCAACTAATGCTCTTATTTAATGGAGAGCTTTTGAAAAGTTCCCTTTTCCATGTCCCTGTATGAGTTCTGGTGGGTGGTACAGATGCCTTACCTTGGAACTTCCTCATCCTTGGGTTCATCTGGAGAACAGCTCTCAGCTGGGGCTCTAACTCCTGGATCTTTGAAACCAGCGCCCCCAGCTGGCTACCAGGCCTGGTGTCCTTCTTCTGAGAGACTGAGGAACAGGTGGGGCACAATACACCCTCCCCATCGGCCTCCTTCTGCAGTGAGTTGACGCACTGGAGGCAGCAGACATACCCACATTGCAGGTACATGGGTTTTTCAAGATAAGCCATGCAGCCACGACATCTGCTTGCTTCTTTAAAGTGTTCAGCCATGGCCAATGCCTGGGGAAGAATATGCATGATATTGGAATTTCCATGAATTGAATGGATATTAGTCCTTGGGACACTTGCACGTTTACATGCATAGTGATTTGCAATCACTACCACAAGGTAATAAAGACACAACATAAGTACCAATATAACTGACTCATGGCCCTGAACTTCTGATATTTAAAATGTTATTTGGAATGAAGGACAGGATTCAGTTTTGGGTTTTAAATTAGGTGGTGAGAGGGTCTATATTTTGCCTGAGCTGCCCAATATGGTGGCCACCAGCCACAAGCAGCTACTGAGCACCAGAGGTGGGCTTATCCACATAGAGATGTGTTCCGAACTTAAGATGCACACTCAATTTTGAAGACATAATGAGGAAAAGAGAATAAACTATTTCACTGAAAACTTTTAAAAATCAAGTACATGTTGAAATGATTACATTTTGCCTTTAAATTAGATTTGTTTGATTTTACTTAGTGTAGTTACTAGAAAATAAATTTATAATTACATATGTGGGTCACCTTATATTTCTACTGGACAGTGCTAGTATAGACCCAGAAACCCTCCATTCCTCCAGCTGTCCAATGTGCATGTGGCAAAAACCCATAGCAGAAATCAAGAGATGGAAAGTCCATGGAAACCCCATTCACCATCTCACAGAGTGTACCAAGCTCTGACTTGACTCAGGATAGAGAAGACTATATTATTTCTCCAACCTGGGTATTGAACATCTAAGTTCTGCCCACTGCTCGCATCAGAGGTCCCCGTGTCCCTAGGTACACACACTGTGCTGGCATTGAGTTGGCCTCAAGACAACACTTGCTGAATTAATGAGTTACTCAAGTTAGAGACCTTGCTTGCTTTCTTATCTCTGCCTTTTGTAGAAATTTGAGAAGCAAAAATGAAATACCATAAGATTGAGCTCACCTCTCCTCCGCTAGGTCCTCTTCTGGCCTCCAGCTGCTTGTCCTGACGGCTCAGTTCTGGAGTGAGATCCACCTACAGGGCCTTTTATTAGACAGGGTCCCTCCTCCCACCTCACTCACATCCTGCCTCTCCTCTTTAATCCAATCAGTTGTTGATTTAATTCCAGCATTAGTGAGATTTTTCTCACATCATGAAGAGGTTACCACAAAGGAGATAATTGTGTCTTGAAAGTCTTATTTTCAAACTAATATGAACAAAATATCTCCATATTATCATTCTAGATTAGATCTTGAATATTATATCTGTTGACAGGAACTTGAATTAAGATTGAAATTAAAAAAAAATTGTCATTATTAATCCTTCTTAAATGAATGGGACTAGCTTCAAATAGCTTTTGATCATGAAAGTAAAATATCCCATTTTGATCAAGAAAATTCATTAAACCTACTCAGAAGTCTGTCCTAACATCACGCTCACTAGACCACAGTCACTTCTTCCAAAGAGTGCTTTCTCCACAGATGTGAAGATCTTTGTTCAGAAATTTAATAAATCAACCCCAAAACTGTTCACTGACAATCAGTCATCCAGTGAAGGTCCTGTTTTTTGTTGGTTACAAAATCTAAGATAAAATATATTTTTATAATATTACTATTTCCCTTATATCACAACATATATAAAATGAGATAAATTTCTTTTATAACATGTTCAAAAATTGTCTTTGATGGTGTTAGATGACTCATTGGTGATCATGGTTTAGGGAGTGGAATAAAAAACTGGGAGATGGTTGGGACTGGTGCAGGGTGGAAAAGATTAGATTAGATTTAGGGGATTAAGTTAAATAGGCTTCCATTTAATCATTCCACAGTCATCCTTTGCTGCTATTTGCTGGATACTCCGCCTTTTTACATCTAAGCAGAGGCTCATTTCCAGTTTTTAAGTCTGTTTGTCACATTAAGGGGAATTGAAAACCACTCATACATATTTCTATGACATTTTTATTCCTTATGTTATTATTCTTTTTCTGGTTTTTTTTTTTTGTGTGTGTGTGAGGAAGATTAGGCCCGAGCTAACATCTGTTGCCAATCCTTCTCTTTTTGCTGAGGAAGATTGGCCCTGGGCTAACCTTTGTGCCTATCTTCCTCTACTTTATATGGGACACCGCCACAGCATGGCTTTACAAGCGGTGTGTAAGTCTACGCCCAGGATCCGAACCTGTGAACCCCAGGCCACTGAAGTGGAAAGCGTGTGAACTTAACCACTACACCACCAGGCCGGCCCCCTTATGTTGTTTTAAATTAATTTATTTTACAAGTGCTTCTAGAATGTTTCACATTTCTGAGGGTAGTTATTCTCATGTTTGTGGTTTCACTGACTCTTGCTCCTGAAGGATTGCTTTCTACAGAGTTTTCCATTTGTTTATTTAGAGCTGATCAAGAGCAGGGCTTATGTTCTCTTTGGGAACACCAGGTGACCCCAGGTGGAAAAGGCCAATACCTGTTGTTTGATCTGACTCTATTAGGTTCCCCCCAAATATCCTCAGCCTGGAAAGGCATGTATGGTAATATCTTGGGTTAGGAATTCTTTCATTAAAGAGAAGAAAAGAGCAAGCTAGGTTTCCCAGCCCACTGGAGGGGCTGACCTTGGATATTGGCTACCTGTAGTATTTCTTTTCCAGCTGGAACTTTGGACAGAGAGGAGCTGCCTGCCTTCCCCTGGGCAGTGGTGCACTCTCCCTGCTCACTGTCATTGGCTGTCCAGTGCCTTGAGTCTCCTATGTTTGAGGGACCCCACATTTCAATATCCCATCTAGTGGGGACAGATTCTCCCCCTCCTGTCCCCGCAGGGTGTCATGGAACCCGAGGTTCCAGTGACTAGAACTGCTCTGCTCTCCCTCCAGGCTCTGTTCAAGGTCATGATGTCTGCAACTTGTGGAGTTGACTGGAAATTCAGCTCCCCAGGCGTCAGGACACCATGTCTCCCTGACTTTACTGAAAACGCAGCTTTCCATAATTTAACGTATATCCTGCGTCCTCAGCAGGTTTATGTGACTCTTCTTAAATAATATCTTGGTCTTCAACGATATCTTATCCTTAAAATCTTATTCTTACAATTTTTACCTTTGAAAGGTCTTAGAAGTCTGAAACTCGAAGGAAAACTCTGAAGAAAAGCTTGAATTGCTGCCCTTCTATCTCTGACACAAGGTCCTCTCTTGGGAAATGAATCTCAAAATGACCAAAGTATATCTCTCAATAGTAAAATCCAATCCTTTGGGTTTTTGTTACTAATTTGCGGAAATAATTTTTCAAATTATGGAGATATTGATGGTAACATCCCTTAAGAATCATTATGTGTAACCGTGCCTTTGTTTTAGCAATAGCACCAAATTCGCCTTTTAAATTTCTTTTGTTATGTACAGATAATTTTAATAATGTTGATTAAAGAATAAGTATTTCCAATTGTGTTATATTTTTATGCAAGATTTTGTATCAAGTAAAAATTAATTCCATTATGAGAAATTCCCTTTGTTGTGGTTTGCATAGCTCACACAGCATTTCTTATGTCCTATAATTTTTAGTGTTGCTTTCACCTATAAGAGGTAATTTATTTTACACATAAAATTATCTCTGGCCTCGTACTTCATTAATATTATTTTTTATGTATTTGTGGACCATTTATCCTGAACTTTTAATCAACTCAATTTGTGAAAAATTTTCATTTTGATATAACTGTGATATATTCTTTAAGATCTAAAAAGATATGAGTTTAGGCTTTCAGAAAAAAACAGAAGATATGATTTATTGAAACTTTTCATGTATCTTTTAATTATGTTATAGTGTTGGGAACACTTTTAAAAAGAAAGGTTATTGTCCTGCCTGCTTCCAGGGGGGTCTTAGGACAGTTTTTAGTATTTTCTCATAAAGTAAACAAACTTCTGGAAATAATCTTTGCAATTGTGGAGGAAAAGGCTTTGGTATAAATGATTCTGCCCACTGAGTGAGGCTTTAGAGAATATTCCTGAGCAGTTTTTATTCCTTTTCTTGATCTAAATTTGAGAAGCTATTTATTCCTCTTGTCAGCAGCTGGATCTGTGACTATATTTTCTATGGATAGGTGTTAATCCCTTAATATAGGATTAAAGGTCCCACAAAAAAACCCAATTCTCCTATGCAGACTTAACGGACATGGTCTAAGCCAGAGTCTGCCCACCTTGCCAAAATTGACACTCTAGGGTGGAAGATTCTTTGTTATGGGAGCTGTCTTTTGAGTTTTAAGATGTTTAGTGGCATCCGTGGTTCCTACTCACTAGATGCCAGTAGCATCCCCATCACCCCAAGTTATGAAAATCAAAAATATCTCCAGATAGTGCCAAGTGTTCCCTGGTTGGCACAAAATCATTCTTCAAATGAGAACCACTGGAAGTGAATATAATGCATTTCAGTTAACTAGAAAATATTTTTTTAGGGTTTAACATTTTACTTTGTATCAGAATTAAATCACAATATCATTGGATTAAAAGGGACTGTTTCTGTTGTCACTTTGATTGAATGGATAACTAAGCATTGTTTCACAGGCAACAAGATCAGGTAATGACAAAGTATATCCTGGGATACTTCACAATAGGGATTGGCAAACATTTTCTATGAAAGGCCAGATAAAAAATGTCTTTGGCTTTTAGGACCATATGGTCTCTAACACAAGTAAGCAACTCTGCCATTGGAGCTCAAAAGCAGCCATAGAGAATACAAAAATGAACGTGTGTGGCTGTGTTCCAATAAAACTGTATTTATAAAAACTGACAGAAGGCTGAATTTGTCCCACAGGCCGTAGTTTGTCAAGCTTTGCTGCAGAACATAGGTATCCAGTAGAAATGTCTGTGATTGAAATGTTCTATAACTTTGATCTCAAATATGGTAACTACTTGCCACATATTGCTATTGAGCACTTGAAATGTGACTATTGCCACATGTAGAAATGATGATATTTTACATATATTGGGTTAAATATAACATTAAAATTAATTTCACCTGGTTCTTTTTACTTTTTTGCCACCAACACCGTTATCATCATCATCTCCATTTTACAAAGGAGGGAAATACAGTGAAGTTAAGATACTTACCCATTGCCATACAGATAGCCTGGAATGGAACCTGGATGAATGAGTGTTGCAGCTCATGGGCTTAACCATCTTCTATGCCAGATCCTGTGGCACCTACCAGAGAACCGAAAAAAGGAAATCAATACACAGGTCTCTAATGTAGTAAGCTGTGGCCCAGCTAATGATGGTTTAGAAAGTCAAAATGTCAGGTCAGAATTTTGGTAGAGGGTTTCTGGGTTAATCAATAGTCAAGATCTTGGAGAGAAAAGATCCACTGAGCCTCTTAGCTCAGTCTCATTAGGCAAAACTAAGCCACACCTGCCCACTGATCCGACACAGAACTATTAAGCCCCAGCAAGATCAATGCTGCCGTAGTTGGGCTGACTAAGTAGGAATGTTCTTAACTCTAGCCTCCACCCTGATGGCCTCAAGTATCTTTGGAAAAGGGAGTAATAATACTACCTACTTGGGAGAGCTGAAGAAAAATCAGGTATTAAATGCAACACCCTTAGCTGTAGGGCTCTCACATCATTAGCATCCAATTAATGTTAGCGATGGTGAAGACATTTATGACAGTCGATGGTGGGTGGTGGTGATTACAGTGAGGATGGGGCAGAGTTCACACAAGAGACAATGATGAGAGTAATGGGGTGTTAGTAGGCACCTGAAATAGTATATTATCCAGGCTTAAAAAGAAAGAAATCCTGCCACATGCAACAACATGAATGAACCTGGAGGACATTATGCTAAGTGAATTAAGCCAGTCACAGAAGGACAAATACTTCATGATTCCACTCATATGAAGTATCTAAAATAGTCAAACTCAGAAACAGGGAGTAGAATGGTGGTTTCCAAGGGCTGGGGAGAGGGGGAAGTGGGGAGTTATTATTCAATGGGTATAAACTTCAGTCATGAAAGATGAATAAGTTCTAGAGTTCTGCTGTACAACATTGTGCCTATAGTTAACAATACTGTATTGTAGCCTTAAAATTTTGAGTATTAAGTGTTCTTATCACAATAAAAAAAGACATTTGTGAATTTCAACTTCCCTTTCCATCCAAAGCTAGTTATTCTAGAATATTCATTGATTTCCTCAGATACAAATACTCCATTCTAGATGCTGCTATGAAAGTTAAGAAGATGCACAAGATAGCTTCCCTTCAGAATCTTAGAATATAGAAGTCAGACATTCAGATTATGATCAGAGGGGTTCTCCTCACCCATCTCCAAATTATCCCCCGCTGGTAGTGGGAGAAGATTGTTCACAGAAGCCCTGTGATTATATTATACTATATAGGGAGGGTCTATTAGTAGCATCATGGGAGCATCCAGCAGTCGGAAGGTCTCAGCAATGCCGGAAGGAAGACCATTCACACCTGAGGTGGAAAGAACTGAGCCTAATCAATCAAGAATCATGCCAGCCAATGGGAAGGGAGAGATTCTATGGCCAATCAAAGGGCAGGCACAGCCTTTTATTCCTAGTTTCCAAGGCTTTTCTTTGATGGGTACCAGCCAGGAGGACCAGGGGCCAGATTGGGTGAGGAAGTCTTCTCACTGATCTTTCTCTCTTTATTTCTCCCGTCTCAGCACTCACTAGAAGTCTGGAGTGCGAAAAGGACAAGATAGAGAGGTGCCAGAAATGATCAAGTCCCGACCCTTTGCTTTGGCAATGATATACTAAGTGAAAAGCATTCAATTCACAGAGATTGTGCATCCAGCGCTTCTCTTTAAACCTCCGAGTTTCCAACTCTAAATTAGGTGAGAGAACGGAACTCGTCCAGGCTGAACAGAGGTTCTTTATTTTTCTAAAATTGAATCGGAGACATAGAAAATTGGACGACCTGGGGAATTGTAGAACTAAGGAGAAATGATGAAAATACCAAAAGTCAAAAGAGCTGTTTCTCAGACTTGGTTGCTCTATTGGTTCTGATTGTGAGATTCATGTAACCTGGGGAGACAAATGAAAAACAGAATTTTGGCAGTTAGGAAAGGGAGAAGGCAAATATCGGGCAAATGGGAGAATTATGTTTGAGACTTTGCTATTGGTAATTTGGTTGACTGGATTTGAACTAATCTTTTACCATCAAGAAGTTCTAGGATGTCCTAATTTTATGTGGATCTGTTTGATCTGTAGATAAAAATTATAGGTAGGTATCTTTGCCGATAATGTTTTTGTATGACCACAGAAGTTGCATTAGAATGGGAGTGAGCCAGGTGATACAATTTGTGAGGAGTGAGGCAGGTTGTGACAGGGACATTGGATGGCTAAACAAAAAGATAAGGGGTGGTGGAGGCTAAAGTCTGCCGGATTAAAGTCTGTGAGGTGTTATGGAGTGTCCATGAGGCTATCCAGCCCACTTCTGGACCCTGTGGTGTGTGGGATGGGGTGATGAAGCAGCCAGCATTTGAAAGGGCTTCAAGGAACATTGTATCTTCAGGGGAAGGTTTCAGCTGGAAAAGGAGTGAGAAAGGAATGTTCAGAGAAAAGTTAGGACACATGAGTTTTTGTGTATGGTAAAATATCCATAAAACAAAGTTTACCATTTTAACCATTTTTAAGTACATTCACTTTTTGTGAAACCATCGCCAATATCTATTTCCAGAACTTTTCTATCCCCCCAACTGAAACTGTTCTCACTAAACATCTCTTCATTCTCCCTTTTCCAGCACCTCTGTTCTCTGTTCTACTTTCTGTCTGTGTGAATTTGACTATTCCAGGTATTTTGTATAAGTGTAATCATAAAATAATTATCCTTTTGTGTCTAGCTTATTTCACTTAACATAATGTTTTCAACGTTCATCTGTGTTGTAGCATGTGTCAGAATTTCATTCCTTTTTATGTCTGAATAATATTCCACGGCATGTATATACCACATTTTGTTTATCCATTCGCCAGGCGATGACCATCTGGGTTGCTTCCACCTTTTGGCTATTGCGAATAATACTGCTATGACCATTGGTGTACAATTTAAAATTTTCGACACATGGAGTTTTATTGATGATGGTGACTTTGTTTTCAAGAAGGTGCAATGGAAGGGTGTCAGCTGTTGGAAAAAGGGGAGATATGGAGACAAAATGGGGATGTACAATGTCATTTGTGAATTAGGTGTGCACATTGAGGAGTGACTTAGGTCTAGACTGTGGTGGCTGAGTTTGAGACATGGACAAAGTGTACATAGGTAAAGTGCACATAGGTGCAAGGCATCATGAGATTAGCTACAGTGTCCTCAAGGCACATGTGGTTGATGGTGGGAAGGAAGGGCAGTGGTGTCTGGGAGGCCTTCTTTACTCTGTTTACAGAAGCTTGGAGGTCTGTGAAGGGATGGTCTACTAGCGTATACAGGGCTTCCTCTTGGTTCCTACCAGAAGAGGAGTGATCGATCTCCCAGTAGATGAGGCTTCCTATGGATCCCATTCAATAGAGACTCTATGGTGGTCCATATAATGGATTGTACCATTACTTAACTGTTCCCAGATTTATTCATATTTAGATTTTTGATGAGGCTTCTTATGGATCCCATTCAATAGAGACTCTATGGTGGTCCATATAATGGATTGTACCATTATTTAACTGTTCCCAGATTTATTCATATTTAGATTTTTGCCTTTAAAAATATTTAAAACTTTCCACTGATCATTAGTACACACAAGACGCTGGGCACATGTGTAGATGCTATTTTGGAATAGATACCAGGAAGGGAAATTGCAGAGTTGAAGGGAAGATGAGTTTTACAATTTAAAGAGGCTGCCAGATTCCCATCCAAAAGTATACCCATCTACATTTCTACCACCTGCATTTCATACCTAGTTCCCCATATAGTATAGCGAAAATTATACATCTTCTATTATATGTATGTTCAAGTCAGATAGAAAAATGAGCTCCCAGGAAGTTTTTCCTATATTTACAACCATTTAAATTTCTTTTGTGAGGTCTGTCCATTCATTTCTAAGTAAGTTAAATTAGCTTTTCTTACTTGCCTGAGTGGTATTAAAAAAAGAGTGTTTTAAATTAACTAGGGCCTTCTATACTTTTGTCTTTCTCTTCTAATTTTATTTTACCATGATTGTTGAATGACACCATGATTTCTGATTTAGGATGCCTGTCTCTCTTAGTTTTTCCTTGTGACCAATACAAGGGCAAGTTTAGTAAATGTCCCATGGGTGGTTGAATGGAATATGCATGCTCCAGTTGAAACCAAAGCATTTTCATATATATATAATTTTACATACACATACCACAAGCTTTCTTGTGCATCATCCAAATGGTTTATAATCTTATGTTCACAGTTTGTAATTATCTGAAACATATGTTAGTTTAAACTATGATTGCCTGATTGTTATTCTCATATTGTGTGTGAATCAATGTTGCTGGGTGCATATATATTTAATAATTCTATAACTTGGTAAATTGAGCCTTGGTGTACAAAAATTCTTATTTAGATTATGTAGTGCTTTCTAGCTTGAGGGCTTTTCAACGTTGGTACTTTATACTTTTTTATAGGCTTAGAACCTTTCAGGCTTATTATTTCTCTACTTCTTTGTGTATTCTCTAGGATTCTCTCATAAACAACATAGGGAAGCATTTTTTTTACTCAGGGTGAGGCTGCATTTTAATAAGTAATTTTGTTCCATTCATATATGTTGAGACTAAAATTATATTTGACATTATTTTTGCCACAACTGTTATTTTGTCCAGCATATATTTCAGCTTCATTTCATGCTTTTGATTAAATTGCAATCATCTGTAGCATTTCTACTGGTGAGAAAGCTATATACTCTGTCTCTGTTCTTCTAGTTTTTACTCTTCAAATATTAACCTACAATAAATATGATTTTTCTGTTATGTACTATAATAAGAAGGCATACTCCCCAAATAAGGGGAAACCTAAATTTGCTTTGATGTTCTCTCCCCCCTCTTTATTTCCGTCTCCTAGAATAAGATCATCTGTGATTTTAATGTCAGTTCATTTTTTCTATTATTGAAATTGGATTAGACTATACTAAATATGTGCAGCATTGTAGAGCAAAGAAACTCTTATAGGATGCTGGTGGGAATGTAAATTATTATATTCATGAGGGAAAATTCTTGGGAATGATGTAATAAACATGGTCCACGTATGCTATGACTATAATTACAGACCTAGAGAAATGTGTGCTTATATACACCAAGCTACACATGAAATCTTGTCCATAATTGTAAAACCTAGAGAAACATGTGCTTATTTGCATCAAGGTGCATGTGAAAACTATTCATAGAAACATCATTTATGTTACTTTAGAACTAGAAAAACATATAAGGGCCAGTCAACTATAGCATTAATAAACTGTGGAATATTAACACTGGAATATTATACACCAATACAAATGAACCTCTTTAGCCACATGCAAGAATATGGATGAATCTTACAAATATAATGCCAACCAAAGGAGGCCAGATATAAAAGACTTTATCATTCCATTTACTAAAAATAATGATGTGGCATCAAGCTATATACATATATATGTATATATGTATACATATATACATATATCTTTTACATGCTTTTATCTTATACATCAGTATTTCACCCAAGATTTTAACCAAAAAAATTCAATTCAATTCAACTAATGTTTATTGGACACTATAATGTTCTAGACATTGTGATGGGGGTTTGGGATATCTCTGGTTTATTCCCTTATACCTCACAATAATTAGAAGTTTAAAAATAATAAAAATTAAAAAATTCTGGGATGATTCAACTCCCTTGCTTTAGAGATCAAAGATTTGAGGTATAAAAATGTTAACAGAGTAAATGTGTATATATATATATATAAATATATATATAAGTTTTAAAATTATAAAGCAAAATTCACAATCTAAATATGAGAATAGTGGTAATCTCTCAGGAGGAGGGTGTAGCTATGAGGCAAAGGACACATGGGATGTGATCTCTTTCTTGATCTGGTTGTGGTTACATTGGATTTACTTTAAATTCAATAAACTATGCATTTGTTTGATGCGATTTTTGTTTATGATGTTTTACAATATGTGCAAAGTTAAACAGAAGCTACTCTATCATTTTTGTTCCTTTGTTCTCCCCTATTTATTGTATTCCATGTGACCATTTTGTGTGTGTGTGTGAGGAAGATCAGCCCTGTGCTAACATCTGCCAATCCTCTTCTTTTTTTAATTTTTTTTGCTGAGGAAGACTGGCCCTGGGCTAAGATCCATGTCCATCTTCCTCCACTTTATGTGGGACGCTGCCACAGCATGGCCTGACAAGCGGTGCGTCGGTGCGCGCCCAGGATCTGAACCGGCAAACCTTGGGCCACCGCAGCAGAGCGCGTGCACTTAACTGCTTGTGCCACCGGGCTGGCCCCGTGAAAAATTTTTTAAATCAAATTTTCTTTTATTGTATCTGGACTTTAAGTCATAATTGGGAAATTCTTTCTACATCCAGGTTACAAGGGAATTCACTCATGATTCTTTTTGATACCTGCAGGTTTTCAACTTTTACATTTAGATCACTGACCCATTTGTAGTTTATTCTTGCATAGGGGGTGAGGTTGAATTTCAATTTAGCTCTTTATAACTTGCTAAGAAGTTGTTCCTGAACTATTTATCTAAAAGTCCATCTTTGCACTCGTGGTTTGAAGTGCATTCTTTATCAGTTACTAAGTGTCCATGTGTGCTTTGGTATATTTCTTCACTTTGTATTCTGTTCCACTGGTCTCTTTGTCTGTTCGTTTGGAAGTACTATATGCTTTAATCATAGATGCACTAAGAGTGTGTTTTATTATCTGGCAGGGCTACACCCTTCTGCTCCCCAGATTTTCAGTGTTTTTTTCCATTATTATAAGTTTTTTCAAGTTTTTCTCATATAGGTTTGTATATTTCCTGTTAAATTTATTCCTAAGTATTTTATTTTCTTTGTTATTGTAAATGGGGTTTTCTCTAACATTAAATCCTCTAACTGGGTATTATTTTTCTATATGAAGGCTCATAATTTGTGTAGGCTAATTTCATGTCCAATACCCTATTGAATTTTTAAAAAGTTATTGAGATATAATTGGCATATAACATTGGTAATAGTATTAGGTGTACAACATAGTGATTTGATATATGTATATATTGTGAAATGATCAGCACAATAAGTTTAGTTAACATCCATCACCACACGTAGTTACAATTTTTTTTTCTTGTGATGAAAACTTTTAAGATCCATTCTCTTAGCACCTTCGTGAGTTTTTATAGTTTGAGTTTTGTTATTGAATCTCTGGAGTTTTCCAGGTATATGCTTACAACATCTGAAAAGAGAGATCATTTTACTTCTTTTCTAAGCTTTATGCCTCCAATTGGAATCTCTTATCTAATTGCTTCCTAATACCACCAGCACACAATGTTGAATGGTAGTAGAGACAGGGGTCATCCTTGCCACCCTCATCTAGTTCCAGAACTTACCAGAAATACTTCTATCATTTTCCCACCATTTTGATTCGTTTTTTTAATTTTGTTTGAATATATCCTCTGCTGATTCAGACAAGACTTTTCTTCAGAAAAAATCTTACTTCAGAAGGTAAACCATGAATATTTTCATGTCTGAGGTGGTTTACATTTCTCTTGTGCTTGAGTAGAAGATACCACTCAGTAGAGAAGCCCAGGTCAATAGCTGTTTACTCTAAATTCTTTTTTTGTGTGTGTGAGGAAGATCAGCCTTGAGCTAACATCTGTTACCAATGCTCCTCTTTTTGCTGAGGCAGACTGGCCCTGGGCTAACATCCATGCCCATCTTCCTCTACTTTATATGGGACGCCGCCACAGCATGGCTTGCCAAGCGATGTGTCGGTGCACGCCCGGGATCCGAACCCCAGGCTGCTACAGCGGAGCGCACGCGCTTAACCACTACGCCACCGGGCCGGCCCCTCTAAATTCTTTGCAGACTTTTTTTGTGCTCTTGGCTTATATTTACCGCTGTCATCAAAGATTCTCACAAACTGATTCTTATCTCTTGTAGACAAAAGGTGATATTCAGTGGATTGTCTGGGAATGTGTTTTTGGTGGTTATTAAATGTTATGTTATTAAATAATTTGAATATCACTCCTTCTTATTAGTAAACTTACATTTTTGGGATTCTAGCTCTGCACTGTGTAAAATGGTAGCCACTCTTCCCATGTGGCAGTTAAGCATCTGAAATGTGTCCAGTGAGACTGAGGAACTGAAATTTTAAATTTTAATTAATGCAAATTTTAACTTTAAAACTGATACTCAATTCAGTTTTTAGAAGGTTTATGTATGTATGAAATAACTTCCTAATTGCATAGTTTATGAAATCTAAATAGAGATCAAGTATTTCCAATGACAATTTAGCATCTGAATTGAGATATTCTGTAAGTGTAAAATACACACTAGATTTTGAAGACTTATATGAAAAAATGGGTCAAATATTTCATTGATTTCAAAATATATACATTGCTTACATGTTGAATTGATATTTTAGATAGACTAGGTTTAATAATATATTGTTAAAATTAATCTCTATTTAAATTCTTTAATGTGGCTACTGAAAATTTAAAATGACAAACATGGCTCACTTTATATTGCAATCGGACAGTACTCATATAGACTCCAGGCTTTTCTTCTTTATCTTTGAAATTATGAAAGTTAGATATGATGTGATCCTTTATCTTTCATATTCCTGAACACTTGGCAAGGTCTTTTGTCCTGAAGATGCAAATCTATTTTTTCAGATCGGGAAAGCTTTCTTCCATGAATTATTTCTTGCCTCCTATTCCCTCTGCTCTTCTTCTTCTTTTTCTTTTTTTTGGAACTTCAGTGAGATGGGTGTTGGAATTTCATCCTTTCTCTTTGCACTGCATGCTAACCTGCTGTACTGTTTGAAATGTACTTCTGTGACCCCTCATTGAGATGGTTGCCCAGAGTTTCTTCTTTCTGTCCAGGACAACAGTGTATAAGCTGAAATGCCCTTGGATTAGTCTTTTCCTGCCCTCATTTTGGAATTTAGAATTGCTTTTTCCAGTCACAGTCTCTGTTTTCTATCCTTCGGCGATTCATCAAAACTTTCATGCACCAAAGCCGTATCTTTAGGTTTTTGGCTTTTAAGAGTCTTCATAACTTAGTCAAGCTAGACCAGAAACTGTTCTCCTTCAAGGAATGTTCAGTATATTATGGGCTTTTGAACTTTAGATAGAAGCTCCCACAACAACATGAGGTCAATATTCAACACTTCTCAGAAGTGTCCCCAGAGAGACACAGTAGAGGGCACAGGAATAGAAATATCCTAACTTTTCTTTCCATGGCCCAACTGATAAACCTCAAAGCTTTATTATGGTTTTAGGTAGTTACAATTCTCCCTGATGCTTGGCTTAGCATAAACCACATTTTTGGTTGGTAGCACTGAATTCACATGCATGATTGTGGAACATTGAGGTAGGATGAAGTGCCTTCCACAAATGAAGCTGGACAGATGAGTTTTAAGCAAGACATGCATGATATCAATAATATTAAGCTACTTTAAACTGCTGAGATTTAACTCTGTCATCACATCATTCTTCCCCAGGTATCACTTATTCCCTGTTTTTGAAGAATTTTTTTCCTCTGGAGAAGTCCCAGCTCCCAACCCTGGGACCAGATGGCTGAATCTTTTTTTTCTGACTTTGGCTTGTTGTGGTACCTGGAAGAGCTCAGAAAGGAAGAGTTCTGGAAATTTAAGGAGCTCCTCAAGCAAGAACCTCTGAAATTCGAACTCAAGCCGATTCCATGGACTGAGCTAAAGAAGGCTTCAAGAGAAGATATGGCAAAGTTGTTGGACAAGCATTACCCAGGAAAACGAGCGTGGGAGGTGACACTAAGCCTATTTCTACAGATCAACCGGAGTGATCTCTGGACGAAGGCTCAGGAAGAGATCAGAAGTAAGTGCAGGATGCAGGGGCAGGGACCCATGGGGGAAGGTTGGGTTACTGGGAGCTTATGATAATGAAGGTTATGTTGTTGTTGAATTAGTGGCCACCCCCTCCATCAGTTGAGAATGTGTTATGGGTCAATGGGAGCCTTGGAGGCAGTAGAAGAATTATAAGCCAACTCCAGTCAGACAGGGGCCAGTGACGGACTGCAGATGGGTAGTGTCCTGAGACAGACTGTTCATCTAAGTGTTGTCTTCCCATTTTTCTGTCTCAAGCTGAGTGACTGCTATTAGACCAGATGACCTGGGACTGCGTGTCTGCATCACCAGGTCTGCTGAGATGGAATTCCAGTATGGTAGCTGTCTGTCCTTTTGACCAGACCTGCACAAGGGACTAGGCAGAATCCCAGCATTAGGAAATAATTATAAAGAGCTATGTCCCTGGTACTACAGTGAGCACATTTTATGCATAGTATCTTTTCATTCTCACCACGACTATGAGATTACAAATGAGAAAACCATGGACCAGTGTTCCCCCCAAGTTAGATGACTTTTCCAAAAGGGAGAGAGCTGACTCCAAACCAGTTATTTTTGACTCATTTATGGGAGTTATGCCCTCTTCTGGGAGGATACCCTTTTTATTTTCCAGAAAATGAGAAAATCAGTTGAGTTGTAAGTCCTGGCAAACAAAGAGACAAAATGTCGGACAAATCATTTTTTTAAATTTCACCTTTAATACAGTGATTGAAAGTTGCAGGGCACTTTGCCCAATTTTTTACGTTATTTTCTCATTGTTTTTATCTATTTGTGGGAGTAGACTTTCTGTTCTTATAAGTAAACTGAGATTCAGATGGATTACAGTAGCCCTAAATTCTCACAGTGCATAAGTAGTTAAGCCAGGGCATGTCTCCTGGTATACAGATGCCTAGCTTAGTGGTTAGGACTGTCAATCACTAAGGCAGTTCGTAAGCAGCAGGCCACTGTTAAATCAGCTTGCCATACTCCCCTAAATTTGGTCTGTAAGGACATAATAAGCCCAAATGGGTTTAGAAGATTTATCGCTCACTGCACAACAGGAAACTTGAGATTCACGTTCACATCTGTTCTTCTTGTCCCTTGAGTGTCTTGGGGGCTCAGGTGGACACTGTGCACAGTGGATCTGTGTCCCAGCTGAGGAACCCAGAGATTAAGAGATCCTGATCTTAGATGATAACTGCTGACAGCTCTGCCCCTCCTCCCTTCCAGAGAAAGACATTAGCTTTTTTATCATGGGATGTCTCCAGAGAGAGACATCTCCAAGTACTCCAGAGGAGAAAGAAACACCTGTTTTCACAAACAAATCTTTCTCTTCCCCAGAGAGAGAAAGACTACCTTTATACTCTAAGGCTGTTTTCTAGTCATAAATCCTTGAACCAAGCCCTTTGCTTATCAATGACCTTTGCATGGAAGATAGGCAGAAATGCCTCAGGTACCTCAATGCAGGGTATGGTCCTTGTCTATATTTGTGATTTTATTTACACGTTGCCTTGAATATGGATGGTTTGTAGTAAGGGCAGGTTGAAAGAACGATGGTTCAAGGATGCCTTACTGAAATTAACTACAGTCAGCATGGCCTAGTAGAAATAGCCTAGACCATATGGCTTCAGGTCAGATAGATATGGGACAGGCACATAACCCTAATATTTGTTCATTATTATTCCAAATTAGTCAAGTAACATAAACTCTCTCAACACTGTTTTGTAAAGTGGGAGTAGAATGAATCTTAATGGGTTGTTGAGTAGATGGAAGATACACTATCAGTAGCAACTTTCTCAGCCCCTATTCCCAGCAGACCCTCAGTACATGGTGTGCTTATGGATTCTTTACTGGGGAGATACTACCACCACCCTCTTCCAGCTTGGGATGTAATTCCCAAGTATTCACACTTTGTGTAGCCTGTAACTCTGAGATAGGCTTCCAATTTGGGTCAGATGCTTCCATGGATTTCAGATAGATTACAGTCCTAATAAAACTAAATTAATTAGCCTGGTCATCCACAGACCTACACTAGTCTTTGTACATGTGTTCAGGTAAATCTGTAGGGGTCATTCTGAGTACCAAAGAATGAGTACATTTTTTAATTCTCTTATGTTCTGTCCTCTTTAACTCAGACAAGCTAAACCCGTATAGAAATCACATGAAGGAAAAATTCCGTCTCATATGGGAAAAGGAAACCTGTCTTCAAGTTCCTGAGTATTTCTACAAAGAAACCACGAAGAATGAGTATGAAGTACTGAATGCTGCATATACTGCTGATGAGGCTGGAAAGCCTTCACTCACTGTGGTCTTGCAAGGTCCTGAAGGAGTTGGAAAGACAACCCTTTTGAGAAAAGTGATGCTGGAATGGGCAGAGGGAAACTTATGGAAGGACAGATTCACATTTGTCTTCTTCCTCAATGGCTGTGAGATGAACAGTATTACAGAGACAAGCTTAGTAGAGCTCATCTCCAGGGACTGGCCTGAGTCTTCAGAGCCAATCGAAAGCATTTTTTCACAGCCAGAGAGAATCCTGTTCATCATGGATGGGTTTGAGGAACTGAAATTTGACTTGGAGCTTAAGACTAACATGTGCAATGACTGGACGCAGCGACAGCCAGCGCAGATTATCCTGAGCAGTTTGCTGCAGAAACAAATGCTTCCAGAGTCCTCTCTCCTTATTGCGTTAGGAACGATGGGTATGAAAAAAAATTTTTTCTTGTTGCAGCATCCAAGACACATGGCTCTTTCAGGATTCTCTGAACATGAAAGGAAGCTGTATTTCTCCCATTTCTTCCATGAGAAGAATAAAGCCTTGAGAGCCTTCAGTTTTGTTAGAGGTGATATACGTCTGTTTGTCTGGTGCCAAAATCCCCTTGTGTGCTGGTTGGTCTGTACTTGTCTGAAATGGCAGGTGGAGAAAGGAGACGACCTTGAGATTGCCTCTGAAAGCACCACTTCTCTGTATGTATCCTTTTTTACTAACGTATTCAAGTCAGGAAGTGAGAATTGTCCACCTAAGCAGAACAGAGCCCGACTAAGAAGCCTGTGTACCTTGGCTGCAGAGGGAATATGGACTCACACATTTGTGTTTTGCCACGGGGATCTCAGAAGGAATGGGGTATCTGAATCGGACACCCAGATGTGGATGGGCATGAGACTTCTTCAAAGGAGTGGTGACTGCTTCACCTTCGTTCATATGTGCGTCCAAGAGTTCTGTGCAGCCATGGTCTATCTGCTCAGACGGCCCAGGGACAATCCTAACCCAGCCATTGGAAGCGTGACCCAGCTTGTAACAGCAGATGTGAGTCAAGTCCACACCCATTTGTCCCAGATGGGCATATTCTTGTTTGGATTTTCAACTGAAAAAATAATCAACATGCTGGAGACATCCTTTGGTTTTCTACTGTCCAGAGAGATAAAGCAGGAAATAACCCAATGCCTTAAAAGTTTAAGCCAGTGTGACCCCAATCAGGTCACGGTGAATTTCCAGAAATTGTTCAATGATTTGTTTGAGACCCAGGAAAGAGAATTTGTGACAGAAGTGATGGATTCCTTCCAAGAAATTAACATTTATATTGGTAACACAGAAGAATTGCTAACATGTGCATTCTGCCTAAAGCATTGCCAAAGTTTACAGATACTTCACTTGTGTATAGAACATGTCTTTTCAGATGACTCTGGATCCATCTCAAAGTAAGTCCATATATTAATACCCCCTCCATAGCATACTTGTAGCTTTCTGCAGTTTCAATGGGTGTTTCATGGATCCTTATACTTTTGTGCTTAAAAGCACGGCTTTTATAATCAGAGAGACTTTACTTTGTGTTCTGAACACTGCCATTTGCTAGCTGTGTGAGACTGAGCATGACTTATTAAGTTTTTCCATCTGTATAAAAAGGGATAAAAGTTTCACCCACTTCATGGGACAACGTGAGGTTGAAAGATACGTGGTTGTTGTTGTTACCATGACTATGCTTCTTTTTCTCTCCATAGCATTTTAGCATATCCTAGCGACTCCAATAGGAGGGGGCTCTCAGAATTTTGTGCATAGTTTCCTCTAGATTTTGCCCATGTGTCTTTCTCTTTGCTGACTTTAACTTGTAACCTTTCATCAGGTTCAGGTTACCAGCTCACACTTAAGCTCTCAAATTACATACCACATTTCACGGTCATGTTTTGTTTTGTTTCTATTAAGGTATAATTGATATGCAATATTATATTTAATTCAGCTGTACAACATAATGATTTGATATTTGTATATACATATTTGGAAATGATCACCAGAATAAGTCTAGTAACATCTGTCACTATACATAGTTACAGAATTTTTTCTTTCTTGTGATGAGAACTTTGATCTACTCTCTTAGCAACTTTCTAGTAGGCAATGCAATATTTTTAACTACAGTTTCCATGCTGTACAGTACATCTCACGACTTATTGATTTTATACCTGTGTGGTCATGTCTGTGGATACAGTTTCCTGTTCACAGATGGATCACCAAGTACCAACCTTTGCTCGTGTAAAAGTCAACTATTGTCACCTAAAAGAGGAGGAAATGGAGGCAGAATAAGGTTGAATAGCTTGCCCACGGTCACATAGCTAATAAGGGGTTCAAAATGGGTTTGATCCCAATTTCTCTGGTCTCAGGGTCCACTTCCTTAACCCCTATGACATGTTGACTCAGTTTACCTGGCTGCAGCTCTTCCTGTTCAGGCCTGGGTGTCCGTCAGCTTTGAGGGGCTCTGGGAATGGTTGTCTGCCTGTTTTGAGAATGCTGAGTTGAATTGAGCCAGTGGAGAATCACAGTGTTTGTTCTCCCATAGTAACAACCAGAAACTCTCCTTTTGGCGGGATCTCTGCTCAGTGTTCACCACCAGCAAGGACTTCCAGATGTTAGATTTGGACAACTGTAAGTTCGATGAGGCCTCCCTGGCGATTCTCTGTAAAGCCCTGGCTCAGCCCATTTGTAAACTCCAGAAGTTCGTGTAAGTTGGATGTCAACTTGTTCTCTAAGTAAACAGCGGGGATTCATTTTCTCTACTTTGGTCTTTTTGGAGAAGACGTATGCATAAACACAGAGCTACAATCCAAGCGTCAGAAGAAAATTCAGAGGCTTTACTTGATATGAATGTTCTATTGAGCAAGAAAAAAACTGTTGGGAAACATCACAACCAAAAGTGGTTGAGAAGCTTGGCTCCCAGTAGCTACAGCTCCATTTATAAAGCATGAATGAGGAAGAACACTGTTTCCTGTTGTGAGGGGTCACTAGGACCGTACATTCCTCTCCATTGCATCAGCTCCCTTGTGTGTCACTGATCAGCTAGGAAGATGCCAGGTCACATTGACATGAAGAAAGCTTAAGTTTTGTTTAAGATCAGAGTCAGCGTTTTGGGGAAATCAGCTTTATATTGGGACTACGTGACTATCGTATTTTTGTCAAAGGGTACCTAGTGGCGTGTACAATAAAACTTGGTTGGAGAGGCAAAGAGGGAACAGTCCTGATCATTGGTGAAATTTGCTCAGATGGATTGAGATTAGATGAGAGTGCTGAGGACAGGTGGGAAAACAGCCTTAAGTCTGTAAAAGAGAAAAATACCAAGAATAAGCATAGAGAATACGTAGCATTTATAAAACACTTCTTTAGCACAGAGCTGGATGCTTTAGGTGCATTGTTTCCTTCAATTTCTTTTAATCCTCATAACAGTCTTATTACCTTTATACAAATCATGCACTGGAAGCACAGAGAAGCACACAGCCATCCTCTGATGCTTTGATGATCTTGGTTTGCCTCAGGCATGCTATTCTCTTCACCCTCACCAGCTTATCACTTTCAAGTTAAATTTGACTCCTCATTCAGCTTAAAGGTCACTTCTTCATGGAAGACTTTCTATGCTTCCAAAGCCCCTTATATACATCTTTTTGGTAACAGTCATCACAAGTTCAATTATTGACCAATGTATTTCTGCAGAAAAGAGTTAACATAGCAGTTCTGAGACTGTTGTCCCTAGAAAGATCTGCTTACTAGGTTGGCCCTTGGCTGGCATCTTGGAGCTTGGATTTCAGGAGAACCTCCACCACCCTAACAAATAAAAGTGGCTCACTGTTCCCGTACTGAGTAAATAATGTGGTTTATGCTCAACACTCACTTTCTTTCTCTGAGTCTGGAATTTCAGCTCATGCTAGGGCAGATGGTGCCTACGTGACCAGCCCCCGGTTAACACCCTGGGCCCTGAGTCCCTAATGAGCTTCTTTGGTAGAAAACATTTCACTCATGTTGTCACAAGTTGTTGCTGGAGGAATTTACCACGTCCTGGTGACTCCGCTGGGAGGGGACTCTCAGAAGCTTGTGTCTGGTTTCCTCTGGATTTCATCCATGTGCCTTTTTCTTTGCTGATTTTGCCTTGTATCTTTTCAATGTAATGAATCACAGCCATGAGTACCACTATACATTGAGTCTTGTGAGTCTTCCCAGCAAGTCATCAAAGCTAGGGGTGGTCTTGGGGACATAGTGTTTCTCTGTTGATTAAACCACCATGATGAGAGAAATGACAACTCCCCTGTTTACCCTCGTATCTCCAGCAGCTAGCAAATACAGGGCTTTGTAGGGGCTCATTAAATATCTGTTGAATTAATTAATGGATCCCTGCATTCTGAAAATGGTTTCTTCGTTTCACATAAGGAAACTGACTCAGAAATGAATTACTAAAGATCCCACATGAACAGTATAACGTGGCCCCCATTGCACTTTTTTTTTTTCCTTCTGGAAAATGTATTAAAGTAGGGGCCTGGCATTTTCCTCCATGGGTTTTCAGTATATGAATTTAGTGCAAGACATGAGGAATAGTAGCAAGGAAGAGGTTATGCATGGTCTCGCAATTGAGAGATTTGTCATTGATTTTAGATAAATGTCCATGATGGCATGAAGGAGAACAGACATCTGGGTGAAGGCATGAATTAAAATTAAACCCAGGAACCTCAGGTTGCAAAATGTGGAAAACCTACTTATACTTAAAGTTCTTTAAGTGTCGTTAGATTCATTTTTCAATGGCTAGACAAGATAGAAATTGTGAGTTTGGTCATTTATCACTCCCCAAAAAGACAACCATGTGTCTTGGAATTGAGAAATATTATCCCTTCTCTTTTCTCAGCTAAGTGTAATTGCTGACATGAATAAATAACTAGAAGCCTGGCTCATTCCCTCAACTTCAATTCCAATCCTTCTCCAAGCTTAAGGTTTAGGGAATGTTGGAGGTAACAGTATTTGGGAATACATCAATCCATCAGGGATTCCTTGGGTTACAACCCCTACATCAGCCGGGGAATCAATCTACGTCTCTCAATATCTATTGCCAGCATTCTACTTCCAAAAATCATCATCACTCACGTGGAACAGTTACTCCAATAACCTCCATTTCAGTTTCTTGTATGCTACTTTGCCTTCTGTCAATGTTTTTAATCCATATATGAGCCACATCAATTTTTAAAAATAAATTATGTCTTAAAATCCTTTCCATGATTTCCCATCACTAGGAAAAAAATCAAAATCTGATCTGATCCCTTTCTTCTCCCTGGTTTATTCTCCTCCTGCTTCCCCCATTTACACCATTGCCCAAGGACATTAACTTTCCTTCAACCCCTTGACCGAGCTCATTCCTACCTTAGAACGTTTGTTCTAGCTGTTCTCGTTTCTAGACAGTCTTTCCCTAGAATTTCCCTTGGCAAGCTCTTCCGAATGCCTTCTCTGACCACTGCTTCTCCAAATTAAGCAGCCCTCCGCCCCAGTCACTCTATAACTTCCTCCTGTGTTCTCTTGTTTTGAAATTGTCCCTCTTTTGTCATACGTCTCCCCGAAGTGGAACATAACCTCTGTATGTTCTAGAACATAAGCTCCTGGACTGTTTCGTGCAAGGCTATACCCTCCACACCCTGGCACATAGTTGGAACTTCAGTATTTGCTGAATGAAGAGCCTGAACACATAGTTTGCAGTAGTTGCACAGCTCAAGGATTACTCTGTAAGGTGGGAAGATCTTGAGTTAACAAGTAGCTCTATCTTTCACCTGAAAGACCTTGGAATGCATTTTCTTTCTTCTGTTACTCACCCCATTCCCACCTTGCAATGTGCTATCTCCCATGTAGATGTCATATGATAGCGGGTTGTTACCGAAAAGCGTTTTCCTATTTTAGCCAACTTTACTAATTTCTTATCTTATTCTTCTGTTTCTTATTCTTTCCAGATGAGTCCATTGTTCTTTCTATGTCACTGTGTCTGATAGCTTCTCCAAGAGGCTCTATAAGTCAGAAATTTGAGTAACTTGAGTCTAAAATTATCTCACTTTCAACCATACCCTTTAATGATCAGAATGCATGTTGAGTATTAAAGACATTGTTTTCTTATTTGAGTCTACTGGTTTATTTGTTAAATTCAGCTTTGCAGATATAGAGCTTTTCTCCCAGTTTTATCCAGGTATAATTGATATAAAACATTGTATTCATTTTAGGTGTACAGCATGATGATTTCATGTATGTATATATTGTGAAATTATTACTACAATTTAATTAACATCCATCACCTCACATAGTTACAGTGTTTTTTTCTTGGGATGAGAACTTTTAAGATCTTCTCTCTCAGCAACTTTCAAATACATGACACAGTATTGTTAACTTTAGTCGCTGTGCTGTACCTTACATCCCCAGGACTTATTTATCTTATAACTGGAAGTTTGTACCTTTTGACCCTTCACCCATTTCAACCAACCCCCCAATGCCTGCCTCTGGCAACCAGCAACCTGTTTTCTGTATCTATGAGTTTGTTTTTATTAGATTCCATATAGAAGTGAGATCATACAGTATTTGTCTTTCTGTGTCTGACAATTCACTTGCAGATGTAGAGAGTGATATCATTTTCATTCTTGTTCAGTTATAGGTCATCTTTTAAAAAAATCCTTATCCTTGCTAGTATTTAGGATTCCTCTTTACCCCTAATAGTTTGCAAATTTCAATATAATAGGTCCCTGTAGGGATTTTGTTTAACCTAATTTTCCTGGCTCATTGGGGCCCTTTCAGTCCTAAAACTAACAGATGATTAATAAAGAAAATAACTTTGGGGATTGTGTTTAAGTTTAGGAAAACTATCAGAATTGTTTACTTCTGCTACCGTAGGGAGGTAGAACTTGAAGCCATTCATCTTAACATCATCAAAATAAACTTAAGATTTTTATAGGATTTGAACACAAAACTTTAAGAGGAGATTAGTAAGCTTATTAAATATTTTTATATCAATGATTGTTAATTGCATCAGGTAATTTTCACCCTAACCGTTGTTTGAATCATTTATTCTCTCAAAGCACATGGATAGAAGGCAAGGGATCTTTAATTCTCGGGCAAAGAGAGAAAATGTTCGTTTAGCTTATACTTTAGCACTTGCCATGTCCAGCAGCTATTCTAGGTGTTTCTCAACATTAACTCATTTATATGCTTCTGACGACTTAAGGAGGTGGGTGCTCTCAATACCTCGCTGCACAGAGGGGGAAACCACAGCGTGGGAGGATTTGGAACTTGCCCACAGGTCAGTCACGCAGATAGGAAGGAGTGGAGCTGGGATTTTAACCTGTCAGCCTGCTCAAGCTGCGCATGGCTCTTAGTTCATCAACGGTGTAAATTGCCGGTGATTGAGATCCTGTTCATTTTGCTTCATTAACTCTTTTTCCTTAGCTATAAGGAACGCAAAAAGTCAACAAAGGGGTGTCATCAACACTTCCATTTTAGTTTGTCTCCTTTCCATGAGGTTGAGGTTGACGATCCTTAGATGGCGATGATGCTCGATTACATGAACACCTTTATGGTTATTTTCCCAGCATGTTGTCTGTGACTCAATACTTAGTGCTGGCCTGGAGTTGGAATCCACTGCCTCTTCCCAGTTTGTGAGTCACAGCATTTTCAGTAATGAGCTGGCTCATGGGGCTGATCTTGCTGTCCTTCTGATACCCCCATTTCTCACAGGTGTCTCCACATATCAAGGGCACTCCCTGTCTGTCCATGGTAGCACTTCTCCCTGTTGGCTGGGTCAGCCTGTCTTATCCTGACTGTACTAACCCTCTCCTTCAAACCCTTGCAAGTCCCACCTTGCTGTCCCCAGCTCCCAGCTGCCTCCATTTCTGGGCAGGAAGTGCCTTGGGTATTTCTCGTACACGTGGGCATCACTCTGCCAGGAATTGCTACAACTCTTCTAGGCTACCATTTCCATCTTCAATCTGTTCTCACCTGTCTTTTGTTTCTGGCCTATTCATAATTCCCATTCTAGTGTTTGAACATGGCAGAATATTTACTTTTTTTGTTCTCTATCATTTCTCAAAGTTGGTTAGGAAGGGGGAAGTCAGGGTGTGCTCAAGTCTGCTGTCATGACACCAGGAGTCACATAGTATGTGGCATGTATTTATAAACCATATATAAATATATATAAATATATAAAAATATACATTATTTTTAAAAATCAAAGCCAACTTACATTTATCATGTTCCAGGCATTACAATAAATGGTAATTTCTTAATCATCCTGACGATGCCTATTTGTTTCATGAAGAAACTAGAAGTTAATTTGCTGAACCTTGCAAAAATATCCAGAAAAAAGCAAAACTTCTAATCCAATTTTCTCTAACTCTGGAGCCTGAGTCTTTAACTACTACACATATTGTCTCCTTTTAACTTATTTTTATTAAAATATTTTTCTTATTATTGTTCTTAGTTTTTAAACAGAAATACATCCTTTCTTTGGTGAACGCAGTCTTGCTTGGAGGGTTAATTCAAATATGTGCATCTCTATTGTATGTGAGGACTGTGCTAGACCTAGGAATGCAGAGGCCCATAGTGTCTCTGGCCTCTTGGTGCTCAGTGTTTAATATGGGATAAGTTGGGTTCACTTCTCTGGTAGTATGTAAGCAGATATGGAGAGACTAGGAAGAAACAGGGCAGATCCAAGTATTCGAGCCTCTGTGCTTGTCTGGTATCTGAAGATTCCAGAGACAAATGATTTGTAGGTAAGAGTAACCAGATATCCAAAAACAGTGTTGTGAGCCTTAGCAGAGAAGGCAGGAAGAATTGTGCAAGAGTGCCATGCTTTGTGCCTGGACTTCATTGTATGACTGCCAATATTTCCTCATCTTTTGTAGGTATAATTTTGCTTCTAACCTTGGAAATGGTCCAGACTTCTTTAAGGCCATTCTTCATAACCCTCACCTGAAATATCTGAACCTGCATGGCACCAGTCTCTCCTACACGGATGTCAGGCAGCTGTGTGAGACGCTGAAGCACCCGATGTGCAACATAGAGGAGCTGATGTAAGTCTCTGCGTTGTCCGTGATGAATGATATTTTTTTCCAATGTGGACTTTGCAGTTTGAAGGTGCCCGTTTTCTTTCCTGCATCAGCCTTCACCTCTTATATTTTTCATCACTTCTTTCTCGGTATCTGCAGACCTCCTCGTAAGGTGAGGATGGATTCTAAAGAGCAAGGCTTCCTCTCAGAAGGCTTGTCCCATCCTTCCCTCTGTGGTACCCACTTGAATTACTTCTCATGGACACCTTACCTGACTCTTCTCAGTTCTGCCCTCAACCAACCATGCCAAAACCACATTTTTTTTTCTGAAGATATTCACAGAAACTTAAAATGAGAAAGCATATTCCTGACCACAAATGTGATTTTTTCCTGATCCGGCAGATGACAACACTGAGGCCAGAGGGAAAGTGAATTGCCCCTAATCATTTCTTCCTCTTGAGAATTATCTGAGATGTCCCTACCCTTGTTAGGTGATTTCTAGATAGGCTCAATCCACTTATCAGCAGAGAGAACAAAGGGAAGTAATAGAGAGAGAAGTAAACACAACCAGCTCATTAAACCCACCCAGAGAAGATGCTCTTCTCTCTCCCGGTTCAGTGTCTCTTCTTTGTGGTAATGATTGCAAATATGACTGGTGGATTCACACACACCCGGTTAATTTCACCCATCAAGATTCATCAGGAGAGAGAGGCAGTTTCCATGCATAAGAGTTGTCTGAACATATAGGCTTGCTGCAAATCCTATTTATCATTCGAGGTGTTTCCAAATCGTAAAAGATTTTTTCTTCTGCTCTGGCTCTCTGCTCCCAGGGAACTTACAAAATACCTTAGTATTTTGCCCCATTTCATACTATCCATTTGTGTAGGGTTTTACATGTTATACGTTAGCATACGAATTGGGTAACAAGTCTAGGAAATCAGGAGTCAGTTGTAGACATCTTATACTGGAAACATTGCCTCTTTCGGGCAGACCAACTGTTCCTTTGATTTCAGTTTGGCATTGGTGGTGGGAGGTTCTCAAAATCAGATTCCCTGTTGCCCAGTAGTTCTCAATAGAGAGCAGTTTTGTCCCTTAGGACGTGTCACTGTCTCGGGACACTTTGATGGTCACAATTGCATGGGGAGACTGCTACAGGCATCTAGTGGAGAGAGGTTATGGACACTGCTCGACATCCAACAATGCACAAGACAGCCTTCACAACAAAGAATTATCTGGCCCAAAATGTCAATAGTGCTGGGAGTGGGAAACCTGCTCTAGCCCCTGAGGTCTTTTAAGCTGCATTAAGGCTCAGACTAGAGTTTCTCAATCTCAGAACACTTGACAAATAATCAGATCATGAGATTTATTGAGCTCCAGATCATTCTTTACTGGGGGGCTGTCCACAACATTGTAGGATGTTGAGCAGCATCCCTGGCCTCCACCCTGTGGATGCCGATAGCACCCCTCTCCCCAGTCGTGACAACCATAATGTCTCCAGACACTGACAAATGTCCCTTTGAGGTCAAAAATCACCCCCAGTTGAGAACCACTGGCTCAGACTTTTTCCTAACTTCAGTGGAAAGCAATGAGGGACTAATAACGACAGCCATGGAACAACATCTGTGCTCTTAAAAAGTCTGGAATGTAGACACCGGCTTGGCAGGTGCGAGATTAGAGGCCAGGGTATGGTCCATGGCTAGTTTTGCATCAGCCGTCCAAAGCCTCTGGTCACATCCCACGGCACGTGTCTCACACGTAGGTTGGGAAAGTGCGACATCACAAATGAAGCTTGTGAGGAGCTCGCCTCCGTTCTCGTCTGCAACAGGAAGCTGAAGCTCCTCTCCTTGATAGAAAATCCCCTGACGAACGAAGGCGTGCTGGTGCTCTGTGATGCCCTGAAGCACCCACACTGCGCCCTGCAGACATTGCTGTAAGTTGGTTTGTGGGAAGCATGCTCTGGGGGAAACTGCAGAAGCGTGTTCGTGGACCCCTCAGTTATCAAGGCAGGCAATGCTCATTGACAGAGGCTGCAGAACGTGGAACCTGTAGTCAGACCTGAGCTGCCTCTCCACGCCTCACGTGTCCTGTCAGTCAAATGGAGTGAATACAACCACTCGCCCCAGAGGAGCGAGTGAAGTTGAATTCAAGAGACACGAGGCTAGCCCTTAGATCCCTGGCATCTAATTTGGAGCCCAACAAATCCTGTTATTATGAAGAAGGATGATATCTCTGTAGGTATACTGGGTGCTGGCAGAGGGAGAGTATAAATAATTAAGAAAAGGAATTCATTTGATTACTTTCGAGTACAGGACTTCACACATGCTGGGCTATTACTGGGATCGTTCAGTGTCTCTATTTCTTTCCTGTTGCTGACATATAAAGTGAGTTGCTTCCTCTGCTGGGGGCAGTTGGCCGGGGCAGCAGTAGAGCGGATTCTCTATTTGCCCAGTGAGGCCACACGAGAAACTTAGTGTTAAATCAAGCAAAATGTTGCCCTGCCTTAAAGTGGAGGGCAGGTGCAAGAATGCCGAGGTCTATGGAAGCAAATGAATAGCCCAGAAACAAAACTTTTGTTTGTATGTATGTGCATACACAGGTGTATATGTGTATACAGACATATGCATCATGCACACATACGTGGCATTTACAATAGAAGAGGATTGGGATACTGTTACTGAGATGACGTTTTAGACACAAATCAACAGTAAAATAAGGTCCAGGAACATTAAACAGTAAAACCTAGCTCTTAAAAAAGAAAAAACTCTGAACTGTAAAGATTAAAATGAAAACTCTTCAGAGGTACAAAAGAAATGACATATTGGAAGATGAAAATATTTGGCTATTAAAAACTGTTCAATATACAATAAATAGAATTAAGGTGTAGTCAATGACTGGTAATGAAAATGGGCTATATTTATCTACAGAGCTCTTTAAAATATATCGTTTAACATTTTCTGTTGTTTTTACACTTGAATCTTTATTCTTTTAAAATAGACTACTAAAGACGCAAGATTTTCACTAGTGATTTTAAAAGGAAATATGTTCGGGGCCGGCCCCATGGTGTAGCGGTTAAGTGCACACATTCTGCTGCTGGCAGCCCAGGTTCGGATCCCGGACACGCACAGATGCATCACTTGTCAGGCCATGCTGTGGCGGCCTCCCATATAAAGTGGAGGAAGATGGGCACGGATGTTAGCCCAGGGCCAGTCTTCCTCAGCAAAAAAAGAGGAGGATTGGCATGGATGTTAGCTCAGGGCTGATCTTCCTCACAAAAAAAATAAATAAAAGGAAAAATGTTCAACAAAATAACACTGTTTTCGACAAATGTGCAAAATTTAAAAATATACTGCATTTGGCCAGGATTCTGCAAAATGGGCAAATTTATACTATGATTGGAAGTATTAATTCAGTGAGTTTTTGCAAAGTAAGTCGGCAAATAAATCGAGAAACTGAAATGAAAATCTGTTAATAGTAAACCTCAGTATCTCAAAAAAAATTTTTGACACAAGGTGGTAAATCAGTATCATTTCAAATGTCAAAAAGTATAAAGAATGCAAGTGGAGATATTCAGGGAACATATAGCTGTAGGGCAGTGGAGCCACTGGAGATTATATTATGCAACCACTAAAGTATTAACACATTTTCAAAATATTGGAAAATGCTTGTTTCATCGAAAAAAGTATGAATTAGGTGCCCATTGTCTGATTTCAAAAATGAGAAGCCTGTAAGGGAAAACCGACCACAAGTGAGTAGTGTTTGCTTGTCAAGGACTTGTGCTTTCTTCCTGCCAGAGGTCATGTTCTCAGATGCCCCCAAAGGGAGGGTCAGATAATGGGAACCTGTGAGGGGCTAGTTGGGGGAGGATGGTGAGTTGGACAGTGCCTGCCCCACTTAAGGGAGAGTTTCTGTTCCCTCCTACATGTCTTTTCTCATGTGACCATCTGCTGTGGAATTCCAGGGATCTGGCTTGTCTGTGGTAGCTAGAAGTGTGGAATTCCATGTGAAATCTCTTGGTTGTTAAATGTTGACTGATAACTTTTTTTAAAAAGTTCAGCATAATGTCCTCTAAACCAGCTACATCCAGGGGTCATATTCAGTCATGAGCCACCAGGTTGCGATTTGTATCTTATGCTTCTCGTTATTTTTCCAAATTTCCAAGTGAGTCTACAAGAACTCATAACCACAAAATTAATTTTTAAATGATATTTTTAAAAGAAAAATCATGTTAAATAGGATGTTGTCCAGCACATTCCACTAAATAACAAGCACACTGTTGCAGAGAAGGGATGACTTTGTCCGAGGTCATCCAGCTGCTGGTCATCTGACTTGGAACTGGGATCTGAGATTCCCTTTCCCAGTTTGGGGCACCATATTCCACATTCTTGCTTCTGCATTTCTGCAAACGCTGCAAGTTTTAATCCTCTTGTTTTTCTTAAGTGACCGCAGAGTACGAGAAATGACTTGAACATTTTTGCATGAGGCTTCATGAAAATATTACCACGTGGAGCTTAAGCAGGTTGACAGATTCAGTGTGTTTGTGTGTCTTTGCAGATTGATGTACTGTTGTCTCACCTCTGCTGCCTGTGACTACATCTCCCAAGCCCTTTTGTACAACAAATCCCTGTCCCTTCTTGATCTGGGGTCAAATTTCCTGGAAGATAATGGAGTGAGGTGTCTATGTGAAGCACTGAGGCACCCAAACTGCAACCTACAGCAGTTGTGGTATGTCTGCTGTCATTTCCATGAATGTCAGGGTTTCTTTTAGGAGGTTGGCACATCCTGCAAAGGGAATGGAAAGGGGGAAGCCTGGGGTCTGCCAAATAAAGGGATGCTAAATGCTTATTCTGCCCAATCCTTCTGGGAACATCCAGGGGCACACTGATGTGTGCATGTCTAACGAAAGGACTTGTCAGGACTTGGTCGGACATGCTGCTCTGGAGTTGGGTCTCTGGCTTCAGGAACACCAGAAATGGAGTCCTGAGTGCCCTAGACTAGCTGGATGAAACTGTGAGGGTGCCTCCCCTCTCCCCAAGTGTGACATGAGGATAATTATATTCCCCACCTCAAAGAATTGAGGCAACCAATAGGAATAATGCACTAAGGAACTGTGATCAATGGCTGGCACATAACAAGTACTTAGTAAATGATAGTAGGAGACACAGCATGATGAGGATCATTCATTCCTTCTACTAGGTTTTGGAAACTCTTCTGAGTGGGTAAGATAAATTGGGACATGAAATGCTCCAACATCCATGTTTCCATGGAAGTCGATTTTGGAGTGTCATACACACACATGTGCATATATGTGCGAGTGTGAGGCTGCAAGAACATGTGTGTATGTGTACATATCATGGTTTCTCAGTCTTGGTGCTATAGACATTTTGGCCCAGACCGTTCTTTGTTGTGGGGGGTGGAGGCTGTCCTGTGCTTTGTAGGATGTTTAGCAGCATCCCTGACTTCCACCCCTTAGATGCTATTAGCACCCTCTCTCCCAGTGTGGCAAACCAAAGATGACTCCAGGCATTGCTCAGTGTCCCTGGGGTGGGGGTGGGGGACGAAAATCATTTCTGCTTGAGAACCACAGATGCACATATACACACCACACACACACACATATACGTGTCTATAAATGTACCTATATGTGTGTCCATATACAAGCATACACACATGTATACATATATCAGATTTACGTATATATGTGTATGTGTGTGTAGTGAATGATAAGTACTGTGGGGAATCATGAGCTTGGAGGTGGGAAAGAGATTGGGGATGTGATATTATATAAAATATTCAGGGAAGTCCTCACCAAAAGGTGACATTTGTTCAGAGATTTGAAAGAAGTGAGAGGGTAGCCGCATGGATATTTGGGCCAAAAGCATTTCAACCAGTGAGAACAACAAAAGCAGAGGCTTTAGTGGGGAGAGACCAGGCAGGGAAGGACAAAGGCAGGGAGCCCAGGTTGTTGGGCAGAGTGAGGAAGGTGGAGGAACTGAGAAGTCGTTGCATCTTCACCATCACCATTATCATCATCACTATCATCATCATCACCACCATCTTCACCATTACATCTTCACCATCACCATCTTCACCATCGTCATTACTATCATCACCATCTCAGAAGTACCTGGCTATTTCTTCCTTCATATGTATAAATGAAAATAAGCTAAGCAATGAAAGATTGGACCTCACAATTGTGTCTATGTGTCTGTGTGTGGGTGTATTTTGTGTATTTTTTCCTCAGGTTAGCAGGTTGTTACCTCACTCCTGTTTGCTGTAAGGACATCTCTGCTGTTCTTATTAGCAATGAAAAACTAAAGACCCTGAAACTAGGGAATAATAAAATAGAAGATGCTGGTGTCAAACAGTTATGTGAAGCCTTGAAGCATCCTAACTGTAAATTAGAGAATCTTGGGTGAGTATCTACTGATTATCTTTATGGGGAAGCTTCCTCATTTCACAAAAAGGAAAAGCTAGAGGATTAATGGGACAAATGAGAGCAGATTTTAAAACAAGTGTGTCTGGAACAATCTGATAACAAAATGCTGTCTCATGCAGCCAGGGTTGCCCAACCTTTGCATTATTGACATTTGGGACCGCATAGTCCTTTGCTGTGGCTGGAGGGGGGCTGTCCTGTGCATTGTATGATGTTTAGCTGCATCTCTGACCTTTCTCTATCCACGAGATGCCAGGAGCACTCCCCAGGTGAGTCAAATGTCTCCAGACATTGCCACATGTTCCCCATGGAACACAATGGCCCCAGTTGACATCCACTGGTCTAGACTGTAAAGTCTCCTGCTCAGAGGTGTAGAACTGGCATCCCACAGTGGTGAACCTTACAGCCCACCCAAAGCTGGTGTGTCTCCCTGTTGCAGGCTGGAAATGTGTCAGCTGACCACTGCCTGTTGTGAGGACCTGGCCTCAGCTCTCACCATCTGCAAATCACTGAGGGGCTTGAACCTGGACTGGATTAGCTTGGACCATGATGGGGTAGTGGTTCTGTGTGAAGCTTTGGGCCACCCGGACTGTACACTACAGGTTCTTGGGTGAGTGAACACTATTTCCCTGGGTAGCTAGTGACCTCAAAGTGAGGTTAGTCTACTGTAGATTTGCCAATCCTTGACATGATTGACACTTGGGCTGGAGAGTTCTTTGCTGTGGGGAGTTGTCCTGTGCATTGCAGGATGTTGAGCTGTATCCCTGGTCTCTACTCACATGTAGCATCTCCACCCAGCCATGATGATCAAAAATGGAAACTTCAAAGTTGCTAAGAGACTAGATCTTAATTGTTCCCATCACAAAAAAGAAATGACAATTATGTGACGTGATGCAGGTATTAGTTAACTCTGCGGTGGCCATCATATTGCAATATATAAATGTATCAAAACAACACAATGTACACCTTAAACTTACACAGTGTTCTAAGTAAATTATATCTCAATAAAAATTTACTTAACTGATTAATTAATTCTTTTAAAAAGAATGGTTATCACATCCATTTCCTGAAATTTAAAAAAAGTCTCCGGGCATTGTCAAATGTCCCTTGGTGGGCAAGAACCATCACTCGGCTATAAACATCGTCTCCTATTTACATTGCCCATAAAGATGCAACCCCAGCTCAGAGTTGGGAGGGGTGCCACAAAGGGCTGAGCAAAGTCTTGACATCTGCAATATGTGTCAAGATGTATTTGACATCTGTCGAATGAATATTTGAATGCCTTCCTTATACCAGGCCCCTGGATGATATGCTGAGGATGAACAAGGGTAGGGTTCACATCCCTACCCTTCACATTCCTATTCTACAGAAAGATTCATGCTTTCTCTTCATATTCAATATGATTCCCCCTGTCATTTCTAGAGAAGAATGAGAGGAAATAGGCATTGGGATGTAGGGAGGCCAACAATCATGTGTAAAGTCAAAAAAAGTTTATTTCTATTTTCTCAGGCTGAACAAATCTGCATTTGATGAGGAAACTCAGATGCTGCTGACTGCTGTGGAAGAGAAAAATCCCCACCTGACCATTTCACATCAACCTTGGGTTGGCGATGAGTACAGGATCAAGGGTGTGCTGGTCTGAGGGGGAACTGCGAAGTAATCTTCTCACAAAGACCTCTCCTTGGCCACAATGGGAGTTTCTCCTCCTGGCACACCTTGTCCTATAAATTGCATATCATGGCAATGGGGGTTGTGGTTTCAGAGCTCTTCTTTCACAGCATTCTGGCAATATGGTTGTGGAATGTGATGCAGTGTGCGTGTGCTCTCTACGCCTAAGTGGTCTGTCCCACATCTTTAAAATCCCCAACCTGCCTTTCAATGTTCAGAACAGATACATTAAAGGGATAAACACTTGGGAAATCATGACTTTATTTTCTTAATGGATGTCTTGGAATGTAGGAGATTGGATTTGAAGGAAGCATGATCCTCTGCCTGACTTAGAACTGATGCTAGGATATGTCTTTATATTTTAGATTTTATTGTTATCTCTATGTCTAACATCCACCCACACTTTGCATTTTTTGTTTGTCCAAATTTAGACTCGATCAGTGTTCTGGTCTAATAAAAAATACATTTCCAAATCTCTACTTATCCTTTAGTATATGCCACTCCAGTAGCTTTTTAAAAATTCAGTATTATCTTTTTCAAATATATCTACACAGTTTAGTTCAATGTTTTCTTTTCCAAATATACATAAATACCTCACTGTCATAATTAAATATTGCTTGGTTCTCTGTTGCTTTTTCAATAAGTTACTTATGCCTTATTGACCCTATATAGAATTTTATTTTTGTTGAGTATAATTTTTAAAGTGTTCAGTAAAGTTCATTTTTGAGAGTAGTTTTAGGTTCACAGCAAAATTGAGAATAAGGTACAGAGATTTCCCATATAGCCCCTAACCCTACACATACTTCTAGTTGATCTAAGGAGTTGACACTTCCCAATTATGATCTCATCCTGCCTGTGTTGTCATTGTTGTGGCCATTGTTGAAATTGGCATGCTTACTCTAAAAACAACATGAAAATTCAAAAAATACAGACTATCCAGACCAATCCAGAATAATAACTAATTGAATGACTTGCCATAATTAACATTCATATGATTCAGGGTCATCTTTTCATCTAATATGTGAATTTTCTCTTCATTATTTTGCCCAATTTTCTATTTGATTTTTGGCCTTTTCCTCAATTTTAAGGAATTCTGATGCTATCCCTCTATCTATCCTGTGTGTTACTTTCGCCTGAACCCTGTCTGTACATCCAGGAAAACTTCTTCCCAGGGAACCCTCAGAATAAAGAAGGACAGCCTGGGTGTCCAGTGAGGGGCAAGGCGTAGTGCTCCCTGCGTGATTAAGGAAGCGTGTCATGGTCTCCTGTGGGGTCATGGGGACTTTAGGAAAACCCATAGATTCTGACATGGGTTAGACTAGCTTCAAATGAGATATTCTCCAGGCTTGGAAGACCAGGACCACAAGTAGCAAGAATTGTGGTATTTAAGTCAAGAGAGAGTCCAGATTCCAGATCAAATGGACATGCTAAGAATGAGCCAGTCGTGGGAATCAGCCTGATCTTCGAAACAGAGCACTAAGGAAAATGTTCATTTGGAAATATTATATAATTGTATAATAAATAGTGTAAAAGGAACCCTGACTCCACCTCGAGTTTCATTTCCACCACAGACCACAACTTTGTTCCTTACACAGACTTACTATTAACAGTTTATCTCATTTTCTCCATCACCTGTGTTTTCTATATGTAATCCCATTATCAATAGTGTTTTTCTGCACCACCTGAGAGCAAGCTGCCTGACATGTTTCACACTATCCCTGTGTTTTCTAATATGATTTTCCTACAACAAAGACACTCTCCTAGGTAACAACCACACTGCCATTCAATTCAGTGAAGCAACATGGATACAACACTACTGCTCAATCCAGAGACCCTGTTTGAATTTTCCAGCTGACCCCACAATGACTCATTTTCCTTTCTGGTTCAGGATCTTAAGTGATGCGGGATCATCATGGATCCTGGACATGGTGATTCTAAGCCACAATCAACCCAGGTGATTCTAATCCACTGAATGTGGGAAGCCACTAGGATGAAAGATTTATCCCAGTGCTCAGCTCCCCAGGCGAAGGGTGGTAAAAGTACACGTGGTTGTTGCTGTAGGTTTAGGTCCAGTTGCTGAACCTGGACCTGAGCACTGACCCAGTGTTACAGGAAATAATGCCCGACTCAATATCACATGTGAACTCTGTGTTAAGTTTGTGATGTGGCTTAAAGAAAGGTATATGATTAATGTGGATTATGTGAGTTAGTTGCATTTGTAATGCACCACAATCAGGATTCCAGACCAGACCTACCAGACTCCCGGCCCAGCCTCACTGGATGCACCAAGTCCTCCTCATTTTCTTTCTCTTCCCTGTGCCTCTTACAATAGGTCACAGAATCAGTGGTGGCTGTGTTGAGTGTGAATACCATGCATGTGTTTTGGTATATATCCCAACCTACAATACCAACTGTGAAATTTGTTTTTGCTCTATGCAAACTTGCATTTGGAGTGGTGAAACTGATCTAGACATTTTTGTTCTCAAAAATCCTTCTCAGAGTGTCAGATACAAGACAGCATCTTCTATTGAGCCAAATCATGAGGGAGCTTAGTGAAGTCACTGGTTGTTGGTCCAGAGGGTTCCCTTCTGAGGCTCATGTTGGCTCCATCTTTGAAGTCATGTTAGAACAAGCAGTGTGTGCCCTGACCTGATAAGCCAGGACTAGTTGGTGGTTGTGGCATCTGCAATGTCATTCATATCCATGATTCATTCTTCCTGTGAGCACTATCCCATGCAAGTCCTGGGTCTAAGTTGCTGCCAATAGGAATTCATGGCTGGTTCCCACATCCAACTCGCAGTATGGGTGGACCAAGGGGAATCTAGGACACAGAATACAGAGCTGAATCTCCCAGCATGCTTTTCTGCATCTGTTTGATATACCCACATCTCACCCTCCTCAGGTCATCAGAAATGATGTGAGTGTGGACTGTGCCACATCTGAGGTCATATCCAGTGTGGAGAGAAAGGAAGTCTTACTGAGCAAAGGCCTTGCTCTGCTTGCTGTGATCTGAGCCAGTTAATCACAATGAGTTAGGGATCAAGAAAGGAAGTTTTAATTCAATTAGCTGGCATAATAGGGAAGATGGCAGACTAATGTCTCAAAAAAAACCACCTTCAAAAGTTACAGAATCTTGGGGCTGGCCCCGTGGCGTAGTGGTTAAGCGTGCGCACTCTGCTGCTGGCGGCCCGGGTTCGGATCCCAGGCATGCACCAATGCACCGCTTGTCAGGCCATGCTGTGGCGGCGTCACATATAAAGTGGAGGAAGATGGGCATGGACTTTAGCCCAAGGCCAGTCTTCCTCAGCAAAAAGAGGAGGATTGGCATGGATGTTAGCTCAGGGCTGATCTTCCTCACACACACACAAAAAAATTACAGAATCTTGAGGTAGTTATATAGGAAAAATGGGCAGTAAGGAGGGGGTTCCTTCAGATATGATAGACTCCAGGGTCTTTTAGAACAAAGCTTTAACTTATCAGGCTATTGGGAAGTACATATGTAAGCAAAGGCCATAAATCAGGAGACCATGTGAATTTTTTTAGAGTATGTGCAGAGCAGTGAGTAGTCACACAGCCGAGTGGCTGGGGCCATTTAGTGTACCAAGATGGCCTCATTTATGCTCACTTACAATTTCTCCCCTGTCAGGAGTAACCCATAAGCTATGGCCAAGGAGGACAAGGCGTCATACCTTCTCTAGGTACTTCCTGCTGAATCAGGACTTCCTAGGATGACTATACCATGGAAAAGTGTTACTTTCCTTTTGAATTCATCAGAGGAGTCCCTTAAGGGGAGCTGTCATGTTGCTGACTTTATCAACTTGGAGCTTATGGCAGAGAAGTGTTAGATAAAACAGATCCAAGTTTTCTTTTAAAGACATATTTTAGCTCTCCAAGGGGTTCCGCCATCCACTTTCCCTTCGATACAGGTGGGATACTTTCCTGTGATTTTGGGGCTGCCTTGAAGTGGGAGTGGTGTATCCAGGGTTTCACTGGATAAGTTTCATGGGTGAGGAGTGGTAAGAAGAATCTTAAAGGGGCCCGTACATTTGGATGATAACTGTTTTTTGGGTCTCTGGTCTCTCCAAGTTTTCAGCAAAACATGATCACCAGGTTAGAAGTTGTGTAGAAGGACATCAGACGGATATGCAGACCTATGAGAAGAAAACTCATGGATAGAAGTTAATACAGAGCCTAATGATTTCACATAATTAGCAGTCATAACATTCCTTAAAATGTCCAGAGATTCAGTCCTGGGGGAAGATGCCTGAAAGGGTCTCTTGTATAGAATTTTGAAAGGCCTCAATTTAAGCCCACTTTAGGGACTTACTCTAACCTGTAGCAGGGCAAGGGGCAGCACCTTATCCCAAGTTAGTTGTCTTTCCTGACAGATTTTGGCAATGGTCTTTATTACAGTGTGATTTATTTTCTCCATCTTTCCAGTCGATTGAGGTCTCCAAGCTGAGTGGAGTATCCATCGGATATCTAAGCTTTTGGACACTTGGGTGTCCAAGTGTCTTGGGTGTCTTTGGGGAGACAAAAGCTGATCTGTTATCACTCTGCATCGTATTAGGCAGACCAAACCTAGGGATGATTTTTTCAGCAACATGCTAGTGATTTCTGATGCTTTCTCAATCTGAGTGGGAAAGGCTTTTACCCACCCAGTGAAGGTGTCCACAAACACTAACAAAAACCTAAAATATCCAGCTGCCTGGGGCATCTGGGTAAAGTCTATTTGCCAGCCTTCAGTAGGCCAATTTTCTTTATGTTGGGTTCCCAGATGGGGAGGACAGGAAGGGGTTGTTCTTTGCACAGATTATGCAATGTTTAGTCACCTGTTGTATAGTCATTTGTAGCTGGGGCCCTATGATGTACTTCTGGACCCATTAGATTCTCCCTCTAGGGACCAGTGCAATGCATGATAGCTACCCCAGCAGGTTCATTAATAGCACCAAGTAGCTCTAGAATTTCAGAACCATGTGTCTGATTTCCTTTTTCCCTGCAATTGAGTCCCCTTTCTTTCCAGATTGCCCCATAAGCATGACATTTTTTTTTCCTTGAGCTAGATGTAGAGCCTGAGTGAGGGCAATCATTTCTTCATTTTGAGCTGATGTCCCTGTGGGTAGGACTCTAGCCTCTGAAGTCTCCTGTAAAGTTATGACTGCGTATCCCACGCATCTCTTACCTTGGTCCATGAAGCTACGCCATCTGTGAAGAGTTCCAAATCTGGTTCCTCCAACGGATTGTCCAACAAATCAGGTTGGCTGGAATACACTGTCTGCATAACTTGTAAGCAGTCATGTTCTAAGGCTTCTGATCTCTTATTAGGGAGCAAGGTGGCTGAGTGTAGGGAAGAAGATACTTGCATCCCTACATGTGGATTGTCCAAAAGGGTGGCCTGGTATTTGCCCATCCGTCCTGAAGTAAGCCAGTATCCTCCTTTTTCTTTTAATAATGTGAGTACTTGATGTGGTATACAGACTGTGGTGGGTTGGCTCAGGGTAAATTTTTCGGCTTTCTGCAGGATGTCACAGGCAGCAGCCATTGCCTTGAGGTGAGGGGGCGGGTAGGCAGCCCTTGAGAGTCTCATCAAATTGCTTGGAAAGCTAAGCCATTGGCCAGGGGGTCATGCCCAGTTTTTGAGTTAAAACCCTCAAGCTTATTCTCTGCCTTTCACGTACATATAAGCTGAAGGGCTTGTCCAAGTTAGGAAGTCCCAGGGCTGGGGCTGAAATTAACTTTGTCTTAATGGTATCAGAGGCCACTTGACATTCCTTTATCCATTCTAGTGCCTCCCAGTCTAGCCCTTTTAGAGCCTCATAGAGGGGTTTTACTATGAGAACATAGTTAGGAATCTAGAGCCAACAGAAACCAGCTGTGACCAAGAATCCTCGTTGCTGTTGCCAGGTGGTGGGAGGGCTCAGGAATGCTAGAGCCCTTTTTTTGGTCTGGCAGCAGTTCTCTCTGGCCTTTTGATAATGTAAATCCTAAATATGTAACTTCTTGTTTGAAGATCTGTGCTTTCTTTTGTGAGACCTTGTACCCATACTCAGCAAAATGATTTAGGGTTTCTATTGTATTGGCCAGACTCTGCTCATAAGTGGGGCTCACTATCAGCAAGTCATCCACGTACTGTAACAGCAATCTTTCCTGTAATTGTAAGTGCCTCAGATCTTTAGCTAAGGCCTCCCCAAAATAGTATAGTGGAGTTTTTGAAGCTTTGGGGGAGCACCGTCCAACAATGTTGTTGAGTGGCCTGAGTATGGTCTCACACCATTCAAAGGCAAAGAGTTGTGATTCTTCCATGAGTGGTACGCAGAAGAACGCATCTTTTAAGTCCAAAACTGAAAACCAGCTATATTCACCCAGAATGTTGGTTAGCAAGGTGTAAGGGCTGGGCACCACAGGGTATAGGTCCTGAACTACCTCATCTATGGCATGAAGCTCCTGAACAAACCGACATTTCTCTGAATTGGTTTTTTTGCTTGTTTATTTGTTTGTTTGAATGGAGAATAAGAGTATTATATAGAGTATTATATGGAGACTGGCCAGGTCTGGTTAATTTTGCCACCAGGAATTTCTGCAGCACTGGTTGAATGCCCCCCTGAGCCTCCTGTTTTAGCAGATATTGTTTCAGCCTAGGCTTTATTTTTTGGGTTTTCAAGGGTATATATATTGGCCAGACATTCTTTGTTTTCCTAGGCTTCTCTTCTGCCCATAAGTCCAGTTTTACCTCCTTGAGAATCTCCAGTGGCAGTGGGTCTCAGTGGTGGTGTTTGAACACCTAGCGGGGCCATCTGGAACCATAAAGATGATTGTTCCTGTGGCACCTGCACCTCTAGCTGGTCTGGAGCAAAAGTCACTTGAGCATTCAGTTTACATAGAAGGTTTCATCCCAGAAGGAGAACAGGGCATTCAGGTGTATAAAATTTTCCCAATTAAAAAGATTCAAGGTAGAGAAAGGAGACTGCATGCAAAGGAAGCCAGCCAGTTGCCCTTCTCCATTTATGTCTATGGGATATTGTCGCAGTGGAAATTTCTCTGCTCCGGGAAGGGTCCCCTGACCAAATTGTGTCCCTTGCTGGGTTTTAGAAAGAAAGAGTCCCTCGCTTAGACCTGGCAATCCCTCAGTCACTTTCCCTTGGGCAAGTGGTGGGCCTGGAGAAAGGGGGAGGAGGAGGAGCCAGGGGACTCCTTGGTCCATTGTCCCCCCTTTTCTTATCTAGATATAGAAGCTTAAAGGCTTGAACATAGGGGATTTTATCTTCCTTTCCTTCCTTCTTGCAGAACAATTCTAGCTTCAAGATGGTATCATAATTGAGTGACCCCCTTGGGGGCCACTTTCTCCTGAGCCTAGTGTATACGGGGCCAGGCTACATTACAGTAACAGATCATCCTTTTGTTCATCATGGGCTCATAACTGAAATCAGCCCAATTGGCCAGCATGCACCCTATTGGGGCTTTTTTGTAATGGATGGAGTGGCGCCCATGGAGATAAAATTGGTGTCTGACAATTAATGGAGCCAGTGAAGTGTGCACCTCTACTCCAGGTGTCCAGATAACTATAGGACTTATCCAAATCCCACTCTGCCAGAGAATACAGTTTTATCACCAGTGCTAAACAAGCCAAAGAGTCAAGAGGTAATGGTTTAAGGCAGAGTAAAGATCTAATTTCCCAACGCCAGTGTAGGGAACAGGTGGCTGGCAGAAAGTTTTTAAATCTTCTACTTCACAGGAAGTCCAACTCCAGCTTACTTTAAGCCCAAACCTAACTTCCACACAATGACAGCAAAGAAAGTGCTGGAAAAGACAGACAAAGAGGGAAAAAGATGGTCGGGCCATGGTCTCATGGCTTCCTCCCAAAGGATAACACACAAACAGCAGTGTCCACATTGAGGCATACAATTCTGGCTTGACACTTGACAGAAAACATCGCAAACTTCATGTCCCCATAGATGATGTAACAAGCACTGGAAGTGTGCTGTGGGATTCTGACACAGAGAAAAACGGGCACCTAGACTAGTGGAATGACACACACACTCAGGAGAACAGAACATACAGGCATGCTCACCATAGAAAAACCAGAGACTAGTCTTCCAGATAATATGCTAGGCATACTCTGTACTTTCCTTTATCCCTAAACAACAGTGCCTAATCCAAATGGATCTTGGCCTGACCAAGGCCCCCACACGAGGAAAAAGGAATATAGTACCCGGGAGTACACTCTGGATGACTCACCTAGCTGCAGACGCAAGCTCATCAGCTTACCATCCAGCCCCTTGTTTCCGGATCACTGAAGCGTCAGAGGCAGTCGGCAAGTGAGGAAGACACAAGGGGAATTCCCTGGGCAGGAAAAAAAGAAAAAGAAAAAGCCACCCAGCAGCTGTAGAGGAAAAATCTCAAAACAGCTTCCTCCAAGTCGACTAGCCATGGGCAGAGGTTATGGTCCCATCTGTGTTGCCAGAAATTTGTTACTGAGCAATGGGCTCACTCTGCTCACCACGATCTGAGCCAAGTCATCACAATGAGTAGGGATCTCAAAAGGAGGTTTTAATTTGATTAAATGGCATAATCGGGAAGATGGCAGACTAAGGTCTCAAAAAAAAAATCAAAAATTACAGAATCCTGAGGCAGTTATATAGGGAAAATGGGCAGTAAGGAGGGGGTTTCCTTCAGGCATTACAGACCCCTGGGTCTTTTATTGTCTCATTCTTCTGTCAGCAGTGATGGATACCTTGTAGGTGTGTTTCCCAACTGTGGTCAGCCTGTTCCTGGAGAGAAACTCATAGAACAAAGTTTTAATTTATCAAGCTACTGGAGAGTATGTACGTAAGTGGAGGCCGTAAATCAGGAGATCATGTGAGTTTTTTTAGAGTACGTGTAGAGCAGTGAGTAGTCGCACAGAGGAGGGGCTGGGGCCATTTAGTGCAACACTTATGCTCACTTACAGAAGTACTTTCACCAATGGACAGACCGCACGGCCCAAATAGTTCAGTTTCATTTTAGCTGGTTTATTATTGCTCTTTCTTCAACTCATAAAACTTTTCCACAGATTTCTTTCCTGAACTCCCCAATTAAAACTAAGTTAATGATCCATGTTAACACAGATCCTGCTTCGCTATACTTAACCAGTTCATTATTAAACATTTCTGAACGAATGAAGGAAGCAATACAGAACGTATGAGACAGAATCATTTTTGAAATATCCAACTTTGGATTTTCCCTCTGTACTGCCCGACCGTCCTTTCCCAAATCAACGACGTTGCCATAAAATTGGAATTACAGAAATTTTTTGTTTTCCCCATGAGTCTAAGAAAAAAGACAAGATTATGATATGTATCTTGTGAGAAAGTCAAGAACAGACTCAGAGGTGCTTCCTGCGTCTGCAAGGGATGCTCTTCAGCTTAGGCCTGGGGAGGAGAACACTTGACGCTGTTGTTTCCTGAAAATCTTTCACCTTAACAATGCAAAGAGTTTATGTGCCCTAATGACATGCCTTTCCTATTGCAGAATAATGAGCACAAAAATAAAAAGTTGACTTGGTTGAAACCTAAAGGCATTTGAAAAGCAAGTTGAAATAAAAGACTGAAATCATCATTGGTCCTGAGCTGAGGTATCAGAAGGGTCCAGACTCATGAGGGCGTTCAGTCCCCCTGCTGGTCCTGCCTGGATGGAGCGGCAATATGGAGCAGAGCTAAGAAACTTAAGACATTAGGGGGCACACAATTTTGCAATTCTTCATTAAAATAAAGTAGAAATAGAATAGAGGGCATATAGGTAATTTTGAATTTTCAGAGAAACATGAGAAATAGGAAAATTTTAAAAGTGAAATGAGTTAAATTGTATATTTTATTTAAGCCAATATATCCAAAATATTATTTTTTCTACATATGTCAGCAGCTATGTTTCAAATGTTCAATAGCCTCATGGAGCTAGCGGCTACCATATTGGATACCACAGTTATGGATCATTTCCATCACAGGAATTTGGATTGGACAGTGCCATCCAGAATACTCTAGGCTGTAATTTGATTTTTGAAAATAATTAAGTAATTTGATTCTTCAGTCTGGGTATTAAAATGTAAATCTAAGCTCACTCCTCCTAAAGGACCCAGTCAGTCTGTGAAAATTGCATGTACATAGTTGCTATTCTGTCAGTAATAGATTAATTATGGACATCAACATTCTCCACCTGGATATCTCCTAGCCATTTTTCAGAACTCTGAGAACATCTTTTTAAACCAGGTTATTTAGAACTCACCTCTCCTCCAAGTGTTGGCACAGTGAGTTTGATTCTGGGGTATGTGGCTCATATTGGAGAATTCCCCTCCCCTGATATTATTCACACCTTCCCATGCCCTTTTAATTCAGTGTTATTGTCATTTGATTCTGGTACAAAGTAGAATGTTAAACTCTAAAAAGATATTTCCTAGTTAAGTGAAACACATTATATGGGCTTCCAGTGGTTCTCATTTGAAAAATGATTTTATCTCCACCAGGGAACACTTGGCACCATCTGGAGACATTTTTGATTTTCACAACTCAGGGTAAAGGGGATGCTACTGACATCTTGTGGGGAGAGACCACAGATGCCACTAACCATCCTACAACTCACAAGACTGCTCCCACAACAAAGAATCTTCCACTGAAAATGTCAATAGTGGCAAGGTCAGCAGATCCCAGCTTAGATCATGCCTATTGGGTCTGCATAGGGGAACTAGGGATTTTTTGTGGGTTGTTACTGAGCAGTGGGCTCGCTCTGGCACCACAATCTAAGCCAATTAATCACAATGAGTTAGGGATTGAGAAAGGAACCTTTAATTTGATTAGCCAGCATAATCGGAAGACGGGTGACTAATGTCTCAAAATAACCACCTTCAAGAATTAACAGAATCTTGATGTAGTTACATAGGTAAAATGAGCAGTAAGGAGGGGGTTTAGAAATGTCAGCCTTCGGGCATGAGGGACTCCAGGATCTTTGATTGTTCCATTCTTCTGTTAACTGTGATGGATACCCTGTATGTGTGTTTCCCACCTGTGGTCAGCCCATTCCTGGAGAGAAACTCATAGAACAAAGTTGTAATTTATCAAGCTATAGGGTAGTATATAAGTAAGTGGAAGCCATAAATCTGGAGAGCATGTGAATTATTTTAGAGTAGGTGCAGAGCAGCGAGTAGTCACACAGGGGAGGGGCTGGGTCATTTAGCAAAACAAGATGGTCTCACTTATGTTCACTTACAGGGTCTTTAACCCTATATTAAGGGATTAACACCTATCCATATGAAATATAGGCACATATCCAGTTTCTGACAAAAGGAATAAAAATTTTCTCATATTTACATCAAGGAAAGTAATAAAAGTTGCTCAGGAATGTTCTCTAAAACCTCACTCAGTCAGCAGGATCATTTCTTTTTTTTTTTTTTTTTAATTTTATTTATTTATTTATTTTTTCCCCCAAAGCCCCAGTAGATAGTTGTATGTCATAGCTGCACATGCTTCTAGTTGCTGTATGTGGGACGCAGCCTCAGCATGGCCAGAGAAGCGGTGTGTCGGTGCACACTCGGGATCCGAAGCTGGGCCGCCAGCAGTGGAGCGCTCAAACTTAACTGCTAAGCCACGGGGCCGGCCCAACAGGATCATTTCTATCAAAGCCTTTTTCTCTGTAATTGTGAAGATTATTTCCAGAAGTTTGTTTATTTCTTCAGAAAATACTACAAAGTGTCCTAAGATCACCTGGAATGGCAGGACAATAATCTTTCTGTTTAAAAAATTTTCCCCAAAAGTATAAGATAATTAAAAGATACATCAAAAGTTTCAACAGGGGCCAGCCCCGTGGTGTAGTGGCTAAGTTAGTGCACTCTGCTTTGGCTGCACTGGTTCGTGGATTTGGATCCTGGGAGCCGACCTACACCACTTGTCTGTCAGCGGCCATGTTGTGGTGGTGGCTCACAAACAAAAACAGGAATATTGGCAACAGATGTTAGCTCAGGGCAAATCTTCCTCAGCAAAAAAATTAAAAAATTAATATTGGACATAAGAAAATTTTGTGAGCTACACAAACCATAAAAAAGAAATTTCTTTTAATATAATTAATTTTTTACTTGATATATAATCTTGCATAAAAATGTAACACAATTTGAAATTTTTATGTTTTTAAACAGCATTATTAAAATTATATGTACATAAAAGAGACTTAAAAGGCCAATTTGAGGCTATTGTTAAAACAAAGGAATGGTGGGGCCGGCTCCGTGGCTTAGCGGTTAAGTGCGCGCGCTCTGATGCTGGCGGCCCGGGTTCGGATCCCGGGCACGCCCCAAGGCACCACTTCTCCGTCCAACCCGAGGCCGAGTCCCACGTACGGCAACTAGAAGGATGCGAACCTATGACATACAACTATCTACTGGGGCTTTGGGGGGAAAAAAATGAATAAATAAAATCTTTAAAAAAAAAAAAAAAACAAAGGAATGGTTACACATGGTGATTCTTAAATTATGTTACCATCAATATATCAATGATTTGGAAAACTATTTCAGCAATTAGTAAGAAAAATCCAAAAGAATTGTATTTTACTATTGACACAATATTTTTGCCATTTTAATATTCAATTCCCAAGACAGGACCTTGTGCCAGAGATAGAATGAAAGCAATTTAAGATTTTCTTTAGAGTTTTCCTTAGAGTTCCAGACTACTAAGGCCTTTAAAATGTAAAAACTGTAAGAATGAGATTTTATTTAAGACCAAGATATTATTTAAGAAGAGTCACGTAACACTACTGAAGACAGATGATATATACTAAATTACAGAGAGATACACTTTCAGTAAAGTCAGCGAAACGGCGTCCTGACACCCGCTGGAGTTGAATGTCCAATTAACTCCACAAGTTGCAAATGCACATGGAAACTTGGGTACCATGACACCGTGCAGGGACAGGAGGTGGAGAATTTGTCCCCACTAGGTGGGATATTGGAAGGCAGAGTCCCTCAAACAGAGGAGAATCAAGACACTGGACTACCAATGACAGTGAGCAGGGAGAGTGCCCCACTGCCCAGGGGAAGGCAGCCAGCTCCTCCTTGTCCAAAGTTCCAGCTGAAAAAAATACTACTACAACACCCAAGGTCAGCCCCTCCAGTGGGCTGGGAAAACTAACTTTCTCTTTTCTTCTCTTTAATGAAAGAGTTCCTACCCAACATATTACCATACGTGCCTTTCCAGGCTGAAGATAATTTGGGAGAACCTAATAGAGGCAGATCAATTTACAAGTGTTGGCTTTTTCCCCTGCAGGGGTCACCTGGTGTTCCCAAAGAGAATATAATCCCTGCTCTTTGTCAGCTCAAAAGAGGCAAATGGAACACTCAGTAGGAATCAATCCTTCATGAGCAAGAGTCAGTGAAACCACAAACATGAGAATACCTACTGCCAGAAATATGAAAACATTCTAGAAGGAGTTGTAAAATAAATTAATTTAAAGTGTATTAAAATAATAGGATAAGACATAAAAAATATTCTACAAATACGTGTGTGATTTTCAATTCCCCTTAATGTGATAAACGGTCAAAAAGAGCCAGGAATGAGCCTCTGCTTGGACGTGAAATGACCGAGTATCCAGCAAACAGCATCAAAGGATGACTGTGGAATGATTAAATGGAAGCCTATTTAACTTAATCACCTAAATCTAATCTAACCCCTTCCAATTCCCACTATTTCTGAATTTTATTCCGCCTCCTAAACCCTAATCACCAATGAGTCATCCTATAACCATGAGGAACATTTCTTGAACAAGTTTTTTTTTTTAAATCTCATTTTATAAATGTTGTGATGTAAAGAAATAGTAATATTATAAAAATATATTTTATCTTTGATTCTCTAACAAAAAACAATGCCTTCACCAGATGACTGATTGTCAGGGAACAGTTTGGGGATTTATTTACCAAACTTTTGAACAAGGATCTTCACATTTGTGGGAAAACACTCTTCTCAAGAAGTGCCTATGGTCCAGTGAGTGTGATTTTAAGACAGACTTCTAAGTACATTTAATTAATTTTCTTGATCAAAATGGGAGACTTTACTGTCATGACCAAAAACTATTGGAAACTACTCCCATTCGTTTTAGAAGGATTAGGAATGGTGACTTTTTTTTTTTAGTTTCAATCTTAATTCAAGTTCTTATCATCAACAGACAACATTCAAGACATAATCTAGGACGATCATATGGTGATATTTTGTTCATTTTAGTTAAAAATTAACACTTTCATGATACAATTATCTTCTTTGTTGTTAACTCTCTATTACATGAGAAACATCTCACTAATGCTGGAACTGAATCAAAACGTGATTGGATTAAAGAGGAGAGGTGGGATGTGAGTGAGGTGGGAGGAGCCACCCTGTTCAACAAAAGCCCCTGTAGGTGGATCTCACTCCAGAACTGAGCCGTCAGCACAAGCAGCTGGAGGCCAGAAGAGGACCTAGGGGAGGAGAGGTGATCTCAATCTTATGAGATTTCATTTTTACTTCTCAAATTTCTACAAAAGACAGATAAGAAAGCAAGGTCTCTAACTTGAGTAACTCATTAATTTCAGCAAGTATTGTCTTGAGGCCAACTCAATGCCAGCACAGTGTGTGCTCCTAGGGACACAGGGACCTCTGATGGGAGCAGTGGGCAGAACTTAGATGTTCAATACCCAGTTTGGAGAAATAATGTAGTCTTCTCTATCCTGAGTCAAATCAGAGCTTGGTAAACTCTTTGAGATGGTGAATGGGATTTCGGTCATGGACTTGCCACCTCTCAAGTTCTGCTGTGGGTTTTTGCCACATGCAAGGTGGACAGCTGGAGGAGGTGGAGAGTTTCTGGGTTGAGAGTACCACTGTCCAGTAGAAATATGAGGTGACCCACATATGTCATTATAAATTTACTTTTTAGTAGCCACACAAAGTAAAATCAAACAAACCTATTTTTTTTTAATAATTTTATTTTTCCCCCAAAGGCCCAGTAGATAGTTGTATGTCATAGTTGCACATCCTTCTAGTTGCTGTATGTGGGACACGGCCTCAGCATGGCCAGAGAAGCGGTTCGTCAGTGCGCGCCCGGGGTTCCGAACCCGGGCGGCCAGCAGTGGAGCACACGCACTTAACGCACTTAACCGCCAGGCCACGGGGCTGGCCCCAAACAAACCTAATTTTAAAGGTAAAATGTAATCATTTCAACATGTATTCAATTTTTGAAAGTTCTCAGTGAAATAGTTTATTCTCTTTTTCTCATTATATCTTCAAAATCAGTGTGCATCTTATACTCACAGCACATATCTATGTGGATAAGCCCACCTCAGGTGCTCAATAGCCACTTGTGGCTGGTGGCCACCATATTGGACAGATTAGGTAAAATATAGACCCTCTCACCACCTAACTTAAAGCGCAAAGCTGAATCATGTCCTTCATTCCTACCAGCATTTTAAGTATCAGGAGTTCAGGGCCGTGAGTCAGTTGTATTTATACACATGTTGTGTCTTTATTACCTAATAGCAGTGACTGCAAATCACTATTCATGTAAAGATGAAAGTCTCCCAAAGACTAATATCCACGCAACTCACGGAAATTCCAATATCATGCATGTTATTCCCCAGAGAGTGACCATGGCTGAACACTTTAGGGAAGCAAGTAGATGTTATGGCTGCATGATTTATCCTGAAAAACCCATGTACCTGCAATGTAGGTATATCTGCTGCCTCCAGTGCATCAATTCACTGCACAAGGAGCCTGATGAGGAGACTTTATTGTGCCTCTTCTGCTCCCTGGTCTCTCAGAAGAAGGACATCAGGCCCAGTAGCCAGCTGGGGGCACTGGTTTCAAAGATCAAGGAATTAGAGCCCCAGCTGAGAGCTGTTCTCCAGATGAAGCCAAGGATGAGGAAGTTCCAAGGTAAGGCATCTGTACAACCTGCCCCAACCCATAAAGGGCCCTGGAAAAAGCAACTTTTCAAAAACTCTCCATTAAGTAACAGCCTTAGCTGAATTCTAATACCTGAAGGTTTTATTCTTTCAAAGCAAAAGTTATTTGCACCTGTAAGTATAGATTAGAACCATCTGCAGATTTTTAAGAAAACGTAATATTTAAGTCATGCCCTAGACCTGTGCTATCCAATATTTCCAATAGCCACTGGTACCTACTGATGACTTGAAACTTGGTTATTAAAACAAGTACCAATCAGACTTTGGAAATACTGGATTAAATAAAATGTATTATTAAAATCAATTATACCTGATTCTTATTACTACTATTTTAATGTATTTGTAAGAAAATTTAAAGTACACAGGGGGCTCACATTGTGTTTCTTGGGTAACACTGGCCTAGAACGGTGATTCTCAAATGTATTTAAATCCCTGTGGATCTTATTCAAATGTAGATTCTGAGTCATTGCACTGGGCCGGCCTGTGAATCAGGATTTTTGACAAGAGCTCTGGTCATGCTGAGGCTGCTAGTTCATGGGCCACACTTTGAGTACCAAGGCCCTGAGGCCACTGAAACTGACCCACTCTGATGGTGAGGCCCAGGAATCTGCAAAGTTTAAAAGCCCCCAGGTGATTCTAATCCACAGTGAGTGTGGGCAATGAATGTTTCTAGAGCTGAAGCCCCAGGCAAATGGTTGTAAGAGTGCAGGTGGTTATGCTGTACGTTGAGGTCCTCTGCAGACTCGGCACCTGAGCACTGCAGCATGTTCTTCCCTCCCTGACCTGTAACTTAGAGAAATCATGCCTGATTCAGTCTCACAACTCTAAGTCAAGTTGAATTACCACAGCTCAGCTGCAAGTCTAATGTGCTAAAGTCAGGACACCAGACCAGACCTCCCAGGCTCATTGTGAAAGAAAGAAATTAGTTTGTTTTCTAAGTGAGTTTATTTCTTGCTCCATGCAAACTTGAATTAGGGATGGTGAAACCTGTCCCAGACACTTGACAAGTCTTGACAATTCCTCTCCAATGGTCAGAAAGTCTAAGCATCTCCCAGAGAGCCATGTTATAAGGGAGTCAGGCGAAGTAATTGGTCTTTGGTCCAGAGGGTTGATTTCTGCGGCTCCATTGGCTCGAGCCACGTGGTCATGTTAGGACAGGCAGCTCTCTGCACCCATCCTCACAATTAGGGTTACTTGGAGATGTTGCCAATACACACAGTCATTCTTCTCCAATTTGCCCCTCTGAGCACTGCCCCATTAAGTTCTGGGTCTAAGTTGCTGCCAAGATCCCAGCACATCCCTACTCAGGTCCATGGGATTCCCTTCCTCTATCTTGACTGTCCAGAGTTACCCATCTCATCTCAGGGCTCCTAGCGTTTCTTCTTCTTTCTTTTCTTTTTTCTTTTTAGGAAGATCAGCCCTGAGCTAACATCCATGCCAATCCTCTTGTTTTTGTTTTTTTTTTGCTGAGGAAGACTGGCCTTGAGCTAACATCTATTGCCAATCCTCCTCCTTTTTTTTCCCTTTTTCTCCCCAAGGCCCCAGTAGATGGTTGTATGTCGTAGCTGCACATCCCTCTAGTGGCTGCATGCGGGACGCCGCCTCAGCACGGCCGGACAAGCGGTGCTTCCGTGCGCGCCTGGGATCCGAACCGGGCCACCAGTAGCGAAGCGTGCGCACTTAACCGCTAAGCCACGGGCCGGCCCCCTCTTCTTAATATTTTATTACAACTCTAGGAAAGAAAATAAAAGCCATTGAATGCAATTTCCTATTCAAGAACATTAAATGAGGAAGGTAATTGCAAAAGAAAAATGTTAATATTTTAATCGTTCATAAGTAAAATTTTTTCCATCTTTCCAAATGTTTATTTCTTGCCTTATTTTGACAGAATCTGTGTTACTTTGTCTAATTTGAGAACAAACAACGGTCATGGTCTCTTTTTTCATGTATATTATGTAATATGGGGAAGAAAAAAATTCAATGAAAAAATCAAATAACTTAATGTAGAGAAGACCTATGATAAATAAGGACTTGTTTCAACTATAATCATTCATTCTACATATAAAAGTTGATCTAATCAAGGCACCAGGGAAGTTTCCCCAGGGATTAGGAAAGAACTTTAGAGTTAAAGAAAGAAAGTGAATGAGATAGTTGGGCCTTTGCAGCAGACATGAAGAGTGGTGTGTAGCCTATGTACTTGCTGATTTGCTTATGTTTTTGCCCACAATGGATATGACGTTGGATGTTGACACAGCCAACAACCACCTCACCATTTCTGAGGGCCTGAGGAGTGTCTGCTGTGGGTATTTCCAACAGTATTGGAGGACCCGTGCTGAGAGATTCATCTATGCAATTTGTGCCCTGGGCTCCCCTCGGTTCATGTCTGGCCGCCATTACTGGGAGGTGGACCTGGGGAGAAGCAAAGAATGGGATATGGGCATTTGCAGAGAATCTGTTAGTCAACAGGAGTAATTCTATTGTCTTCAGAACTTGGCTTGTGGACTGTGGGGTTGAACAACGAAGATCTCTTCTCAGCCAGCTCTATGCCTTTTACTGTTCTCTCAGTGAGCCCTAGGTTACATCGAGTAGGGGTTTTCCTGGATATGGATATTGGGATCATTTCCTTTTATTACGTTAATGATGGATCCCATATTTTTATGTTCACTAAAATTTCTGCTGCAGAGCCTCTGCGTCCATTTTTTGCTCCTGCAAATCCAATTAAGGATGACCAGAGCTTCCTGAGAATCTGTCCTGTGACGAATCCAGGCATGGCTAGTCCTCAAATGAGACCTGGGCAAGGAAAATGAACCTCTGACTGCAGGCAAATTCATAGAAAATTCCTGTGTGCTCATCACCAAGCTAAGAACATTTCCACTTGTTACACATATAGTACAAAAGTGTAGCAACAAGAATATGGCACAGTACATGAATCATGAACACTAATTAGTTATATTTATTATGGAATATTACATTTCAAATATTTCATATGTCATGGTTGTTTGTCTTGGGATGTGTCTAAATTTGCTCCAATTAATATGTTCTGAACTTTCAGATCAATTTCCAAATGTTTTCCCTTTTATTTTCTGTAGGATCAACTGACTGTGTAACAGAGGTTATCAATTAAATGAAAATTTCAATGTGACCAAATAGATTTATTGATTTTATAAATGATGAAGAAACAAGTCCTATATAAACAGAAAAATGTAGGTGTGTATGTACTAAGTTTCACTCAATAACTGAGAAACATACATTCATATCAAATGCACATAAACATTCATGGAACATTGAGAAAGGTGGATAGGGCAGCAGAAGCAGCTTGATCAAGGAGGTGGTTTCAGCTGAAGCCTAATCTCAGCCTGATCCTACAGGGGCTCTGAGATGTGAATGGCACCACAGCTGTCCGCCCTCAAACCAAGGGGCATGGACTATAGCCACCCGCTCTCATTACTCCGACGTTTGCTAACTATGACTTAACAGCAATTTGGTAAATTATACATTTGTAAGCAGAATTAAAACATTTATCTTTTTCTCCATACCTAACCCTCCAAAATTTAAAAACCCTTGATGAGTGAGTATTCTTATTTTCATGGCAATATAGTTGTTTGCATAAGTTCAATGCAAATCTGTTCTCCTTATAACAGGCCACATTTGGAAACATTGGTTATATTACCTAGGCTTTCACTGTAATGTCATATTTCAGAGAGACATGCATGGACTCGGGTATGACCAGACAGGTTTAAGGAACAAAGGTTGACTTTATGGAATGAATAAAGTCACATAGAAATATTGGCCTGGTACCTTGCTTACAGGGTTCCCAGCAATCTTACCAGGTGAATAAAGAAAGTCACTTCCCTGGCAGGTGCGAAGAACCTCAGGATATTTTGGGGAATTCCTCAAGAGAAAAGAGGAATTCACCCAAATCTATATTTATCACAGGCAGAGTCTGAGGACAGGCCCTTGGCTTGGCTTTCCTGGCCACAAGAGGCTTTAAAGTTCAGTCTGAGATTGAAAGTTCCAGCAAAGCAGATTTAAAAGAGTCTATATGATCAATTGCTATTCTTGCTGTACTTATGTAAATAATTGGGGCAAGTTTATTGAAACTGGACTTACTTTAGAAACTGAGTTTTAATTTGGCAGTCTTTGGTAAAAATGAGGATTATTTTAGAGAGAAAACATGTTTCAATAAAAACCGTAATATATATTTATGGAAATTAGATTGTAGTTCTGTTAATTGTCCTTGAGGTTTTTGTTTTCTATCTGTAAACTGGACTGGAGCCTGAAATCTTCTAGTCTCTTGAAACACCTGGCTACAAATCTTCAAACTAACATTTTCAGTTTTTTCCATAATTTTCATTTGGAATCATTGAGAACTGAAACCACACTTTTTCCTGAAGCCCCACAAAATGAAGCTGGACGGCTTGATAAAAACTGAAGAGCAATCACTGTGATAGCGTGCCTGCTGCTGTGTAAGCCACGCGAAAAGATACCTGGACATCCACTGACATTATCTGAGAGATTTCAAAGTTCAAAACATGCTTTGACCCTGACATCTAGAAATCTTCTTGACTGGCCATCCCCTGGGCTCAGGAACTGGTTTATAATTTGTTCTAACCATTAACCTTGTTTTTCTTTTTGTTTCTCTAGAAATGCTTACCTGGTTACTTGCTTACACAGTGTAGGCCTAACTTTGGGAGACCCTTTCTGTATTCTAGAGATGATCCAGGAGAAGTTCCAGAGGGAAGTTGAATTAAGGAACTAGACTGTCAGATGTTCCTCTACATCACCTTTGGTCCTGGAGGCTGGGTCTTATTAGTCCTGGAGAAACAAGCATTCAGAGGACTAACTCCCCACCCACTGGACTGGGCCCTATGAAGTGTTGCTGATAACCCACTCCTCAACAAAGCTGGAAGGAATTAGGCCATGGGTCCACTATACTCGAGTTAAGCCAGTCCCACAAGAATTCTCAGACCCACCATATCCCATATAACAGAACTCCATGGGAAATGGGAACCACACCATGGAAAAACATTGTAGCCAAGATCATCCTAATCTTGACTGGCTTCATATTCCAGACACTGACTTCTTTGAATGGACAAGTGACCCCTGACAGACCTCAAGCTTCTGTTCATAAGATGGTCTCCTAAAGATAGGTGATGAATGACTCTCAGGTTCTTACCTTACTTATTGGACTATTTTCTTGTCTTTTCTTAACTTCCCACTTGCTTATGATTTATTGTGTACTATCCAAGGGGCTAAACCACTTCTTGTGTAAACCTAATCAATATATTCTATTATGGCTTCAGTAAGATAAAGACCTTTGTTCCTTTTCTGTTATGTTCCTTTTCTGTTATGTTCCTTGTTGACTTTGAAACCCAAGCCTGGAATAAAAATTTGATGATTAGAATATCAGACATTGGCAAAGGCAAGAAATCTCTCTAGATGTTGCATATGTCCTCCCAAAACTTATTCAGTGCATGACCATTGGGAACCCTCGATAATTTGGTTTATAATGTCATTGACCTCTCTCCCTTATAAATTAAAAATGTAACCTATAAACCTGTAATGTACAGAGTCCAGCTGGGCCACCTACCCAATCAGACAACAAGCTACCTGGCTACAGCAAATATCCCCAGAGATGGCAGAGTCTAGAGTGGTTTTCAGGACTGTTCTCTTGGATTCCCCAAGCATTAGGTTCATTCTTCAGGGACTTATTAAAATTTGGGTTATCTATACTTCTTATCCTCTGCCTGTATATTTGAATATACAATGTGCTTTTAGATGTTGTACTAAGACTGTTGAAGGAGGTGCAAAAATTCTAATAATGCAAAATGGCTACCCAAAATTGGGAAAAAGAGAATATTTCCAAAGGAGTGCTAAACAATTTCATTGCTCGAGTCCTTATTAGGCCTATACACCTTACCAGCAGGAATTAGCTAGAGCAGTCATTGCCTCAAATCTCTCAAGCTTGAGGAATGAACCAAAACAAAGGTGGACTGAAACCAGGCGCCAACTTGCTTTAACTACACTCAGTTGTTGGTTTGCAAAAGTAGTAGGATAATGCATTACTAAAACCCACTCTATAGATAACAACTCTGACACCTGGGTCAAAATGGTAACAGGTGCTTGAGTTTTTCAGGAACTGAGAGTTGACACCTTGTCCAGTTCAGGCTAGTTAAGACCACCCACTCATCGATAGAGCCTGCCTGGATGACTGACAGGTGAACATTTGAGGTCAAGGAGCTAAAAACTCCACCCTCAGATCATGGTAATGCAGCCATTTTGTGAACATGCATCCTATAAAGAGCCACGAAGCCTGACTATGCTTGCACAAATCATCATTACCTCACTTCTCCTCACCTCCAATCATCTATTTCCACACTTGAGACCACCCTGTCCCTTTATCACATAAATTTCCCTAATATCCATTTTTCTGGGAGGTGGATTTGAGACCAGTTCTCCCATCTCCTTGCTTGGCTGCTTTGTGACTAAATCCTTTCTCTTTGCAAACTCATCATCTTAGTAATTGGCATTATCATACGGTGGGCAAAAAAACCCTGGTTTGGTAACAAACGTGAGAGGTTGAATAAGTCAGTGGGAGAACACAGTTCATCATCTTGTGGAGTCTGTCAAGCTGTGATGACTAAAGAGAAGGAAGACACTGTCACTTCTCCAGCCTGTGTATAAAAATTGAAGTCTGTCTACTGCTCCTGGGGCAGAGCATCCAGTCCGGGGTCCCTGAGTGCACACACTGTGCTGGCATTGAGCTGGCCTCAGGCAGCACTTGCTGAATTCATACATCACTCCATTCCTAGGACCTTTCTCATCATATCTGATCTTTGTAGAACTCTGAGACGTGAACAAGAAATTCCATAAGATTGGACTCACTTCAAGTCCTCTGGTTCTCCTGTGGCCTCCACCTGCTTCCACTGCAGCTCAGTTCTGGATGAGAATCTCCCAGGAGGGGCTTCTGATAGGATGGTCCCTCCTATCTCCTTATTCACATCCCACTTCTCCTCTTTAACATAAACAGATTTTGATGTAATTCTGGCATATGAGATTGTTATTGATGACTTTGACAGTTTACAACGTAAAAAGGAGAACAATTTATCCTGGGGGAATGGCTTCATTTTTATTAGTATGGATGACATATTGTTTTAATATTATTCTGAGTAAGATCTGGAACATTATCATTGTTGATGACTGTTGATTTGCAATGAGGGCAGATTTTTTAAAACCAAACACTGGGCAGTAATTTTAATCCTTAAGAAATGAACACAGCTGGTGTCATATACCTTTTGCTCACAAATGCAAAAGCTCCTCATATTTAGATCAGGAAAATAATTAAACCTGCTCAGAAGTATTTCCCACACTCACTGGATCACAATCATGTCTTCAAAATAGTGTTTTCTCTGTGGTTGGAAGTCTTCTTTCAGAAGTTTGGTGAATAAACCTCAAAACCATTCCATGTCATCCACACTCTCACATGCATTCTTATGCTCTCACAATGCTCTCACTCTTCCCTCTCACATATGTGTTCTAGAGTGTTCTCTCATGTACAACTGCACACATGTGCACCTTCCCATGTAAGTGTGCACACTTGTCATTGACTACTCCTAGCTGCACACACTCAAAGGTTTTCAATTTCACCCTGTCTCTCCATTTTTCCAAGCAGAAACTCCACCTCAGACACACACACCCTCTCTCAGCCAGCCCCTCCTCTGCCTCACATTTCCCTTAAAACAGAAATGCTTTCTCTCCTTCAGGCTGTCAGCTCTCTCTTTGCAGATGCCTGTCACCTCCTGGTTGGTTCCACAGCGCCCTCCTCACTACCATGTGGGACCCAGCACCCCCTTCCTACCAGTTTGTAGAAAATTCCCTTTACTGTGCTGAATGGAATCCCACCCACACATCACATGATGCCCCAATTTGGGGTCGACAAGCTAAAGTCGAGGTTTGCTGCTTGTTTTGTTAAATGCAATTTCATTGGAACTCAGCCACTCTCATTTTCATACTGTCTACGGCGGATTCCACCCCCAAAGGCAACAATAAGTAGCTGTGACACAGACAACGTGGCCTGTGAGCCTAAGACATTTACAATCTGACTCTTCTAGAAAATTTGCTCCTTGCAACTCCTTGTGCTCTGGGGACTTCCAGAGCCCACCACACACCCCATCTGCAAACCCCTAGTGCCCCCAACCCGTGAGACAACCACATGCTCCCCAAGGGTTTCCAACAGGCTTTTCACTGAGAAATGGCTCTTTTGGCTGTGTTGTTGTTGTCGTTTCCTATTGAGTAAATCTCCATGTTTTTATTCAACTTTTAGGGCTAATTCTTTAAGTTTATGTTTCATCTATATTATTTTGATTCAGTTCGCATGTTTATAATCTCAAAGAGCACTGTTTAACATTTGCTTCTTAAAATTGAACTTAAATGGACATTTTCAGGTACACAAAATTATAGACAATAGTATCATCACTCCACCCACACACCTTGGGAACAAACTTGTCTACTTTCAACCATCATTTACCTTAAGCAGATCTACTTTAGTCTAAACCCGCTCAAAGTTCCTACCTCTGGAGAATTATAAATCGATAATTATATTCTGGCTAGGAACAGTGGGGTGTTACTGCTAAGAGAGTTATGCTATGATGCATTTATGGGGAAGATTCCTGCAGCAATTAACCCAATGCATTCAAAGGGAAATGAACAATAGAGGAGGGGCTCAGGGTATGACTCCTGCAGAATCACTTCTGTGTTGCCCTGAGGAATGTTCCAATTCACCACTTCAAATTTCCTCACTCCAGTTGTACACCTAAACCTAATTAAGCACCATTAACTCCAAACGTTATAAAGAAAATAGTGATCATTTGAGAATGCGGACAAAACAGAAATGTAAAAATGGCACTGTGGTCAATGCAATCAGATCTCCGCTCAGATCCCCTCTACCTGGGTGGCCCCCTCAGCCCCACCTGCAGTGACAGACTCACCAGACTCTAAAAAACTGCCCTGAGCTGCCAGCAACATTCTGATAAACAACAGAATGTGATAAAATCTTTGTGAATCATATACTGATAAGGGATCAATACCCAGCATATATAAAGTGCTTCTAAAACTAACAACAAAAGACAATCCAGTAACAAAATGGGCAAAGGACCTGAATAGACATTTTTCCAAAGATACACAAACTGTCAATAAGTCTATGAAAATTGTTCAATGTCGTAGGTCATTGATGAAATGCAAATCTTCATCACAATGAGATCTCACTTCACACTTGCTAAGATAGCTATGTAGTAATCAAAAAATGAAAAAGAACAAGTCTTGGCAAGGATGTGGAGAAACTGGAACCCTTGTGAATTTCTGGTGGGAATGTACAATTACGCAGCAGCTGTGGAAAACAGTTTGGTGATTTCTCAAAAGATTAAACATAGAACTAACCTAGGTCACAGCAATTTCACTCCTAGGTAAATATCCAAAATAATTGAAAGCAGGGACTTGACAGATATTCGTACACCATGTTCACAGCACTGTTATTTACAAAAGCCAAAAGATGGAAACAACCCAATTGTCCATCAACAGATGAATGAATAAATAAAATGTTGTATGTACATAGAATGGAATAGATTTCGGCCCTGAAAATGAATGGACTTTTGATATATGGTACAACATGGAATGACCTAGAAAACATTATTCTTAGTGACATAAGGGAAACACAGAAGGACAAATACTCTATGATTCCACTTACATGAAGCACTGAGAACAGGCAAATTTATAGAGACAGAAAGTAGAATAGAGGATATCTTGGGCTGGGTGGAGAGAGGAAGGGGGCTTATTCTTTTATGGACACCAAGTATTTTCTGGGGATGATGAAAAATTCTTGAGCATGCATAGTGGTGGTGGTTGCACAACATTGTGAATGTGTCTAATGCCACTGGACTGTACACTTACAAAAGATTAAAATCATAAATATGACGTTATGTACATGTTATAACAATAAAAAAGTTTATGAAAATGAGTAACTGGTAAATGATTCCTAAACAGAGGAATCATGGATGGTATAGAAGCTGACTTCTATGTATTCACCCTTTCAACAGTGATTTCAACAATTCAAGAGCAGAAACAAGGAGCTCCAGGATACCTAAGGATCAAGAGCAAGGGGCTAAAAGTGGGGAAACACAAAGCCAAAATATGAGAAATTTGCATCAACCATAGACGAGTATCCAAAAAGGCAGTGATGTAAAAAGTAAAAATGGAATTCAGCGTGTAAGGGATGACAAAAGTGGCCACCAGCATCAAGATGGTGTGGGCAGCTCTGGTCTCTGGAGTGCATTTGTGGTAGCTGTTGAGTGTGTGAATATGCTGCACTCTCTGGTGGTCTCTGGTGGAGCCACTGGACCAGATGATGAGACCAATAAACATGGCATCAGAGATGGACAACAAGATGATAATCCGTGCAGTGGAACTTGAGGATGGACAGAACCACTCCCCTTGGACGTTGGTATCATTTTCTGTGTCCTGTGGACCAGTGACAACCACAGGAACATAGATATTAATTAAGAAACTAAACACCCAGCAGGTACGCAGGAAGGGCCAATGACCTTGGGGGCTCTTCCTCTGAGCATCGTCCTCTCCCCTCTCCCTGGGATGATTGTGAAGAACTGATAGGTGCTTAGGACAGAAGTGGAGCACACAGTGGTGTTGCAAGCCACTCTGTGTATGTAATATGCAAATTTACACCCAAGACTGGACAGGGGATTTCTCAAAAGAAAAGCTGCTTTTGTGTGGGGAATTCCAGTGGAGAGAAGAAACAAGAAATTGGCCATGGCCATGTGGGTGAGAATCATGTGTGTGGGCCTGTGCTTGTGGCCAAGCAAGATTGGAGAGACATTATGGAAAAAGAGAATGACATTGGCCAGAGTCCCAACTCCAATCTGTAAAAGAAAGGTGGTTTTCACAGCCACTACTCCTGTGGTTCTTACGATGTCTTTCTGATGAGACATGGAGATGGCTTCAGAGTGGCCTGGAGCAAAATGTGGATATACCAGTGATGACATCAGCAGTCTTCTTACGTAGCCAACATTGGACAAGGACTTTCACTCTTTCTTCAACTGAAAAGGGAGAAGCCATCATACTCCATCGGAGGGGCTCAACCTGGAAAACAGACACCTGACACCAGGTATAATTTCCATATTATTTTGTATTTATTTCTATTTACTTTCATTTTCTGATTCTCCACCCAAATGTAAGGTCCATGAACTTAGAAATCATGTCTGACTTGTTCAACAATACAGTTAACACAGAATAGGTGGTAAATAATATGTACTGAGTACATGAGTAAGTGACAGGAGATAAAGACAAGAAAGTACTGCAACCCCCTTAGAATTCATGTTCCTCCTGTCAATTATAGGAATGTATTAACTTTAGAAAATAAAATGAAAAATGCAAAAATATTGTTGAGATTGTAAGATTATCTAATTTTAATAGAATTTTGAGAGAATCAGTTGTCCACATTTGAGACTCATAATTTATCATTTTTACAGAGTTAAAAAATCAATTGTGGGGGCCAGCCAGATGGCGTAGTGGTTAAATTCACATACTCCGCTTCCACCTGGGGTTCATGGGACTGGATCCTGGGCATGGACCTACGCGCAGCTCATCAAGCCATGCTGTGGTGGCATCTCATATAAAGTGGATGAAGATGGGCATGGATGTTAGCTCAGGGCCAGCCTTCCTCAGCAAAAAGATGAGGATTGGCAACAGATGTTACCTCAGGGCTAATCTTCCTGACACACAAAAAAATCAGTTGTGGACTTCCGGTTTCCAGGTTTTCAGTTAAGGAACTTGGAAGTCAATGCTCCATCAAAAGAAGAAGATAAAAATGAATAGACCTAAATTCAGTCTCTTTGTCTCCAAATTGTTTGGATCCATAAGTATGGTGAGGACACAGGGGACACCATTGCCCCTAAGACTAAAAGAGAAACAGATGAATAGAGAGAATCATGGCTTACTGGAGCAGAGACACATAAGTAGAAACCACACGGGAACGAGAAGACCTGCCCTATAATCGCTGGATTGCGGGAGGCCAGTGTGGACAAATCTGAGAGCTAGACACTCCAGACAGAACAAGTTGTGGGGGACTCCACCACGTTTGTGATTTTACCTCCAGGAGCTGGACCAGCATCTCTCAGTAGATATCACAGGAAAACCCCCTTGTGCTTGTGGCAGGGAGAGGGGACAAGAAACCATTCTGAAACACACCAGAGCCCTGTGTTCTTCTGAACAAGGTCTGCCCTCAGGAGAAAGGGGTTAACTGGAGCCTACCCTGCTGGGGTACTGTCAGAGCCCAACTGACCTGGAGAAGGGATGTACCCAACTCCAGCCCACTCCACTCATCCTGTCCCACCTAAGGAGGGGAGAAAAAATCTGATAAACCCCACTTGCAAAGTTCATATTCCAGAGGCACAGGCTCAGTAAAAGACTGAGCCCTAATCCTAGGACCATAGGATGCTTCCCCTCTCCCACACATCACCACCATGTTACTAAAGGCCTATTGACATCAGTTCCTTTTACTCAGTACATCATGTCTGGTTATCAAGAAAAAATTAAAAGACATACTAAATGTCCAAAAACATAATGAGAAGATACAGAGAAAGCATCAGAGTCAGACATGGCAGTGATTTTGGAATCGTTAGACAGGGATTTTAAAGTAACTATGATTAATATGCTCAGAGCCCTAATGTTAAAGTAGACAGCACGCAAGAACAGATGGGCAATGTGAGCAGAGAGACAGAAATCCTAAGAAAGAAACAAAAGGAAGTGCTAGAGATCAAAGACACTACACCAGAAATGAAGAATGCCTTAGATGTGGAGTTAGTAGATTGGACACAGCCGATGAAAGAATCTCTGAGCTTCAGGGTATCTCAATAGAAACGTCTGAAATCTGAAAAACAAATAGAAAAAAAGATTGAAAAAACAGAACAGAATAGCTCAGGACTGTGGCACAACTATAAAAGGCTTAACACGTGTAATGGGAACATCAAGAAGAGAAAAAAGAGGGCAGCCCCGTGGCTTAGCGGTTAAGTGCACACGCTCTGCTGCTGGCGGCCCGGGTTCAGATCCCGGGCGCACACCAATGCACCGCTTCTCTGGCCATGCTGAGGCCGCATCCCACATGCAGCAACTAGAAGGTTGTGCAACTATGACATATGACTATCTACTGGGGCTTTGGGGAAATAAATAAATGAATAAAATTATTAAAAAAAAAAAAGAGAGAGAAAAGGACAGATGAAGTATATGAAAGAACAATTGAGAATTTCCCCAAATTAGTGTCAGACAGCAAACCACAGATCTACGCTCAGAGAACACCAAAAGGAATAAATGCCGACAAATATATATATATATACACACACACACATATCATAGGCATGTCATTTTCGGACTGAAGATGATCAAATATAAAGAAAAAGTCCTGAAAGAAGCCAGAGGAAAAAACCCCATTTTACTTAAGGAGAAAATAAAGTTAAGAATCACTTCCAAATCCCCTTGGAAACCATGCAAAGAAGATGAGAGTACAGTGAAATAAAGTTTTGAGAGAAAAATCCACCAACCTAGAAGTCTGTACCCTGCGAAATTATCCTTCAAAAGTGAAGGAGAAATAAAGACTTTCTCAGACAAAGGAAAATTGAGAGAATCTGTCTCCAGTAGACCTGCCTTGCAAGAAGTATGAAAAGAAGTTCTTTAGAGAAAAGGAAAATGATATAGATCAGAAACTCAGATCTATGTAGAGAAAGGAAGAGCTTCACAGGAGGAATATGTGGAGGTAAAATGATAACATTTATTTTTCTTACTCTTAATCTCAGAGATAAGTTTGTTCAAGATGATAATAGCAGCAATGTATTTGTACATACATATAATTATATATGCTATGCTTATATATATATGTCCCGCCCTCTCCTTGATCCATTTCACACAGCAATCTCTCTTGGTATCTTGGTAGTTCCTTTGATAAACCTGTACTATACAAGACTCTAATCAGAAATTGTAATTATTCAGATCTCTCCTTTGAGTTACAATTATCCACACAAGTCCATGGTTCTCCTGTGTGTTAAGTTTTACTCTGTTCCCCGTGAATCCCATAGAACCTTGTTTATTGGCAAAAGAGCTGATGTGACTCTCATGCTCCATAGATCCTCATTTGAACTCCCTGGAACCCCAACAGTGCTCCCTAAATCACACCTGCAGTGGCTCCCAGTGCATGCAGGTCCCCTCATACCCTTGCACCCTCCTCCCAAAAACATGGCCCATGGCCTCCTTCATGTGGGGCTGAGGGTTTACTGAGATGGGTGATGTGGTCATACCTGCTGGTTTTACATTCCGTGGAGCACACAGAGATCAACCCCACAGGTGAGGTGCTTCCCTTATACCAACAATCAGCAGTCAGAATGCAGAAGGGCACACCTGTCCCCGCACGGAAGATGACCCCCAGTCCCATACAGTCACACATGGGACACCACCACAGCCAGAGTCAGAAACCAAACCCCAGAACGTGCCCTGTGCTGTCACAGGAATGCACATCCCAGTGCCTACTGCCTCTCAGGAGGCTCTCTTCACCCACAGGCATGGAGGGACCAGCAAGGGCATGTTACTCTCCATGTACTTGGACAAGCTGGCTCAAACCATTCTTGAATAAAAGAGAGACCCTGAAGCCCTATTTTCCAACCACTCTTCTGATGACACAGCTCTGCTTTCACTAAACAAAACTGAGAGGCAGTTGTGTCTCTTTCTTTTAACCAAGCACTTTTTGATCCACTGGTTCCCTCATATCTTCTGGGGTTTTGTATCTGCTGTGACTGAGAATGCATACAAAACAAGGGAAGCAGCTGGAATTAATGCTGATGCTGAATCAGCAGAGGAGTGTGTCACTCATCACAGGTGAGCACAGAGATCAGAGCTGGTTTGTAGACCTCCTGGGAGAGAAGGAGAAAGCCCAGCTAACAGAGCTCATCACATGATGAGGACAATGGACAAACGAATTGGAATAGGACCTCCCTATGAGAGATACAGTGAGAGCTGGGGAAGGTGGAAGGGCTTTGTTTCCAGAGTAGAATCACTAAAGCTTTTCTCAGACATTGCCTATCATGGTATCTCCATCTTTGCCATCATTACCACTATTGCAGTCTTTTTCAATATTGGCCTGTCTTATCCTGTCCCGGCTGCCATAACAAAACATCAGTGACTGGGTGGCTTACAAACAACAGAAATTTATTGCTCACATTTCTGGAAGTTGGAGTCCAAAATCAAGGCTGCAGCATGATGGCCTTCTGGGAAGGGCCCCCTTCCTGGTTCTGACCTGGTGCATTCTCTCTGTTTCCTCACATGATGCAAGGGGCTAAGATCTCTCTGAAGCTTCTTTTATACACACTAATCTCATTCATGAGGGATCCACACTCAAGATTTCAGCACCTTCGAAATGCCACCTTTGAATACTATCATCCTTGGCAATTACAATTTCAACTAAAAAATTTGCGGGGCAAACAAACTTTCAGACTATAGAATGGCCCAAGTACATTCCACCATATTTCCAAACATAAAATGCAATTTTGAATTACCACAGAGGGTATTGTTTTAATTCCTAATTCTAATTTTTTAGAAAAATGTACATTGCTTATTTTCCAACATTCACACCATTTTGCCAGACTTGAAAATTGACTGAACTTCATCTTACTACAAATTCTTTTTTCTCCCTTCTGCGGCCTTGGGCTAAGGAAGGACAGAGGGGCATATTCCCCATTCAATTATGGAGAAAAAAATCTGTGCCACACTTACACACACAACACAGTTAACACACAGCACAGTGATGAGGAAATTACTAAGAGGACTGCATGCTACTGAAGTGGGATTTGAAAAAGGAAAAATGTGTGTCATTAGAGGGCTGACTATTTCTCTCTGTGTATTACTGTTTGTACGTGTGTGTGTGTCTGTCATTGGATGTTATGTCTTGTTTCAGGATTTTTAAGTCATAACCCAAACTCTGCACACTACTTTGTTCTCCTATATTCACACTGAATCCCAATCTGTTAGGTCTGAGAAAATGGGTACACTCTTGTGTACACGGTTGAGGAGCTCAGTGGCTCTGAACTCACAAGGCTTGGCACAGATTCCAAGAGGAACTGTCCCTCTTTCTCTCATCGCCAGGGACTCCAGGGCACAGGGGTTTGCAGTGAACCTCATGACTCTGGTCCCACTCGGAAACGCACCCCAACACATTCCCACCTTCCACCTGCCCAGCCAGGGCATGAGTGGGAAGCTCTGGACAAGGTAGGGTCAGCAACTGTCCTGCCCAATGTTAGTGCACAACCACAGCTCTGACTTCCTCTCCTGCTAGAGACCCCTCCCTCCTGTTCTCTGCCCTGAGACTGAACAAAAGGAAGCACTCACCTGGCTGCTCTTTGCTGCAGAGCTCTGTGCAGGGAGGTGTCAATCAGGATGGGCCATAGTTATAGAGACAGGGTTCCTGGACCTGCTTTCCCAACAGAGGTGCCATTATCATGTCATCTGCAGTATGGGTGACACTGTCTGCATGGGGATTCTGGGGTGTCTCCAATGAGGAGTAAATCTTATCCCCTGTGCAAATTCTCCTCGGTGAGTTCTGGTGATTAGGGACAACTCTTGGCAGTTATTGAGCAGATCTCCATGAGCAGCTGAGCAGAAGGCATAGAAAGTTTTCTATGTTCCCTGTGGGAGAATAAGTTTAGAATGAAAGTCCTAATTGGAGGTGGAAAGGACACTCCACAGTGCATCAGAGGCTCTCTTCACTGTGTTTCCCATTGGGCATTTTCCTTCATGCTCTTTCACTTTTCCAAAGCCTTTCCAACGTTTTTCACACTGTAGAGGGTCAGAATTTGCCACCCCAAAATGTGTCTCTTGGCTTTGTGTTCTTTTAAGAAGAAAAGATCTAGTGGCCGGCCTGGTGGCACAGCGGTTAAGTGTGTGCGTTCAGCTTTGGTGGCCCAAGGGTTCGCAGGTTCGGATCCCTGGCATGCACCAACACACCGCTTGTCAAGCCATGGTATGGTGGCATTGCATATAAAATAGAGGAAGATGGGCACAGATGTTAGCCCAGAGTCGGTCTTCCTCAGCGAAAAGAGGAGGATTGGCATGGATGTTAGCTCAGGGCTGATCTTCCTCACCAAAAAAAAAAAAAAAGAAAAAAGAACAAAAGATCTAGAAAGGAACATTGACCTTCCCCCTAACTGCCTAAGAGAATTTCAGAAATATGGCCTGTACCGGGAAGGAGATAATACCATAGATAACTATAGTGTAATATGAAGTAGGTTTGATAGACAGGGAGGAACCTAGCAAGGCCCTTTTGATCAAAGTCCTCCCCATGTGACATTGTTTTTGCAAGGTATGCAAACATTTGTTTACCAAATATGTGCTTTTCCATCTCTGTGTGAGTTGCCTTCCTCCCTTTTGCATTCCAAAAATACTACCCCAAACATCTTCCTTTGTCTTTAAGAGAAGATGTATTTAACGTGGTGGCTTCATCCATTTTGGTGAGTTACTCAGTTTTCCTGAGTTTCTCTCACATACACATGATTAAACCTTCTTTCATGTTCTCCTGTTTTTCTGTCTCATGTCAATTTAATTCCTAGACCAGCCAGAAGAACCTAAAGGGTAAAGGAATAGTTCTTCCTCCACTACAGTTGGTGACAAGGGTGACAGAAACGTTAACTGACCGGATGCTGCTCACTCTGGGAAAGCTACAGCTGAGACATCTTGGACCTCTGAGGACAGCTAGCAGTAGGTATGAGTTCTTACTACATCTGTATCCAAGATCTCTGCCTGCAGGGTCCAGTGGAAGTGAGAATAGTGAACTTATTCCTTCTATAAATTTAGATTAGCAGGGGAAAATATCTGTAAAGCTAGTTTCTTGGACTCAGTAACTCTGGGAAATTTGGTTAGAGTACTCTTTGGTTTTTATTGATCCTTATCCTCCCAGAGATGGTGACTGTTTTGTTTTGTCTCTATTTTTTGTGTCATTTGTCATAAAACAGAAAAACCGTAGCGTAGGATGCAGGCCTAGGCCCTATAAGCCTGTTGTCCAGCCCAGCCCCACAGTAAACTGTACTGTGGGTTAATACGCACATAAGGTAAAAGCTATTGCTAAGAGACATCTTGGAAGCCACAAGACTGAGAAACTGGTGGGACAGGGTGAGCATTTAATAGCCAGTAGGGTGCTTGCCACCTCAGGAAGACTCTTATGATAGAATTAATTACAGAATGGGGTAGATAACACAGGTCACCCAACAACCTCAAGGAAATTTCCCTACAATGAGGTATTCTGTAAAACAATATAAATTCTCAACCTTGTGGCAAGTCCCTCTTAGGTATTAGTGTGGCTCCAAGAGTCCCAAGGCTTAGCTAAAGCTGTTAATGTGCATATGAGTTCCTTTTATCTTTTCTATGTTTTCAGAGCTTGGCTTTGTGACCTCTCTGGTCTCTGCCATCTCAAGAATGCAGGTACCAGTGTGTATCTTGGCAGCCAGTCAAATAGACTGCGGTTCTGAGATGTACTGTCTTTGTTCAGCTGTGTCAGCTCTTGGGGGAATTTGTCATAAGAAGTCCCGGTCAATAAGGGGTCTTTGTCGTCTCAATCTTCCTTGCTTGCCAGTGCTGGAAATATATCATTCCAGTAACGTCTTCTCAATGTTACAGATTAGTGGGCTTATGACTAGAGGCATCCCGAGTTCCCATGGGAGACCAAAGACACTATTTTCATTACACCAACCTTACTGCCTATGCAAGGAAAGCCTTTGCTTTCTTTGACTGTTTTGGGGAGTGAACTTTCTGGATCTTGTGAGGGCTGCCTCTTTTGCACTCTGTTTTGGGGACGTCTCTTATATCCATGTTTAAGCCATAAGAGGCTTATTGGTTTGAGTCACTATTAAGATATTACTGGTCAATGACCAGACAGTGGATCCCCTTTTTATTTGTTTTTTTCTGAGGAAGATCGGCCCTGGGCTAACATCCATGCCCATCTTCCTCTACATTATATGGGATGCGGCCACAGCGTGGCTTGACAAGCAGTGCATCGGTGCGCGCCTGGGTTCTGAACCTGTGAATCCCAGGCCGCGGAAGCGGAGCACATGCACGTAAACTCTGCAGCACTGGGCCGGACCCTGGATCCCTTAAATTGGGATAACTTCTAAGTAGAAAAACTTTTTAGAGAGCTCTCATCACAAATGGCTGTTTTATTGGTAGCTATGAAAAGACCAAATTAAAAGAAAATACAAAGAAATAATGACTACCCTAAGAATTAATCAAACTGGGGTCTCAGCTTCCTCTCATGGTCATACCGATGCTAATAACAGCATTAAGTTAATTAACAAAAGATTTTAAAAAGCTGAGGGGAGGGTCCAAGGACTCTTCTCAACAAAGTGGAATCTTTTTAAAGGGTTTTCAGGAAATAAGATAAATAAAGGAAATATTTTAAGGGGGGAAACAAAGAGGAATCAGAAAGGGAAGATTCATGGGACAAATCCCAGCAGGATAGGAATCATTAGATGGTCATTAAAAAACGGGATGAATTAAGTGGACATTAATAGGGTTAACACAAATGTTTTAAGATAGCACTGCCTAAGGCTGAGTGGGCCAAAGGGGCCCTCTCCTGGCCCCCAAAATTAAAGGGCCCCAATCAAGTCTGCTCCATTTACCCAGTTTGGAGAAATTTCCAAAGCCAGAAGGTAGAGGTCACTGTGAGAAACCTGAGCAACAGTCACTTGGGGCAACAGTCAGCCTGGTTAACCAAGCTATAGATTAACAAAAGGGCCAGGGTTTCCTGGATCAACCTCTCACTGGGGACTCAAAGCCTTTTGCAAAGAAATGGGTAAAATAAATAGGAGATGGAGAAGAGAGGTTTCTGAGACTCCTGATGCAGGAATCTCAGAAATCTTCCAAGCTGTGGTGCCAAAGCCCACTGGTGAGACCCTGACCCAGGCTACAGTTACATTGAGAAAAGGTAAAAGTACAAGGGATGAGATTATAAAGGTTGAAAGGTTTAAGCTAATATTATATGAAGAGGCTATGTCAACTTTACCTGAGTGTTTTTTGGAAATAAATGTTATGTCTGACTGTGAACACTTCTCCTAACCAATATTATATAAGACTGAGACTTGTTTATAGCATCTTAATGGAAGCTATGATTAGAAGTTTAAGTTGATAAAATTAAGATAAAATTTTATAGGAGAATCCATATGTTTAAATGGGATTTATGTGAAGTGACTGCATCTCTTTTGCCTGATTGTAGTGTAGATTGTATTCTGGGGATGGGCATTGTGTCTCACTGGGAATGTTTCTCCTGCCTGATATGGTAAAACATAGGGCATATAAATCTGCCTTTGAGGCAATGTTAATTAAACATGCTAAAGGGGAGTCAATAGAGTTGCCTGAACCACACAGTGTGCGACTGAAATTAGAGGTTGATATTTGAGGGAGGAATTAATAGAAAAGATAAGGGTGAATTGGTCTAGGGTTGAATTGTGCACTCAGAAAGAGGCCTTTGTTAAACGCTTTCTACAGGCTTTTTAAAGGTGTGGTACATCATCCTGAAGTATTATAACATAAAAATCTTTTGATTTACCTCTTAGTTAAAATCTCCCTGATATAAAGAATCAAATTAAAGACAATATAGTTGGATGAGAGGATCAGCCTTGTGATATCATTCAGGCTACAACCCAAGTAGCTGATCAAGCTAAAGCAACTATCTTTGTCTTAAGGCAACCCTATTGACTTCATTTAGCATGTTTAATTAACATTGCCTCAAGGCCAGGTTTACTTGCCCTCTGCTTTACAATATCAGACAGGGGAACCATTCCCCAGTGAGACAACGGTGTCCCTCCCCACTACAATCTCTAATACAATCAGGCAGAAAAGATTCAGTCACTTCACATAAAGCCCATTTAAGTATACCAATTCTCCAACGGAATTTTATCTTAATTTCATCAACTCTTATACCTCTAATCAGAGCTTCCATTAGGACCCAATCAACAAGTCTCAGTCTTATATAATATTGGGTAGAAGAAGTGTTCCTAGCCAGATATAACGTTTATTTCCAAAAAAAGACTCAGGCAAAGTCGACATAACCTCTTCATATAATATTAGTCTAACATTTCAACCTTTATAATCTTATCATCCCTTATACTTTTACCTTTTCTCAGGCTAATTTTAGCATGAGTCAGTGTCACACTAATGGTTTTTGGTACCACAGCTTGTGGGATTCCTGCATCAAGGGGCGTTGGAAACTTCTCTTCTCCATCTCCTGGTTATTTTACCCATTTCTGTGCAAAAGGCTTTGAACCCTCAGCAGGAGGTCGAGCCAATGGACCCTAGCCCTTTTGTGAAACTTTAACTTGATTAACCGGCCTAAGTGTTGCCCCAAACGCTTGTCGGTCAGATTTCTCATTGTGATCTCTGCCTTCTAGCTTCTTAAATTTTTCCAAACATGTTAAATAGAGTGGATGTTATTGGGGCTCTTTAATTTGGGGGGGCTAGGAGGATATCCCTTTGGCCTGCTCAGCCTTGGGTAGTGCCATATTAAAACCTTTGTGTTAACCTCATTAATTACCATTTAATTCATCCTATTTTTTAATAACCATCTAAAGATTCCCATCCTGCTGGGATAGTCCCCTGACTCTTCCCTTTCTGAATCCTCTTTGTTTCTCCCCTTATAATATTTGCTTTATTTACCTTATCTCCTGAAAATCCTTTAAAAAAATTCCACCTTGTTGAGAAGAGTCCCTTGACCTCCCCTCAAGTTTTTTTTATTCTTTTGTTAATTAACTTAATGCTTTTATTAGCATCAGTAAGACCACGAGAGGAAGCTGCCCAGCCAAATTTGATTACGTTATTTAAGCTGGTTGTTATTTCTTTGTATTTTCTTTTAATTCAGTCTTCTCTTAGGTACCAATAAAACAGCTGTTTATGATGAGAGCTCACTAAAAATATTTTCAATTTAGAAGTTTTTCCAATTTAAGGGATCCATCATCTGGCCATTGATGAGTAGGATCTTTTTTAAAAAATTATTTTCTTGGGTCATATTGGCTCATAACATTTTTTTAATTTCAGGTGTACATTATTATATTTCAGTTTCTAAATAGACAGCATCATGTTCACCACAAATAGTCTAGTTTTTATCCATCAACATATATATATGCCCCTTACACCTTAACAAAAATTAACAAGATGAAGTATAAAAATCCCATTATCATCTCAATAGATGCAGAGAAAGCATTTGAACAGATCCAACATCCATTTATGATAAAAACTCTCAATAAAATGTGTATAGAAGGAAAGTACCTCAACATAATAAAGACCATATATGACAAAGCCACAGCCAACATCATAATCACTGGTGAAAAGCTGAAAGCTATTCCTCTGAGACAGGAAGAAGACAAGGATGCCCACTCTCACCACTCTTATTCAACACAGCACTGGAAATTTTAGCCAGAGCAATTACGTGAGAAAAAGTAATAAATGGGATCCAAATTTGAAAGGAAGAAATAAAATTGTCACTATTTGTGGATGACATGATTCTATCTTTAGAAAACCCTAGAATCCACCAAAAAACTATTAAAAATAATCACTGAATACAATAGAGTTGCAGGGTAAAAAATCAACAGGCAAAAATCAGTTGCATTTCTATACACCAATAACAAACCAGCAGAAAGAGAAGTCAAGAATACAATCCCATTTACAGTCACAACAAAGAGAATAAAATACCTGGGAATAAATTTAACCAAGGAGATGCAAGACCTATACACTGAAAACTATAAGACATTATTGAAAGAAATTGAACAAGACATAGAGAAATGGAAAGATATTCCATGCTCATGGATTGGAAGAATAAGCATAGTTAAAATGTCCATATTACCTAGAACAATCTACAAATTAAGTGCAGTCCCAATTCAGAATCCCAATGACATTCTTCACAGAAATAGAACAAAGAACAGTAAAATTTATATGAAACAACAAAACACCCCAAATGGCCAAAGCAATCCTGAGAAAAAAGAACAAATTTGGAGGTAACACACTCCCTGAATTCAAAATATGCCACAAAGTTATATTAATCAAAACAGCATGGGTGGGCTGGCCTGGTAGCATAGTGGTTAAGTTTGGCATGCTCTACTTTGGAGGCCGAGTTTGCAGCTTCAGATCCCGGGCACAGACCTACACTGCTCACCAAGCCATGCTGTGGCAGTGACCCACATACAAAACAGAGGAAAGATTGGCAGAGATGTTAACTCAGGGCCAGTCTTCCTAGAGCAAAAAGAGGAAGATTGGCAACAGATGTTAGTTTAGGGCCAATCTCCCTCACAAACACACACAAAAAAACAGCATGGTACTGGCACAAAAGCAGACACATTGTTCAACGGAAAAAAAGGGAGAATCTAGAAATAAAACTACTCATCTATAGACAGCTAATTTTCAACAAAGGAGTCAAGAACATACAAGGGAGAAAGTAAAGTGTCTTTAATAAATGGTGTTGGGAAAACTGGACAGCCATGTGCAAAAGAATAGAAGTAGACCATTATCTTACAGCATACACAAAAATTAACTCAAAATGGATCAAAGACTTGAATGCAACCTGAAACCATAAAACACCTGGAAGAAAATATAGGCAGTATGCTCTTTGACATCAATCCTAGCAGTATGTTTTGAATACCATGTCTCCTGAGGCAAGGGAAACAAAATGAAAAAAAATAAACAAATAGAATGACATCAGACTAAAAAGCTTTTGCATGGCAAAGAAAACTATCAACAAAATGAAAATACAACACATGAACTGGGAGAGAATATCTGCAAATCATATATCTGATGAGGGTTTGATTTCCAAAATATATAAAGAACTCACACAACTCAACAACAAAAAAATGAACAACCCAATCAAAAAAGGAGCTGAGGATATGAACAGATCTTTTTCCAAAGAAGATATACAGATGGCCAACAGGCACACGAAAAGGTATTCAATATCACTAATTATTAGTGAAATGCACGTGAAAACTACAATGAGATACCATTTCACACTCATCTAAATGGCTATAATTAATAAGAAAGAAATAACAAGTGTTGGAGAGGATGCAGAGGACAGCGAACCCTCCCACATTGCTGGCAGGAATGCAAACTGGTGCAGCCACTATGGAAAACAGTATAGAGAATTTTTGAAAAATTAAAATAGAAATACCATATGATCCAGCTATTCCACTACTGGGTATTTATCCAAAGAAAATGAAATCAATAATTCAAGAAGATTTATGTACCCCCATGTTCATTGCCGCATTATTCATAATAGCTAGGGTGTGAAAGCAACCCAGGTGACAATAAATGGATGAATAGATACAGATGATGTGGTATATATATACAATGGAGTACTACTCAGCCATAAAAAGACAAAATCATGCCATTTGCAACAACATGGATGGTGTATGAGGGTGTTATGCAAAGAAAAATAAGTCAGACAGAGAAAGGCAAATACCATATGATTTCACTCATATGTGCAAGATAAATAACATATAGATAACGACATCAGAATAGTGGTTATCAGAAGGAAAGGGAGTGGCGGAAGGGGAGGATGAGTAAGATCTTAACTGTAATTAAAACCAATAAACCTTTTAGGAATTAACCACAGATGTAAGAGACAGTCTCAAAAGAGAGTGCAAAAGAAGCAGCCCTCACAAGACCCAAGAATTTCACTCCCAAAAATGTTCTAAGAAAGCAAAGGCCTTCATTGCACAAGCAATAAGGATGGTGTGGTGAAAACAGTGTCTCTGGTCTCCCATGGGAACTTGGGATGCCTCCAGTCACAAACCCACTAATCTGTGACCCCGAGAATACACTACTGGAATGGGACTTTTCCAGCACTAACAATCAGTGAAGGTTGAGATGATAAAGCCTCGTAACAACTGGGACCCCTTATGACACACTCCACTGAGAGCTGACACAGTCAGACAAAGAGAGTGCATCTCAGAACCCCAGTCTATTCCACTAGACACCAACATGCATGTCAGTATGCGCATCCTCCAGATGGCAGAAACCAGAGAGGACACAGAGCCAACTTCTCAAGACATAGAATAAGACAAAAGAAACAAACTCATCTTATATGCACATTAACAGCTTTAGCTAAGACTTGGGTCTCTTGGAACCAAAATAAGAGGGATGTGCCATGGTGTTGGGGATTGTGTGTTGTTTTACAGAGTACCTCACTGCATGGAAACTTCCTTGAGGTTGGCAGATGATTGTGTTATCCACTCCATTCCGTGACCAAGTTATTCTATCATGGGAGTGTTCTTGAGGTGGTGAGTATCTTAATGGTTCTCAAATATTCAAACGTTGCCCACCAACTTTGCAACCTTTTGGCTTCCAAAATATCCATTAACAACAGCTTTTGCCTAATGTGCATATTAACCCACAGCAAAGTTTACTGTGGGGCCAGCCTGGACACAAGGCTTATAGGCTTGTAGGACTGGGTTTGCATCTTGCCCTATGGTTTTTCCTCTTTTTTTTTTGTAAGGAGATGGGCCCTGTGCTAACATCTGCCAATCCTCCTCTTTTTGCTGAGGAAGACTGGCCCTGGGCTAACATCCATGCCCATCTTCCTCCACTTTATATGGGACACCACCACAGCATGGTTTGCCAAGCAGTGCGTTGGTGGCACGCCCAGGATCCAAACCAGTGAACCCAGACCGCCGCAGCAGACCACACACACTTAACCACTTGCACCACTGGGCAGGTCCCGGGTTTTTCCTTTTTATGACAAATTACACAAAAGACAGAGACAAAGAAAAATAGTGACCATCTCTGGGAGGGGAAAGATCACTAAAAACCAACAAGTACTCAAACCACATTTCCCAGAGTCACTGAGTCCAAGAAATTAGCTTTACAAACATTTTCCCTTGCTAATATAAATTTAGAAAAGAAGAAAGTTCACTATCCTAACTTCCACTGGACCCTGTGGGCAGAGATCTGGGATACAGATGTGATAAGAACACCTACCCCCTGCCAGCTATTCTCAGAGGTCCAGGATCTCTCAGCTGTAGTATTCCTAGAGTGAGCAGCATCCGGCCACTTCACTGTTCTCTCACCCTCATCACCAACAATAGAGGGGGAAGAACTATTCTTTTACCCTCTAGGTCCTTCCTGCTGGGCTAAGAACTATATTGGCATGAGACAAAATAACAGGAGAAAATCAAAGTTTAGTAAGACGTATATATGAAAGAAACCCAGGAAAAACTGGGTAACTCATCAAAATGGCTGAAGCCACCATCTTAAATACTATCTTCAGCCACAGATAAAGGAAGATATTGGGGGTAATATTTTTGGAAGGCAAAGGGGAGGAAGGCAATTCACACAGAGATGGAAAAGTAAGTGTTTGGTAAAAAAAATGTTTGCCATGCCCTGTAAAGACAATGGGAGGACTTGGATCAAATGGGCCTTGCTAGTTTCCTCCCTGGCTATCACACCTAGTCCATATTACACTGTAGTTATCTATAGTATTAGCTCCTTCCTGGAACAGGTCTTCCATCTTAAATTCTTTTAGGCTATTAAGGGGAAGGTCAAAGTTTCTTTCTGAGTCTTTTGTTCTTAAAAAAAATCAAGCCAAAGAGACACAAGTTGGGGTTGCAATTTCTGATCCTCCACAGTGTGAAAAACTGGGGAATGGTTTTGGACAATGAAAGAGCCTGAAGGAAAATGCCCAACAGTAAACACAGTGAAGGGAGCCCCTGATGCACTTTTGAGTGTCCTTTCCACCTCCAATTAGGACTTTCATTCTGAACTTATTCTCCCACAGGGAACATAGAAAACTTCCTCTGCCTTCTGCTCAGCTGCTCCTGAAGATCTTCTCAATAATTGCCAAGAGTTGTCGCTAATTACCAGAAGTGGCTGAGGGAGATTTGCACAGGGGATAACATTTGTCCTCATGGGAGATGCCCCAGACTCTCCAGGCAGACAGTGTCACCAATACTGCAGATGACACGATAATGGCACCTCTGTGGGGAGAGCAGGTCCAGGAACCCTGTCTCTATAACTATGGCCCATCCTGATGGACACTTCCCTGCACAGAGCTCTGGAGCAAATACCAGCCAGGTGAGTGCTTCCTTTTGTTCAGTCTCAGGGCAGAGAACAGCAGGGGAGGGGTCTCCAGCAGGAGAGGAACTCAGAGCTGTGGTTGTGCACTAACATTGGGCAGGACAGGCGCTGACCCTACCTTGTCCAGAGCTGACCCTACTCATGCCCTGGCTGGGGAGGTAGAAGATGGGAATGTGTTGGGGTGTGTTTCCGAGTGGGACCAGAGTCATGAGGTTCACTGCAAATCCCTGTGCCCTGGAGTCCCTGACAAGGAGAGAAAGAGGGACAATTCCACTTGGACTCTGAGCCAAGCCTTGTAAGTCCAGAGCCACTGAGCTCCTCAACCACGTACACAGGAGTCTACCCATTTTCTCAGACCTAACAGATTGGGGTTGGGTGTGAATATAGGAGGACAAATTGGTGTAGAGTTTGGGCTGTGATTTTAAAATCCTGAAACCAGACATGTGATCCAATGACAGACACACACACACGTACAAACAGAAATACACAGAGAAATAGTCTCTCCTCTAAGGACACACATTTTTCCTTTTCAAATCCCACTTCAGGACGTTGCAGTCCTCTTAGTAATTTCTGTGTTGCTCTTCTGTGTATTATTTGTGTTGTGCGTGTCTGGATGGCTCAGATTTTTATCTCCATAATTGAATGGGAAAATGCCCCTCTGTCCTTCCTTAACCTGAGGCAGCAGGGAGGTAGAAAAAATAATTTGTAGTGATATGAATTCCAGTCAATTTTCAAGTCTGCCAAAATGGTGTAAATGTTGGAAATCAAGCAATGTACAATTTTTTTAATTGGAATTAGGAATAAGATCAGTACTCTTTGTAGTAATTCAAGAGTGCATTTTATGTTCATAAATATAGTGGAATGTACTATGGGCCATGCTGTGGTCTGAATGTTAGTTTCTCCCCAAATGGTGCAGGTTGAAATTGTAACCCCCAAAGATGATAGGATTAAAAGGTGCACCTTTGGAGGGCCGGAGGTCATGATATAAAGCTCTCATAAATGGAATTAGTGTGTATAAAAGAGGCTTCAGAGAGATCCCTAGCCCCTTTCCAGCATGTTAGCACACAGCAAGAAGGCAACAGCTATGAACCAGGAAGGCAGCCCTCCCCAGAAGGCAACTATCCTGCAGCCTTGGTGAGCAATGAACTTCTGTTGTTTAAGACACTCACTCAGTCGGTCATACTTTGTTACAGCAGTCAGGACAGGCTAAGTAAGCCAGGCCAACATTACAAAAGACTGCAAAAGTGGTAGTGATGGCTGAGACCAAGATGCATCAGAGGCAATTTCTGAGAAAGGCTTAGTGATTCTACACTGGAAGCAAAGTCCTTCCACCTTCCCCAACTCTCACTGTACCCTCCATCCAGAGCCTATTCCTACTCATTTGTCCGTTGTCCTCAATGCACCATGAGCTCTGTTAGGTGGGCTTTCTCCTTCTCTCCTAGGGGGTCTACAAACTACCTCTGATTTCTCTGCTCATCTGTGATGAGTGACACACTCCTCTGCATCAGAATTAACTCTCACTGCTTCCACTGTATTATACGCATTCTCAGTCACAGCAGTCACAAATCCCCCAGAAGGTTTGAGGAAGTTGGTGGAGCAAAAATCACTCAGGCACGAGGCAGACACAACAGCCTCTCAGTTTTATTTAGTGAAAGCAGAGCTGAGTCATCAGAAGAGTGGTTGGAAAATAGGGCTTCCTGGTCTCTGTTTTTTTCAAGAATGGTTTGCACCAGCTTGTCCAAGTACATGGAGAGTGAGCTGCCCTTGCTTGTCCCTCCATGCCTGTGGGTGAAGAGAGGTTCCCGAGGGGAGACAGGCACTGAGATGTGTGTCCTGTGACTGCACAGGGTACCTTCTGGGGTTTTGTTTCTGACTCTGCCTGTGGAGGTGCCCCAGG